>NW_027287095.1:24692854-25292854 GCF_022747635.1 Hetaerina americana | reverse complement strand
CCTACCGACGTCCCTGCCGATCCATTCAAACCCAAATTTCCCCTAACCTTAAAACGTTCCCCCCATCCTCTTACCACCCGTTTTCCTAGTCCGTATTCCCTCACCTTCCATTACCCTTCTCCTTTGACCCGAACTTTCTAATAGAGGTACCCGATAAAGGTATGCGGCCACTCTATCATTCCAATGAACGTTATCGAACCCCGAGCTCCTTCACACTCGACCATCCCTCTCGCTCTCTTTCGCGACTAGCTACTTGCTCTCCGTTTAACCGCTCACCTGTCTTCCTCGTTACTTCCGCTTCCATATTAGTTTGACCCGCTGATATTTTTATACAAAATGAAATACTCACACGTCTTTGCAAGTATCACGGGAGAATTTTGATATGTACTTGCTCACGGGCAGTCGCATGGAAGAATGCATCAAGGTATTCCGAAAGGAGAGGGTTAACTGCAATTACTAACGAGATTCAAAGGATGAAGCATCTTATTTTCTCTTTGAGATTCACGTTATTTTTCAGTACTTGATGGTCCCTAGGAAATCAAATAAATAATAAAGGTAGTGCATGAACAAGAAGCTGCAATTTGGTATTAGTTTAGAAAACAGGAAAACGGTTTCAAATACGTTAACAGTAAATGGCAATCTCAGTGGTGCTGTCAATATGAGAAATCGTCAGTTGATATGATCCTGAATCATGCTACATACGGAGCAAAGGTTAAATTACCGATTGAAGCTCTTAGATAAACTGGAAGGAGGTCTCTTTAGCAGTGAAGTGGAAAATGTATTATTACCTCCATTGTACTACAGTAGGAGAGATCATGTTAGTAAAATTAGAGAGATTAAGTGTAGAACAGATAGATAGATTTTAGATGCCATTTTTTTCACGAATTATAGGGGTTCATAATAATATTGCTCGACTGCAGTAGGCAGTACTCGGGTCAAAAATAGTCTGGTTTGTATCCACCCCCTGCCACACACCCTAGCGGTGGCTTGTAGGGAAATTAATAAATACATGCATCACATAAAAGGGTCTTGGCAAACATTGTAAGGGTTTAGTTAATCTTTCAATAAAAATGGTTCAAATTAAAATTTTCTCCGACTCAGGAAAATAAACCGTTACCTATTTTTAATTAGTCAAATGCGTAGTCAATGGCCCGTCAGAATCTCGCACATTTTGGTGGGTTATTATATCTCAAGGCTCCTGCAGTTACCAAAATTTGAGCATATAATTCAACAGATTCGGGCGAGATGTAGTGGAAGTTTGTCATTATGAGGAAAACAAAATTCTCACTTTTCCACAGTTTTAAATCTGTGGAAAAGTACAAATTTTCTTTTTCTCATAAAATTTGAGCATATTTCTAGAGCTGAATGTGACAATATACGTATAAAACAACTATAAATATTCCCCTTTGAAAGCAAGACATTTTTCAAGTTCCACTTGCCCTGCCAGTACCTTCGGACAAACAACGGAAAACCACGGAGGACGGGGTTGTGATAGCAAACACAATCATGGATACGTGGTGGTAATAAACTATTTAATTGGCTGAAAAGGCTGCTGTTTATAAACGAATATTTTGACGAATATTTTTCAGTATATTTAACAGAGGTACTTCCAGATCAGCTTTCTCCACTCTTTTCTATTTTTACTTTGTTATTCTCAACCAGTATTATAATTTGGACCTCTCTTCTGCGTTTCCAGGTTTTCGTAGGAGGCCTTCATGACCTTTTGTTTGTGCCTACCACTGCATGTCTTCGTATTATCCACGTGACCCTCTTTTCTCTCATTTTCGTCCGCCCCGGACTGACACCTAACATGCTAGTCGAGCTCTCCATTTTTTCGGACCATTCCCACCTATAAACAGTCCACGTCCCACGCCATGCCAATCTCTTAGGAGCCCCACAGTCATTGGGCTCATTGTCGCGGGCAGGGTGCCCGTCACGAACACTCCGAAGTCGAATGGGACCCTTTTTCGAGAAGCGTTACATTCGACCTCCCGCTACGCGGCTGAATCTACCACCCTTTCCCAACGCCCCTACGGAGATGGGATCGGTGGGGAATACATCATTTGGACAAGGCGACACGAGAGGGTCGGGGTTGGCTTTAAAAGAAAGCATTGATATCGTCCCTCGGAAAAATTTAAATAAACTGCTACCTACAGATTGGGCCATTCCTACGTGTGTTTAAGTATGGGCCGGAAGATGGAGTAGGGGAGCCGAGGAGGGGATAATGGGAGAGGCTCGAAGCGGGTAAACGGGAAGGGTTTAACCCTGCCTAAAAGGAGTTGGCACGGCCTTGTTGCTTATGGTACCGTGAGATATGGGGACCAAACCTTAATGTCAACAAATTACCTCACGAAAAATGTCGATGGGAGATAGTGGAAGTGAGAAAATAGGTCTCCTGCGATTGGTGGGTTCCCTAACGTGTGGCTGATTTAGATAGCTGCCGAGCCAGCAAACTCACAGAAGTCTCCAACAATTACAGAAAAGGGTGACAAAACACTTTAGTACGTGAGATATCGTGCGGAGCTTTAAAGCACGGAAATGTCCAGATCTGTGCAAGAAATGGGAACTACTGCTACTTACAGTGGAATGGGAGGACATCCTCACGCAATGTATGCGAGGGAAGGAAATTATAAGATATATAACATTTATATTTAGGAACCGTAAAACTTATTTTAAAACTCACTGACCCATATTTGAATAAACAGTGATTTAATATAAATGAACATTTTATAAATTAATAAAAGAAAGAAAAAGTTTTATTCTCTTTTTAACCTAGGGAAATAGAAGTGATCTAGAAGAATTTTTTCTGCATCCTAATCTTAATGAACGCTTTCTTTATTGTAAACATAACATTAATAATTTGTCTTAGTTTGCAATATTATGTTCCTTTTGAATTTTCGTTATTTTTTGACTCTCGCTGATGCATTTTCCAGTCAATTATGCTTTTGTGATCTTTTTTGTTGATAAATAAATAACGATTTAACAAACCGACGATTTAGTTTTTCCTCTCCATTTTAAAATTAGTGACCATTTAACAAAATTGAGCGAAAAAAGTAAGCATTGCATTACTATATAACATTTAATTATTTTTATAATTAAATCAACACGCTCATCATGCATTAAAACTTTTTATGCATATTTTTGGTTATATTATTACCTTTTACTATGGTTGGGCAGACTTCTCGACCTTAGAAAGAAGTAAAAATGAAAATGATTCGATGGATATGCTTTCACTGATGCCGAGAAGTAGAAGCTTAACACAAAGCTAGCTTGAGAGACGCATAAAACAATTAGCATTTTTGAAATTCAATAATTATCATTACGTTTGGATTCAATGCTCCTGATTAGGGCAGAATCTCCCACTCGAACTTCTCCGACTCCCCCGCGGGAGCGATCCCGAAATTCCCGATCATTCGGATCTCGAAATCGCGCGTTGAATTGCTCAATAATCCTGAATCCTGCACCGTCCCCCATCAAATCTCCCCCCCCCCCCCTCTCTTCCCATCGCCACCGCCATTCAATATCCCCTTTGGAACTCTGGTTCTGCCACCCCACCCCCAACCGCTCTCTCACCTCTCTCCCACTCCCGACCTTCCATTTCCCCTGCTACACTCCACACAAAGTCTCACTCTAGAAAAAGAAAAAAAAATCCCCCATTCGACGACTCTTCCCGAAAACTTCCCTCCTCCTTCCACAGCATTTGCTCCTCCCCGCCCCTCCCCCCCGCCCTCCTGTTGCCCCGCTCCTCAAGTCCCCAGCCCCCACTCTCTCCCCATTCCCTCCGCTCATTAATGTCCTGCCCGCTCATAAATGAACCCTCATTCACGCGGCGGAAGCGGGCGGGGGGGGGGGGGGGGGGGGAGGGAGCGTCGGTGGCGGTGAGACGGGAGAGAGGACGTTCGAGAGATCGAAGTGGAGTGGTGGGATCTTCGACGACTCGCCTCCTCTCCCTCCCCTCCCGCCACGAACTTCACTTGTTATTCGAACTGGGAAGATGCGTCGGGAGAGGAGGAATGGCGCAGCCTTTCGACGTCCACTTTTGTAAACCCGAATGAAACTCTGATTCGAAGTGTCACTAGACGCCTATGAAGCGCCTGAACTAACAAATTTAATGTAAACTGCAACGCGATACTTTCCGTGATGACCTTTCTCTTCACCTGGTCAAATCTAGGTCAACATCATCATCAGTATTTCAATTCTAAGATTGGTTTACTACAGCCCTCCATTCAGTGTTAATTCATTCACCCTCGGATAGGTTCCCTGTTTTACGTCCATCTTAATTTGCCTTAATGTACTTGTGTCTTGGCCTTCCTCGAGGGAATTTTCCGTCAATTTTTCCTTGTTATGTTTCTAACTAATCCATTGTGCCCAAAGGTATGTCCATACAGTACAATAAATCTACGCCATACCGCTACCAGTCAATTTATATCGAAAAAATTTGTTTGGAAACGACGGTTCTCGATATATCGTAATGTGAAGGAAAATGCCGACCAATAATATGGATTGATGCGGGAATCAATTGGAAACTATTGAGTCAACATTTAATAACGGACGTTCTCTTCGTAGCATATGGTTGTGGAATAAGAAATAGCTACAATCAATTCTAATGGTCCTTCAACGGACATTGAATATTGGTCAAATGGGAGTAAATATTAAGTAGACGTGTTTTCGATGGCCAATGATTGTTATAGTCAACGTGACAATCATTAGTCATCGATTCAATTTCATTCTTAGATTTCCCAAGGAAAATTAATAGAAATTAAAGCTTTATTTTTTAATATTTACAGTTGCAACTATTGAAAGAAGAGTATAATTTAAGGAAATAACAACAGAAAGAAGGCAGAGTGCCCAGCCGTTGTTGTCACTACTAATGATTGTTAGCACCTTCCAAAGAATTAAAACCATATTGGGTGATTTATCAAATCGGAGAGCTCTCGCATATCAATAGTTAATAACTAAGTTTTCTAAATCTATTGACAATAAAACGAGACAATTGTCACAATTAGTGATGAAATCGTTATCGAGGAATTATTAAAATGCAATGGGAATAGTTACATTGATCCTTTAAAGATTGATCCGCATGAGGCATGGAAAAGTATACCAGAATACCGAACGGGGTTTGACAACCAGAGCACGGTTACACATATGATGCAGTCTCTTCTCTGCCCAAGAAAACTGTCAAGGGGTCCACCCAGAGTGGCCAGCACTCCGGGTGCGGGAAGTGGGGGGATGGGGGACAAGACAGGAAGGTGGCAGGCAGGGTGAGAAGGGAGAGCATGGGGAGGACATGAGGGTGGATGCGAGGGAGGAGAGGTCATTTGAAAGAAATGACTGCGGGGAGTGTTAAAATAATACGCCGGAAACGGGCCTGTGAGGGCAAAAGAGAATGAAGGGTGGGAGGGGAGGGTGAGGGGGATATGATGGTGGTGGAAGAGAGAGACGGAATAGACGCACATAAAAAATGGAGATAACGAGTTAGGTCATTCAAAAGTGCCACGGGGTAAAGGGAAATTATTAGCCTAGGAGATGCTGATACGTCATTAGTATTGGACAAAAAATGATATTTCCATACGCATGCTCCTACGTCAAAGAGTTTAATACGTGAAAATAAGAAGCAATTATTTCACTTTTATGTTATAAAATAACCTCAGTATTAATGAGCAGTGTCTTGTAATCATGCTAGATACGTAAATCTGATGCGGAATATAATAATTCTTGAAGATATTCTTTTTTAATTCATTATATTATCCAAAATACTATGATACAACACCAAAAGAATTGAATAGTATGTCTATACAATTATACTGGTTTCCAGTAAAAGTATTTTTAACATAATTACGTATAACTTTGACAATTCGGGAAAAATTAAAACTTCGAATCCTCTCTTGTGACCAATATCTAAAATATCTAAATGCGGGTGGAGAATTCGTTTTTCGCGCGAGCACAAAATGTGAGTGCGTGAACAAATATTTTAATGGCGAAGCTCCTCTTGTTCCTAGTCCTCTCTGTATTCGTGCAGCACAATTATAGAAGGAATGTTTTGCCGCTACCGGAATCGAATAATCCCAAATATATACTGTTCAAGCTGGACATTGGTTTGACAATTGACCGTAACAAGTAACACTAATTAGCCACAGATAGAGTGAAATCACACGTTCCCATACATAACTAGTAGGTACCCTCACCTTCAGAGTATGCAATAAAAGATGCCTGACCCTGCAATGTGGATATAAGGCGAATGTGGCACTTCGGCGTTCACTACATCGATATGATCACATTGCTCAGGTTTTATCCTTTGGAGCAATTAGATGCATTTCTATCCCTGGCTATTCAATCGACAAAGGAGTGTTTTAATTACTCAGATACTCAGTCGTTGCTTTTACCTCGGCAATTTTTCTTAGGCTTAGGATTTTCTTCAACTGAATTTACGAATAATGAGACCAGGGAAGCTAAGTTTAAATATAAAATGAAAACTTTACATTTAAGAATTTTTGTTGCATATATTCAAGGAAGACTAATACTAATTATATAAATCATTGAGATCCATATGTCATCACTCCACAAACTTAAGGAATGAGGAAGGCTGTTATGTATTCCTAAGAGTTAGTAGGTTTAAAAAAATAAAGTCCCCCATACAAAATTACTAAATTTTTGAACGTGAAAGCCATGTTAAAGGAATTAATCTAAACCGTAAGTACTCTCTAATAATAAACCCACCCTAGGATGCGAAATCGTAAAGCGAGCATCGTACCTACATATACTTCCAATCAACAAAACGTCAACGCCGAGGATTTTATCGCTCTGCTTAGCAACGAGGGGAATAGTAAAAAGCCTTGGCGCTTCAAACCCTGAGCCAAAATGTGAAGGGAATATACACCGTGAGGATCAAGGAGCAATGTGGTATCATGAGAGGGAGACGAAGAAGCGTGCGAGGAGGGAAAATGACGGGGAGGGGTTTTTGGAGAAAGGGCAAGGAGTTGACGATGAGGATGGGAGTTGAGGAGAGGAGGTGGAGGAATCGGGGCTGGCTGGAGATGCCCCGGGGGAGGGAGGTAGGGGGAGAACGATGGGTCGGCAAATGGGATGGTGGTCTGGGTTCGAGGGGTTAAGGATCGAAAGAGGAGAGACCCTAACCGAGGGACATTACCAGAGTCTGTCCATCGTCAAACTGACCCCCGGCCTCATTGAACGGCGCCCCTCACCCTTCTCCCATCTCAGGAAGAGGGAGAGAGTGTGGGGACGAGAAAGAAAGGGATGGCGTGAGTCTCCCACGTACACGCATACACGCACGCCAAAACCCATGTGACCACACCGTGCCGGCTCTTAAAACTCAACGGAGTCCACCCCGACCCACTCCCTCAGACCCGACACCCCACCGCTCCCCATCCCCTCATCGCTTCATCTCCCTCCCCATTCCCGTCGCTGGCGACACCCTGCATCCTTCCTCCTCCCTTCTCTCCTCAGTGCGTGCCTGTGTCCATCCCTCCCCACGCCCTCACCATCCGGACTCGTCCTCTTCATCCTGCATACTTACACCCACTCGACCACCTTCCTCTTCATCCCCGCAGACTCACTCCCGCTCTCCTAAATTGAGCGGAGGAGGTGTCATTAAACTTCCTCCCGTGTATAGGATGCGGAAGACGTGCTTTCTCCGAACTCGAAACTTCTGGAACGTGAACACGCATCGAATTTTCAGTCATCTCCACCTCCTCCCATGCGAGAAATCGACCTCGAATATTGGGAGTTCAGGCATTATTCGCCCTGCAATTTCGAAGTCTTCCATCGCCCAATCATTGAGATTTGTTCGAAAATATAGATGAAAATCGTCACGCAGGAATGGAGGAATGTGGAACTGACACGTTTTACTCACAGATTGGGTAAATTTAAATATTTTATCGTACGTACAGCTACAGCATATATTTAATAATTATCAAAATTAATAATTTATCATTGAGAATATATCCAAAGTATTTACGTGATTTTTGTCACAACTTGGTGGATTAATAATTACAAAATACGTGAAAAGTATGCGGATTTCGGGACGCGGATGAACTGAGAGCGATTATTGAAAATATGGCCAAATGAGAGAAGCTAGTTAGGCTCTAAAGAACAGAACACCATGAAATAACAGTGAGTAAATAGTCGATGCCGAAAGAACTAAGGGAACATAGCCGCGCCGATGCAATTTTCCATTTCATTTCGCAGGTTTCGTAACTTCATTGTACATCCTGGCGCTCTGTGACGCTCCACGAATGCCTCCGAATGATTTTTGATGTCACCTTTAGCCAACATGACTTCCGATGGTTTCTTTTTAGAAGGGGTACGGAAGGAAGGTGTGGGGAGGGGACCAAGGGGGGGAGAAAGGAGACAGCGGGCGGAATGGAGATGGGGTGGAAGGAGGATGAATAGAGATGGAGGGGGCGGGTGGGAGTGACGAGGGAGAGAGAGGGAAACGCACTATGGGGAGTGGTCATCGCGGAGAAAGACATCAGGAGTAATGGCCAGGGATACGTTCGAAGTGGACGGCGGACATTAAGGAAGAGAGGGGTGTGGGAGTGTGTGTGCGTGCATGGGAGAAGGAAGGGTGGGAGAGGGCTAAGGAGTGAGGGTCGTGGGGGATGTGGCAAGGGGCAGGGGGGAAAAAGGGAATGGGAGGATCGAGAATCGGCGAGGGTTACTCGTGAGGGTCCGAAAGGGGGGAGAGTGGGGAAGGAGGAGGAAGAGTTGAGGGGTGTGGGGATTGAGTTTACGAGGGAGTTCAAGGAGGGAGGAAGGACGAATGGCCAGTTTTAAAAAGGGGAGGTGTTTTTTTTAAAGTTAAAAGAGGGGTTAGGTTTTTGGGGGGATTCCCGGTTGATGGGGATGGTGGTGGCAGGAGTGGGACCAGGGTTGAGAACGGCACGGTAGGGTAAGGAGGAAGGAAGTGAAGGGGTTTCGAAGGGGGTGGCCCATCACCGACGGGGAGACCGGGGGCTGGGGAGGTGGAGGGGGGTACGGACCAACTCCACCCTATACCCCTCGCCCCCTCGCGCACCTTCCCCTCCGCAGAATGGATCGCGGTTGCCGAAGTTCTGCGGGAGATGCGATGGGGGACCGGGGGGGGGGGTTGGTCTGCGGGGGCGGACGAGAAGGATGCGGAGAGAAAAAAAAGGGTTGAAGGAAATGGCGGCGGAAAGAATGAGGCGGGGAGGTGGGGACGGGAAAGGGGGAGAGGAATAGGGGGTGGAGGGGGGTTTGAGGAGAAGAGGGGAGGTCAAAAAAAAAGAAAAATAGAGGAGCGAAACGCATAAAATAAAATTAATTCAAATGAACAACGGAGGTCCAGAAAGAAATGTAACTACCCCCGCGTATTCCCCACGACCTCCTCATCCTACTCGCTACCCCTTTCAGCCCCCCCCCCCCACATTCCCTCCTCCTCTCCTGAACTACCCCCACACCCCTTCCTCCCCCGTTTCTCCATTTTTTTCCCTCGGACCAAAACGGATAGCGAAAACAAGGCAGCGGTCCTCTCGGTGTATTCGTGTGTGCAATCCACCCCATCCTGCGGCTGCCTCTCAACGTCAATGGAGGTGAGGAGGTGGACAGAGGGAGGAGGGCTTTGGACCTTTCGGAGGCGAATGAAGCAGAGAGAGAAGGGAGAGTGAGTGAGTGAGTGAGTGAGCGAGGGGGTCCAAAGGGGGAGGAAGTAAAGGGTTTTTGGGGGCGAGGAGGAGGGGCGTTTTGAGGGCCGGCGAGGCAAACGGAAAGGAAGTTGGGAGGGAGAATCGGGGGCGGCTGCATGATGGGTAGGCAGGAGGGGTTTGGTCATATACTGGAGACGGTGCGTGGAGGGCGAGGGAGGGTTGATGGGGGGGAGAGGGGGGAGGACGCAACGCGGAGGGGAGCGGACGGCGTGGGAGGAGGAGGGAGTGAAAAATTGGATATGCAAATTAGTTAGCTCTCTCCCACTCTCTCCGTGTTTTCTGGGTTTGGTGTGCGTTCCTCAAAAAATAATAAAATAAATATAAAGCTAGGGATCTCTGCCTGCGTGTTTGTACGTATGGATATTAATGTGCGGGCACACACTATGAATATTCTTTCATGGGAAAATGAAAACCGGCCGAATCTTCGGTCGCAATGGTCCTCGTTACGTGTGGTATTATTTTTTAATTTTAGATTTGTTTTTGATAAATAAATATTATTGTCTCCACAAAAGGCAGCTATATATATTTTTAGACGGCCGCTTCCTTTTGTTCCCGTTCAAGTGGAGGCGGGGGTTAATGAATGGCGACGCCCTCTATTCCATAACTTTTATTTTTCGTTAGTCTTTTCCTTTTTTTTTCCGTTTTTGACTAAAAGCCCCACGGCTGAAAAGTTGATATCGCCGGTCGGTAGGAAAGGCTGGAGAAAAAAAATGTATTCCGCGCGAGTTATAACAGTAAATTAAAATTTTTTAACGCAAACGAGTGATGAAGAATCGGATAAAAACTCCATGAAAAATGTTCCGCAAACATGTTCAAGAAGCACCGAGCATTCTAAACAGCACCAATAAATACCAAGGAATATACAATCGGACATTCAAGTCTCATGGAACATTGATATACTAAATTATTTATATGTATATATGTGGAGTGGTGACGAACACGGACTAGCTGGCTGCTACATCTGTCGCAGATAACAGAAACGATTTCCACCTCGCGTGAATTATTACTATTTGTCTCTCGCAGGTGAATGCGATGATACCTAAAAATGCGTTAATGTTCAATGTAAATCGGCAGTATAATTTAGCAAAAGGTCAAATGTTGGTACATTTTTCTCGCTTTCTAAATAGGTGTATTGTCACCAATTATTCAACTTTAATAATCATTATTAAAAGTGAGAGTATGCCTGCAAAAAAATAATAACATTTTTTCAACTGACAGCCATAATTTCACAAATCGCATTTCCTAAATACATCTCATACAAACTAATAACGTTATCGAGTTAATATACGGCGAAAAAGAGCCCAAATTCAGGAGCTGAAAGAAACATTTATAGTCATGGACGTTATTTGATTTATAATTCAATCATGACTGACTCTATCATCGTTGATCCACTTATAGTCGATTAAACTTCCATTACCACTAAGCGATTTCTGTTATCAAAATACATAATTATTGGTTATGAAATCCCAATTGACTTAATTCCGGTTTTCTCTGTATCCACTCAATATTTAAGCTATTACAAGAGGGCATCAAGTGATCAGGAAGCACTAAATCAAGTTTGTGGCGACCCTTTGCTGCGCTGAAGTAGTTATTTAGTCTCGTGCTACCCCATTATCTGCTTGTTTATACAATAATGCAACAGCGAAATTTGACGGGAAATACCACATCATTCAGATCTACCGGGCGCGGTGCAAAAACAACCTAGAAGGGTCGACGAGACCAGAACTTATTACTTTTCCATTGATCGTCGGGAACATCACGCGGCAACCCGTGCTATTTCCCCAATAGAATAACATCGCGCGTGTCATGCGTGCGAATTATTCATTCCAAATATTTATTCAAGGGCATCGGAGCGTTACTATTCTCTTTTAGTCTCCTAGCCGCAAGCTATTGGACCGTAGTCGGCTATTAATCCCCTGGTCCCTCAGTCACATGTAATTTCTTGACCAACCCGTTAGTGATACTTGGTTACTACTCTCTCCTTCTCTACCACCGCCCTAACTACCTCCTCCCTCTCACCCTCCATCTCTCCCACTCTCAGCCCCACCCCCCAACGACCCACCCTCCCCTTACCCCGACCCCTGGAACAATGCCGCCTCCCTCTGTCCTCACCCCATCCGCACTGCCGCGGGAGAGATAAAGGAAGGGACGGGAGAAAGAGGAAGGGGGGGGGGTATTCGAGAATATGGGGGAGAGGGGTGTTTTCCGACAATGGAATCGGGAACAGGTATTTCACCCTCCCCGTTAACGGCACCGGTGGCACATGGAGCAGAGGAGGGAAAAAAATCGCCGACTGAAGTGCCCCGGTTATCTCCGCGGGAGAGAGGACACTGAATGTTGTTGATCACATGTGTATCCGGTCTCACCAATAAATGTTTTCGAAGCACGCCCCCTTTTGGTGCCGCTTTCATGGTACCGGACCGTCATCCTCACGATCCACAGGGAGGGCGGGGAGGGAGAGATAGCGGGGAAGGAAAGGAGGGATGCGAAACATTACGTCGATCCCCGTGTTCTCTTTCGGTGTCTTGTCGGGAGCGCGGACGGAAGCGATCGCCTTATGCCCCAACCCAGTAATGCTTCACATGCATCTCGTCCTGAACTACGCACGCCCATCGGAGTTATTGAATAAATTCCCCATTCGTAGCCTCTTCTCTCTATGGCTTCACAAAGTCTCGAGTCCGTGAGCGTTGCGTTGAAGCTGTTCTTCGCTAATTTATCGGGATTCTAAATTAGACGCATTAGAATTTTTCCATTTTTTGTGGTTGGCTTTACTGGAACAATATGAAAGCGAAAAAAATTGGTGACTTTGAAAATTTGTGCTAAGAAATTAACCTCGAGTAGAAGAATGCTATAGTTAAGGAAAGTAAATTATTTTTTTAAGAAAAATGTACTATGCAGCACTCTTGCAGTGAGACGAGTAATTGTGGAAAAGCCGTAAGATGATGAATTAGTGGAACTTAATGCAACTGAAACCTATGAAAAATATTATATATATATATATATACATATATATATATATATATATATATATATATATATATATATATATATATATATATATATATATATATATATATATATATATATATATATATATATACATATATACGAGGGTCATCCGGAAAGTAGTACCCGTTCGTGAAATAAAGACACAAAAGTAAATATTAACAAACATAAAAAATTTTATTTGAAAGAGGATACTTTAAACTACTTCTCAACATAATCTCCAAGCAAATTAAGGCATTTGTCATAACGTGTGACAAGTTTCTGTATTCCTGCTGCATAGTCCTTCGCCGCCAGCTCATTGAGATACGCGAGGGACCCATCTTGCACAAATTTTTGCATAATGCAGATGGTGTTTAACAATTTCATGAACAATTGTTCGAGAAACATTGGGAAAATGCTCACAGATGTCATCAATTGTGACGCGCCGATCGTTCCTCACGAATTCGTCAACTGAGCTCACCAGTTGACCTGTAATGACAGACGGTCTCTCCGAACGCTCATCGTCGTGTGTGTTCCCCCTCCCCATGTTGAAGTTGCGACACCACCGCCGAACAGACGACTCGTCCATTACATTGTCTCCATACACCTCCTTTAATTGGCGATGAATATCACATGGGCGAACGTTTCTTGCATTGAGGAATTTAATCACTGCCCTCACTTCACAACTGGCGGCGTTCTCAATTTTTTTAAACATTGTAAACAATCACAGAAACAACACAGGCAATGCTAGCGTCACGCAACTTGGCTCAGAGAAGGCAGACAAGCCACTGAAGCTATCTGACCTCGTCCAGCGGCTACTCGCGTCGTCAGCACTTCATGCGGCACGAACGGGTACTACTTTCCGGATGACCCTCGTGTGTGTGTATATATATATATATATCTATATATATTGTATAACACTTACCACTGGTGGGCACAGACAAAAACACAGAAACACACAAAATAGTGAGTCTCTTTTTTGTGTGTTTCTGTGTTTTTGTCTGTGTCCACCAGTGGTAAGTGTTATACATTATTATTCACGTCCGTGAGACTTTCAAAAAGTGTTATATAGAAATATATATATATATATATATATATATATATATATATATATATATATATATGTATATGTATGTATGATGCATGTGTGTGTGTATGTGTGTTTGTGTATGTGTGTGTGTGTACACATATAAAACAAATGACCGCTCCGATTTTGGCTTTATTTATTTTTACAGCTAACAACTGTCTCTGCTTAAAACGAAAGTCTGCGAGCGATCCTTAGCTTCGGAGTGTCAAGCGGAGCTGTGCTCTGTGTTGGCAACACTTGTAAAACTCTTCACAGCTATCCGGCTGTCCTGCTTCCTATCCTTTCCTCCGATGACAACTCACCGAACACCAGGAGAAGACAGACGAGTGCCCGAATGAGTTGGACTGTTGATGAATGGATGGC
Source organism: Hetaerina americana (assembly GCF_022747635.1). Taxonomy (NCBI): domain Eukaryota; kingdom Metazoa; phylum Arthropoda; class Insecta; order Odonata; family Calopterygidae; genus Hetaerina; species Hetaerina americana. Next base: position 25,278,736 of record NW_027287095.1, on the reverse strand, counting down.
AGCTTCCTGTGCGGAATCCTACGAGAGCGACCCTCCGTGGGCCCGGGAACACATCCGCTTGCGATGCCGGGAAGTGGCGGTGGGTCGTGGGAGGCGACCGGGGGTGTGAGGTGAGCAATCTTATTTGGCTGATGCATGTATTCCAGCTAGTTGCCTGGGAATCAGATGTTCCATGCTGGGAAGGGTTTAAACATGGCCAAAAAAGTTGACAGCATAGAACCGACGATGTTCCGTTACTTTGGAATTTCCGCCAAAAGCTATTGCTACGAAGGCTGCAACCCGAAATGATGGCCCTTTCTTAAATCGATGAATCTAAAGATATGAACACTGCTTAGGTTTTAGAAGTGCGAATAATGGTCAATTGAATTATAATACCAGGTAAAAATGTGAAAAATTACTGAAATCCGAATAATTATTATCTCAGCATTTTTTAGTCAAATTTAACGCAAATTTAAATGTCACTATGTGTTTCCGTTGGTTACCGTCTGTCCGTACAGTTTCCCTAGTTATTAAAAATGAGATTTAATACAAGATTCTAGGCAAAAATAACTTTCACCAATGAAAGTTCAAAATTATGCCCATGTAGACGCTTATAACACATTAATACAATTTGTGGAGGAAATCAACAAAACATTAACACAATTTGTGGAGGATTTTTAAAGTGTAATCATTTTTTTTACTTTTACACTGCTGATTACGCAACAAATTTTCCCTTAAATTTAGCTTCTAAAGGAATACCACAAAATTAAAAAGTTATAATGTCAGAGCAAATAGCAAACGCCGAAAATGAATGGTTTCCATTGTTGCCGATACAACATATAAGTAAAATAATGGCCACCAAATATTACTTCCTTATTCGCATTGTTTACATTTTGTGGCTAAGAAATGGCATAAGATGGAATTTAGTTGCCGACATCACTAACTGAATTTCAAATGACTTGAGTATCGTACATACATACCATCGCCCAAGATGGACTTGATCAAACATTGACCTTATTCTGGTCACGAGAGAGTATTGTAGCAACGAAGTCAAATCTTGATGGTTTTTAAGAGATCCAGATAGTGCGGGGTAAACGACCTCGAGCCTCCCTCCGACGACAAGCTTTTTTTTTCGAGTATTTCAAAATGCCTCCATTCACAGCCTCCATATCGCTTGTCGTGTATGTGTGACGCCCTCACCCTTACTCCCTTCCGCGAAAAAAATATCTCGTACCCCCCTCTCCCCTATTCCTTTCCCACAGCACTGAGTCCCTTCCCGCCCAGCGCCCGCCTCACTCCCTCCCGAGCCGTCCCACCCCCTCACCCGTGCAATTCCTAGCATTCCCTTCGTCTACCCACAATCCCCCCGCGAGGCGCATGCATGGGAGGAGGGGGCGAGGCCCTCCACAGCACCCCGGGGCGCGCGCATAATCGACTCTTCTGAAGAACGCCGAGAGGGATGCACGCTCCAGCTTTGTATCTTGTGGCGGATTCATCGGTCCTTTGGGGGAGGAGGAAGGGGGCGTGGGGGTGGGGAGTTGGAGAGTACGAGGGGTGAGGGTGGTGGGCTAAGGGATTCGGGAATTCCTCCTTTGAGGGTGCCCTCCGAGGTGAGAATGGGGAACTATACTCCTTACCGAGTGGAGATGGGACGGGACTGGGTATTTGGGAAGGAAGGATGGGGTTTATGGGGATGGGCGGGGGGGAACTGGGCTAAACGAGGGGTATTCCTCCTGAATATTGGAACTCTGGATAACCTTGAGTTGGGCGCGCAGAGATCTTTGGGTAAACGCGAAACTTGGCGTGAATATTGAGGAAATCATTCCGGGTTAAATCCGGTGCCATGGAAAACGGCCGATCGTTTAGAGATGTCGTGGAAATTGGTAATCGCTTCAAACTGTGATCGAGCGATGAAGTAATATGTGAAAATCCACATCTACCAGAACACTTCGAAATAAAGAAAAGTAAGAATTTGATCGTTTAGAGCAATTGGTTGTTTGAGGCGTGACTTCATGAAATCGATTCATTTTTTAATGAGAAACTATAACATCGAAATTCCACAGTACTTAATTCACACACAACCCAGTTTTTGATGTCCAACGCCCAAAACACCACATTACGTCCCACCTGATGATAAAGTTGGACGTCGAAACCCTGGTCGTGTCTAAATTAATTACTGTGTGATTGCAAATATAAGGTTCTTTTATTATAGCATTTAGAGGAAGTAAGAATTACATCGTTTATGATAGGAGAGTTTTCGATTTTATGAAAAACATCGGAGCAGGTTGGCAAAATGAAGGTATCTCGTATATAAATCTTCCAACAGAATATGATTGCTGGTTTTGTAAGGGAACAAATGAGATCGCAAAACATAGAATGCTAAAGAAGCGCTTCCTTCTACAGGAAAATTAGTGTCTGAGACAATGTAAAAGAAAACCATTAGATTACATCTCACCATTATTTCTTTACAACTCATAATCTGGAATGGAAATCTTTAGCAACTGAGAATAAACGCAGGATTAAACCTACATTACCCGAGCATAATCTGTGACATGTCATATGTAACATTGAGGAAACAATCCAATTGCTGTTCTACAGTGACAGTACAAGAAATACAGCAAATAAGAGAGATTGACAGTCGAGTAGATAAGAACTAAGGATTCGGTTTTCATCACCATTTACGACCACAAAAACAACGAGAAACAGAGCACTAACTTATAACCAAGAGGAACGCGCTTCGTGACACACATCTATGAATATTTTTTTCCCATTCGAGACTTTTTCCTCTAGTCTTGCATGCTGTCTTAATGTCCCTTGCCACACGACTTTACAGTACCTATTACTGAGTAGATGGTTATGGATATTTAAAAAAAAAATAAATATTATATATGGTCATTTGTACGACCGCTTCTGAAGCACACTAAAACAGCTACCGAAACAAATTCTCCTCTCATACGATATAACTACCGAAACGAATCTTCACCCTGCCTAAGAGGGAATATTTAATAATATATACATCGGTTTACTGCGCAATCGAGGATAATTTCACATGTTAGCGTTATGAATTGCTTTATTCTCGGAGACATAAAAGGTGTGTGGCAAATTGCTCCCGTCTGGACACTGACGCGTGCACGCACCTTGTCCACCACTTGGGCTATGGTCGAATATCAGACTGTCAGGGACTGAGAAGAGCTCAAAGCAGCAAAACACTGCAGATGTGTTCCGTGTTCCGAGGCCGTTGAGAGAGAGGGAGAGAAAGAGGGCCAGATAGGGTTCGAGCGAGAGGGGCCTGCTGGAGGGATGGGTAAGCTCTTTCAAACGGAGTTCGGTCGCAACGGCGGCAACCAGCAGTCATATATTTATATACTTGTATCACAGTCTCTCTCTCTCCAGTCTCTTCCATCTTCAAAAAAAAAGAATATCTTGCTGCTACTCGTCCGCAACGACCCCTCCAAACAACACCGCGCACTCAAATTCTTCACCCCAGATGCCTCTGCCCTCACACTCAATTTGATCCGAGGAGCGTTATTGTCACCGTATTTTTTTCCTTCCAACACCAATGCTCCGCGGAGGGTAGCATGCAACTAACACCCGCACCCTTAGAGCAAGGCTCCCGACAACCAAACACACTCCACCCCCTCCATTCCTCCGCCCCCCTACGCCCCCCTACGCCCAACAGCACCCCCTTCGTCGGACAGACACCTCCACGCACCCTTTGCACAGGCTCGCTCCCTCCACCTCACTACCAGACGAACTTCGAAAAAGCAATGCCATCTCCTCTTCTACATCCATCCCCCCCGACCACCCCCAGAGTGTCCTTTCCCGGTCCCCCAGGAGTGTCATCTTGCCACACATGCAGGTCGTAAAGCACTGTGAGCTCTTATTAGGGACCTGGCTGTTCCGACCACTTAACCAGCCCTCTCTCTCTCTCTCCACTCCCCCGCAGCCGTCGCCGGCATCAGCGACAGCGACTGAAACCACCTCCCGACCACCAACGCCCTTCGAACGCCCTCCTAACCCATCCACCCACCCCACCACACCCCTTCTCCCCACCGCACTCTCCCGGCGCCTGTCGCCATCCTCCCACGGCGGAATCCATATCCACCCACTGGTGCTCCCGCGACACCTCCAACCGGGAGGCTTTTCCCGAATGCAAAAGCGTACGCGGAGATCTTGTAAAATTTCACCCGGTGGAGAAAACCGTGGCTTAAGGGAACAATTACGGCCTTGATTTTTTGCTCCACGGAAAGGTAAAACGTATCGTACGCTGGGCGGGAAACAGAGATGCTCTGGACGGTGGGCCGATCTTGAGTCCGTCAGCGTGATAATCAAGCAAAGTTGGTCTCAAGTTCCTAACAGCATAGATTGCCACTTCGATTACCTACTACTAATGAATTTTAGCGGGTGCGGTTAAATTAAAATCTCAAGGGTTCTTTTAATTCGCCAGAAAATTGATAAAACGGACATTAAGAAATATCTGAGATTAATCACTTAATTTAGATCTTTGTAAGCTAATTCCATAAGCTACGAATGGATTGTCAACTTTCTGCTGAAGTATTCCCCTTCCCGGCACCGACGATCTAGACAACTTTTTAATAGTATGCGAACAATTGGTACAAATTTTTCAGTTGACCATAGTCTTAACAGGCATTGAAGGAATGATTGTTTCTTGGTCAGGTCTATATCAAATGAGTTTGTAATTTTCCGGTTTTAACTAGATGAAGAGGAGGATGAAAGCGGTAGATTCAACTGGAGCGAGCTAAAAAGTGCTTGATCGAAACTAATATTGACCCAAAATTTTAGAGACGACGCCACGTAATACTACATAAATTTGAGAAATGGAACATTTATGGTAGACTCCTCCAAATTTCGAGGAATATTGATATTCAGTATAAATAAGCGACGGGGTGGTCGAAAGTTTCACATTATTTTTTTAAACAACAGCTGTCGAAGAGGATGTGTCCTACGGTTTTACACGCAGCCATGAAGACGTGCGCACGAGATAGTTGGCAGCCCTGAGCTCAAACCTTCCTTCCGACCCCTCCCTCTAGGACTGTCAAGTCGTCTAACCAGCCAAACATGCATCGCAACCCTTTGCCACTTGAGGGAGAGAAAGAGGGGTGGGGGACAGGGGGTTAAAAGGGGACGGGGTGAGGTAACGGAAGGAGTCAGGGGGCGCGCCGAAGTATGCCGGGTGGAAGATTTCGAGGGGAGGGGTGATGGGGGGAGATGAGCGAGGCAATATGGAAGGGGGGAGGTGGCCCAGGAGGAAAAGGGATGGAGAGGGGGTAAAGAGATGGTGCGCGCGCGATGCATGCGTGTATTTGGAAACGGGGAGAGAGGACGCAGGGGCAGCGGTTGAGAAAACAAGGCTGAAGGCGTTCCCCCCCCCGCCTCAAACTTTTATTTTTACACGCATGTCTCCCTCTATCTCTCTCACTCTTGCTCTCTCCATACCTCTACACTCGTACACACACACACGCAAACACAATTCTACCGTTCACTCCCCACCGATTTACTCCCGACCGCAACCACTTCGACCTCTCGTGGCGCCTAGCGCTTGATCCCCCGAACACTTCGCCGCCACTCGTCCGCTCGTTCCAATCCCTCACGCGACACGCGTCGACTGTTGTTCCCTCATCAACAAACAGTCGAGTCCCTCTCCGACCGGCTGTGGGACCACAGGGTAGCTAATACGACGGCGCGCCCACCTTCCGATGCGATTTTTATCCTCTTGATACATTATGTAATAATACCGGGTTTTACGAGTGCAAAACTCATCATCTCTCCTTGGTGAGCTATTCAAAGAAGGCTGACAGGATGAGGTGTGGTGATATTGGGAGGCAATTGGATTCTTCAACCTTAGGCACGTAAAAGGGAGACGTTTGGTAGGCAAGGTAGAAGGACGAAAATGGTAACATGAATATAGGACATTGCCTGCATCCACATCCTAAAACTCTTGCATCTTCACGTTCTTTCGATTGTATTCTGTGAAAATATTATTGCATGAAATTCAAAGATTGAATGCTTTCGTACTATTTTGTAACCCCTGAGGCCTTCTTCATATTTTTTTGTTGATTTTTGTATCAAAAATTTATCTTCAATATAGAATTGGAATAAACCTGAATTGCATTATTATTGAATATTTCCCGACAAATGAAATTTAATTTGGGAAATTAAGGCGAGAATCAACTACCGAATTAATGGAATAAACTTCGTAAATGTCATCAACCTCATAAAACATGACATTAATATGTTAGCATCATGTTCAATTGAAGCTGTTTACTATATAATGAATAATAACTAAATACATATAGAAAATGTGAGGAACTGATGAAATGAGTGACATGAGCACACTCGGGTCACTTATGTTTTACTATATTGTTTCGTTAGCTCGATTTTTCTTTCAAAGAAAGAGAACTGATAAAAGCAGCAGGATGTAAAGACAGAATATCAGTTTAATTTCTCACAAAAAGATCATCATTCAAAAAGTGGAGGGAAGGGCAGATGAGGGAATACCAATTAGGGCTTAAAAAAGGGGAGAACTTATCATGCCATTATAAAGGATTATGGAATATAACTTAGATGTTTTTGTTTGCTTTGTGGTTTTATAGGAGTTCAGAGATCATATTGGAAAATATTATTGCAGAAAATAGGGGTAAACTCAAATAGACAGGTGACTAATTCGAATCCGACTGCCTCGCAGTGTAACAAGGGTATCGGACGGAGAATCATGATGGAGATTGACGTGCATTGACAGATGGCGGTATAAAATAGAATGTAAACCGTAATTTATAACGTGTACGCAATTAAAATAGATGAACAGTCATGAAAGAGGCTGCGATTATAAATGGAAGTAGGCTTGGGAGCTGATTAAATTAGATTTGTGATTCATTAAGCTTTAGTTAGTCAGTCAGTCAAGGGATTGCAATGATTACTGAACGCATTGCGAAATAAGCGTGAGAGGTATGGAATTAAGGTATGTGATAACGAAACAAAAGCAATGAGGTTCTCAAGATACAGTTAAACATCGAAGTGGAAGGGCATAAATTAGAGGAGGTGAAGCACTTCACCTATTTTCGAAGTATTTAAGACGGAATTGGGTGTACATGTAGCATTAAAGATTTAGAAGAAGAATTGCGTTGGCTATTGAGGATTTACCAATAGGAGGGAGCCAACATTAAACTAAGCAGAAATTTTAAATAAATATCAGTATAAAAAATTAATATGCAGCATTTAGTTGTAAAATTCTGGCACTAGGTTGTTGAGTAGATTGAATAGTTATATGAGTGCGAAAAACGAGCATTGAGAAGGGGGAAATAAGAGATAATGGAAAAATCAAAAATGAAGTGTCCCGTATGCATAGGGAAATGAGAAGGGTCACAAGAGAATAAAATTCGAAGAAGTTAGGAAATTAAAACGAATAAAAGTAATTAATAAAAATATATTTAAGGATTTGCGAATGTGGAATAGTATTCATTGTACCTATTGCTTGATTTCAGTTTCACCGTTAACTTCAATTACTTGGGACTTTTGTTGGCCTAATAATCTGTGGAATTGATGATGTCACTATATACTCAAACAGTCTCATGTCACGAGAAAATCAGAATGAATTTCACCACATTTTTCCAATCTTATTCCCAACATTTTCGATATTTCCGAAAATAACTCCGGACCATGTTTTACTTTATCTATCGCCATATTCATACTCTTCTTCGTGGTTAACGACTTCCTATCCCATTCGTTTCTTTCCAGCAGCTCTTGTACCTGAATCTATACTCAATGACTACCTCCCATTATTTTTCACTGGGCCACACGGTTTTGCCAGAAATTACGTCGGCTGTCTAATGATAACTATCCAAAGGCTCTTCATTAACTTGTACAAGCCTCCACACTCAAACATTTCTTCTAAAATTGATTTGCACGAATTAATTTGAAAATTCATTTGCTACTTCTCTTCCTGCAACCCTATGGGAGTCTGTCGTAGAAGATGATAGCGTGTAGCCAGAGTTAATACTGACAGGCGTACAGATGCGAGAGGAAATGAATCTTCCGAAAAAGCCTGTGGGGAAGAGACAACTCCTCTTTGAAGTACGTTCGAATACGAGAAAGTGATCTTGTGTCTCATCACCGTCGTTCGCAACTTACGATCGCCTAATCTGCTCGCACACGTAGAGTAGATGTTGAACTTTGTCATTTACAATATAAGTACGTAATTTTGAACAGATGTTATTGCCTATTTCCTATCGACCAATCTTATTTCTAAATTTTCTTTCCATGCATAATTTGAAGACTCTTAAGGCGAACAGAAAGTATGACGCAATTTAAGCGGGACTCCATTACGTTTTTTATGGATAATATTTATCTTTTTGATAGCCACAAAATATGCAAATAAAATTTGCTTAATTTGAGGCTAGTTTCATGGTACGTGGAGTAAGTGTAAGTGCAACCCCAATTTTAAATGGTTTTTTGACGTGCTGTAAGGGCATACTTTTGTAGTTGCAATCCATTTCAATTGTATTTGATATTTATTGTGCTATTGTGAATTAAATCAATCGTCACAGAGTCTTAGAGGGATTAAATACTATCCAATGAAATAACGGTCGATTTTAGGCAGTAGGTTATTGCCAAAGAACAAGGCCAACTTTTAGTGATAATTTGAATGTTTCCTCCAATGAACAACGAAATGACGATTGCGAGAGAAGAAAGGAATAGTTTTCTTCATAATTTATACATTCCGCTTCGTTGAGCCACCATTTGCCTGAATCATTACGTACGAACGACGGGGTTATACGAGAGTATCCTGCTTCAGATGACGCACCGGACTATGAAAATACACATCCAGCGAAGCTGATTTTATTCACACTCAAGAAAGCTGACGTAATTTGGCTATGCTTCATATAAACCATGAAACTAACATTTAAATTATTTAACCCACATTCGTTACCTATTTCACCACACGATATTACGTAAAAGGTACTACCCATTTGTTGCGTAGGGAGTCGATACAAAAGATATACCATTTAGGAATCTTAAATGAAGAAGGATATGTCTCACGAACGGAAGGATTTACGCATAGTACGTGTAAGGCGACAACAGATGGATGACAGAAAGAGTCAGGAGCGAACGGTAATCGGAATACACTCGTGGGATTTCAGACTTCATTTTTTTTACTTTGCGTAAAACATTTCGCGATCGCAATCATGTTCGCTGCATCCATCACTCCGTCATCTAAGCCTTCATCTCCTTCTCCCCTGAGCGCGTCGAAAAGATTGTAGGCATGGAGGGGGGAGGATGAGAGAGGACTAAAGAAAGAGATGGGAGGTTATTATGTCGCTGTGCAAACAAAAGGAGCGGTAGGATGAGGAGGTCAAAATGGGAAATGGAATAGTTCGCTCCCCATCCGCGATGGGCGTGCGTGCCGTTGGTTTGGATCACGCGATCCGAATCGCATCCGCTTCCGTTCGAATCATCATCCACGCCAATCACTCTTTTCGACGAAAAAATTGTTTCCCATACGACGGGAGGACTGGAGGAAAGTGGCTGGGGTGAGGAGAAAATTACTGTGAAATTCCAAGAACTTCGATATTTGCTACGAATCGTTAAGGTTCTAAATCCTTGCAGTTCGAAGGACGGGGAGTGTGGGGAGGGGGAATGGGAGCAGAGAAATGGGGAAGGGGGATGAGGAAAGAGGAGCACGATATTCCTGCTCCCCATTTACTTGGTGCCTTTCTTAAGACCGTCTAGCTGGTCCCGGATGCTTGTTGCCCTTGCGGCATTTACTCAATAGCGATGAATCCAAACCAAAGTAGAAAGGTGACAAGGTGCGTCTTAGTGCGTCCGATCCAATTATGAGAACTGATTGAAAATTGATTACAAGGGGGTATAATTCCTTAGGTGATACATAAGGCTCTCAGTCAAGATTTGGGGATGAAAGTCTTCAGTGCTCTTCCAAGGTAAATAACATTAATGAGCTTGCCTGAATTTATTTTTAGGAATTAGAAATGTTTCCCTCATAACGATTTAAGTTTGTAATAAAGAGTTTTCTTGAACTTCTTATAATTGTCCAGATATAAGCAGACAAACGGATACTAGATTTTCAAGGAAGTTAATAGTTTCCAGAAAAATTACCAAAATATCGCTTTTATGTATAATCCACCCTCTTTGTTTCGGGGCTTTTACGTGATATACCCTTATCCTTGTTACTGCCGCATCATTTCGAGGGCATCATTGAGTTCTAAAGGATGGATATCATTTTGAAGAAGTAGTTGATATGCAGGTATCTAGAAATTAGCGCACATGGTCAAATTGAATTTTAATGCAATTCAAATCATCTTGAACTAAATTCACCAAAGCTAAATTAATATGTACTCGGAGCTTAAGAGAAATATTTCTTCGCTCACCAAGTAGTTTAACATTTTTTATGATCTAAAAGCTCAAATGTTACAGATTCTAATGCTAAAATGGTTAAGCTTAGATTAGATGCAGACAGAAATAAAATTGCTGAGTCAAATTTCACAATAAAATATTAATAAATTGTGGAAGTTTACCCCGTAAATTTCTTTCTAACTACATAAGATGGAATGACAAAGTTAAGCTTTCTACAGTCAACTTGGTAGAAATAGAAATTTTCACATTGCATTTTCACTATTTCTGACTGCGTCATTTCCAGCGGGTTAAGTTTCGTATTCAAGAATGAATAAAGCTCCGGTTAATATATTTAAAATGCTCAACTATATCAGAGTAAGTATTAGTCATTTTGAATGTATACTAAAAACATATGAGTAAACTTCCCAAGAGAAACCGTAAATACTACGCCATCAAAGACAATTGAAAAACACCTCCAAACAGGATATTTTTAATTAATTATGTATTCTAATTCTCTATACTACAAGCAATTTCTTCCATGATGTATCAAATCAAAAATTTGATTATGAGAGTTAATTAAACAACAACCTATTCATAGGAAAGATTTTTAATTTGAAAATACGTCTAAATTAACATTTATGGGGTTGCGAATTCGGTCGAACGCTTTTACAACTCTTCTGTTGTAGCATTAAAACCAGTGCTCTTAAGCTAACAGCAGAATTAAAAAAAGGCTATAAACTCGTTCTGTATTCATATCTGTATATATAATTCGCCTTGGGGAAAATTCAAACGCCGAACGTCTGAAAAGTCGCTGCCGCCTCGTTCTACCCAGCTCTTCCTTGATCCATATCTCTTTGTGGGGGCTCGTGAAACAATGCTGTTTACGTGTATTCGTCAGATCTCCCACCCCTCCTCCCACCTATCCCTCTCTCCCTGATATGATCGGTTCTACTTATGCTCTGAACCGCGTCACATAACTTTCCAAGAACGAATGAGGTTTTCAAATGCACACAAGGACGACCGCATCGGCTCTTGCCATTGGCCACACGGGGGGCTTCACACAGCGATAGCTGCCTTTATTTCTCTGCATTAATGGCACTTTATTACTCTTTTTCTCCGTTATCTCAATCGTAGTAGGAGAGCTGGCGCAATGCATGTCATTTGAGTAATGGGTCAAAGGAAAGAACAAGGTGATGAGTGGGGAAAGGCATAAGAAACAATGGCGAACGTCTTTATTAGTCGGCTTATCAAGGTGAACTGAGCTGACTAGAGACCACGCTGACAAAGGGAGTCAAAGAGGTAGGATGAGTGAGAGGACAGGGGGCAGGTGAGGATCTAAGAACTTTGAAGTGCATTAAACTTTAACCATCAAGAGATGTAAGATGCTGAAGAGTTTCTTCTCTACTGGTTTAAAAAGAGGATGGTTATTATGACACAGAAACATGACGTATTTGAAGATGGGACATAAAAAGAGAACTATTTTTGCCAGAGAAAGACAGTCCATATGAAGACGAACAACAAAATAAAGAGAAAATTTGATGACAAATGGTGATTTTTTTTCAAAATCAGTCTCATCATTAGGCGGCATACATGGCATTAGATATCACGTAAAGAGGAAATCAAAAATGATGATTTTTGGGAAAAGGATAATTTGGAATGGACTCAGCTTCATGAAATGTACTTAGCATAATTCGACGGGGTGATTATTGACATTCTTAAGATTTTATCATAACTTTGTTCATATTTAAAATGCCCACTGCAATCATAATTGTTGAATTTTGGTGCAGAAGGTGCACGTAATAACTGTATTCTGTGGGATAAATCTTTTTTGCCCAGGAAAACACGCGGTATGGGAATAGCAAAATGTATCCAATAGTAAGGGGTAGGGTTTCAACAAAGATTTTGCAATGAACGAGAAGTTGAAGGACTTGAATGCTGGCGATGCAATGCTTGGAGCACGAGGTACGAGTGGGCGGGGAAGGGGGTGTTGGGAACGGGTAATGGGGAGATAAGAAGAAAAAGGAAAGACAAGATGGAGGGCATTGGAGTGACGTAGAGGCAGGATAATCAGTAAACGGAGATTAGTGGAGCGGCGGGTTTTAAGAGGAGGTTCGTGGAGGAGAGGCGATAGCGACGGCGGGATTTTAAAGGGAGTCTCGCGGGCGGTGCAAAAGATACTGATTGATTGATTGCCTTTAATTAAGCAGCGAGGTTAAGAGTCTGGGTGGGACGGGGTAGCGGGAGGAGTTAGGGGAAGCCGGGACAGTCAGGGAGCGGAATTGAGGAGGAAGGGATTAGGGTTGGGGAGGGACGAGGGCATGGAGTGACAGCGAAGGGAAAAGGGATGGAGGAGGAGACGTGATAAAGAGTAGGGGGATATGGAGATAAGGAAATGGTGTTAAGAGGGTGGTGGTTACGGGCGGGAAAACGAAGAGGGAGGATTGGTGAGACAGCAAGATGGTGATGTATTTAGAAAAGAGTCTGGTTTTAGATTTTAGTGAGAGCAAATGGAACGTAAGGCTTAAAAAGGTCGCAGCTGGAGAAGGGATACATGTATGCAATAGATTTTGGATTCACGTTGAAAGATTGATGGCTATTAATCTGAATTGATAATCTGATAATGAGCGAGTAAGGTGTGCATAAGGAAATAGGACGCTCAAAATATTTTAGGCAATTTCAAAATAAGACTCAATTAAACTGGATATCGACGGATATGCGATATAAGTATATATTTTAACACCCATTTTGATGTTCTCTCGATTCTGGGGCAGTTTAAGAACTTCAATTAAAATGCCACAGGAAGTATTCAGGTAGTGTGCATAAATGAACGAATTTATTAAACAGGTGACACCCAGTCTTAGTCACTTCAAGACTTCTTAGTGTCTACCCAAGAATGACTAAATACGCGAAACCCCCTCGTTAAAAAAACAGTTTTTAGAGTTGAGGTAGCTTCAGCATTTGCGATTACTGCTATAGTATCTACGATATGTTCTCTATACTATATTGTGCCTCCCTCCAGGGTTTAAAATAGAAAGAACTCAAAGGTACTAAAAATACTCAAAGTTCCAAGTCTCGTCACCAGTAACCACCTATTATAAAACATTTGGGTCACTTTCACAGTGGTACAAGAGGTCTAAGGCAAGATTGCCACATAAGCAGTCTTACGACAGCACCTTGGGGACCATCTTGGCACACCTTTCTCATGGCTATCTCTGGCTACATGTGTGTGTATATATATATATATATATATATATATATATATATATATATATATATAAATTTAAGGTAATCTACCGGTTAAGCTAGGTTTTTGGATGGACACAGCTACTAAATAAAACATTTTGTGACTCCTAAAAAACACAAAATCCAGCAACCTACTTTATATCAGGTCCCTCTTCATCTCAGCGTACTTTCTTCCTCCCTTCATCCCGTTCAACATCCCTATCCTGTTCCTTCCCTTTCCTCGTTTGCCTGGCATTCTCCCCTGATTTACGGTCTTCAACATCCCACTGCCGGTCAATACCCCCTTCATCCACTTTTCCTGTCTCCATAGGATTTCTCCCAACAAACTCCTCTCTTCGCCCACCATACCAAGTACTTCCTCATTTGTTTTCTTCTCTGTCCATTTCACCTTCTCCATTCTTCTCCACACCCACATTTCAAAAGCCTCCTGTCTACGTCTATCCTCCTGCTTCAATGACCACGTTTCCGCGCCGTACATAGCTACGCTCCATATCAAAGTCTTTTCTTAATATCCTTACTCATCGTCCCTGTCATCAACTCCCTCCTCCTTGTGAAAGCCTCTTTGCCTAGCGCAATTCTTCTCTACACGTCCCTACTACTCTGACCGTGTTGGTCCAAAACACTTCCGAGATACGTAAACTGTTCTACCTGCTCTAGTTTTTGCCCTTCTATTTTAATGTTTAGTATATATATATATATATATATATATATACGAGTTTATAACTAGACGCCTGGCACTTGTTATTAACCTCAAAGGGAATATAGATGAAAAATTGGAGGTGAATATTTTCCAAAATAAATTGAGATTCTCAATCAGATAAGCTAGGATCCGCATTAAGATTTAATGCATGATTAAACACGACCCATTTTACCTTCTGGCAACTGGCTCACTCTTCTGTACTTGAATTAATACGGTCCCATAAGCTAAATAAAGGCAAATATAAGAAGCGAGCAGAATTCCCGAAACAGCTCGCAAATGGACTAATATTTCAAATCATTAATCATGAAGCATATCCCGGGGATAATCATCCCCAAACTCCACCCAGACCTTGGATTCGGGTCGAGGATACGACCCGACGCTAAGCGGAACAATCAAGGCCGAATGGGTGGGGGAGGGCATGTGTAAATGGAGCGATCAGGATATTGGAAATATGAAGAGTAGGTGGGCGGTAAGGTTCAGCAAAAGGCTCGCCAGAATGGGGGTGGGGAGAGAAGACCTTAATCGTGGGGTACGACGCGTGTGGGAATACGGTGAAAATGCTCGCTCGCACCTTCTTTCCCCCCTACTCCGCTCCTAAACCCCTCCCCCCACCCTTGAAGGGTCTCCCAATCCTCAATAATCCCACCTCCGTGGGATAATCCTCCCACCGCCGCGTATCGGCACACGTTCGGGCGAAAGTCGAAGCCTCGGCAACGCGGGACGCTCTCTCAGCTGCACCTAACGCCAAGGCCTCTGGCACTACGCTATCGTGGAGTGCGGTTACACCTCGGAGACTCATTACGTATCCAAACGGAGAAAATGCGACCGAAATAATTAGTATTCCCACGCATATTTCCATGGCCACGGGCCTTGGGGGCTAATGGGAACCAATGAATCATTTCCCCCACCCCCTCCTCCTTCGCTTCCCACACCCCCGCGAAACTTCTTCCTTCGCTATTGAATTCGAGTTTGTACCCTGGTCCTTCCCCCTTCCCTCCGGCGTATGCAAATTCGCGGCACCCCTCTCTCCCTCCCCCCGTTCCCCACCTACCCGCTCACGCCAAAACGCCTGGGCTCCCTTCCCTAGACTTTTCCAGCCGTAAACTCGCACTCTCTACGTCCATGGACCGTTTGGATAACGAATGTTACAAGGACAGTGGTTACAAAAATTAATGCTAATGTGTGTCGAATGGAACGTTGGATTTAAACTCAGGTGAGGTCCTAATATACGAGGAAAGTGGCATTTTTGGCGTTTCCCCCGCGCTCCAATGAGGGACGGTGGCTGTAATTTCGGATAAATCCGCCCGCAAATGTTTTCGGACATTTGGGGATAAAACGGATGTTTTACGGCCAAAATGAGGGATGAATACAGGAGGAGTTCGGACTAAGAGAAAAAAATCGCCGTTCACTGATTGCCGATTATTTTTCATTGTCCATTGTGCATAAACAGGCGCCATTGTTCGATTTATATTTTTCACAAAAAGGAACTGCAAAGTGTCAGGAATAGAGACACATAAACTGGGCATAAAATGTTTAACTCTAATGGCCAAAAAAAAGTGAAAAATTAAACAGGTAAAACACTGGTGAATAAATATATGCATTCAAGATCACCAATGCAAATATTTATGTTGAAAACATGAATTATTAAGAGTTGAAAAACGGTTCAAAATTATTAACTAAATAAATAAATGAAATTAAATAAATTTTCTCCGGAATGAAATAATTAACAAGAACGAGTTTGGAAGGACGCATTTCATATAACAAGCAATGATGCTCAATGTTTTTTCCGGAACGTGTCCCGTATTTTCTGAGTTAAACATATGATGGAAAACGAAACATTTTGGCCTCAGTAAATAGACCGAGAGGTACTCTAATCAATGTAAATTTAGCAAACGGTATATATGCTGGGTGGTTAGAAAATAATACTTGACTAAGAAAAATTTATTAGCCCTCATAAGAATAAACACGCGTATGACTAAATACAGAAGAGATTTTTAAACCATATTTTCAAGGCCATTTACGGCACAAACTTTTTATCGATAATCCAGAAATTTTATCATTTCTCCTTGTTGGGGTATTAAATGCGCACCGTTCAAATGAAAGTTAATCTGCGGAATGGCTTACCTCTCACTGTGCATGCATACTAAACGCGACGTTGAATTTCTTGCCACGCTTCATCGTTGACATTTTTTCTTAATTTTTTCAATGATCTTTTAAATCATAGATTTAATGGCCAATTTATTATCAAAACAATTTGTTTTCTATTTTGTCTAAACACTCACGGCTCATGAATGGTTCCAATGACGTCGATTTGTGACATTAATTTCTCCTATCAATATACGTCGATAAGAAATCTGAAAGCAGAAGTTATTCATTCGCTTGTATTCGTTCATTACTCGCAAAAGTCAAGGAGCAAATTACAATCACTTGAGTAAAATATTCATGCAATCCTTATTTGAGTTCGATTTTGTGAATAATACCTGATTTATATTCCAAAGGTGTTGATGTCCTCATTATTGAAAATATGAATGTCTAGCATTGCAATATTTTTAAGACATTTTATTTTACATCTTTTTTAATGATATACATACCAAGTTTTGAAGGAAAATAAAAAATGTCAGCTAAAGTTTTGCTAAACGCACCATGAGCATTCCGATTTCCTGTATATTTCGAGGTGATACTCTCACGTGCCTCTAAACCTAAACTGTGAGGTGAGACGAGATTTTTATTTTGATTAGTCCGTTGGCAATTATTTAGTTTTCGATCTCTTGACACGAAAAAAATATCCTGTTGCGATGGTAGAGCAAATAATTACTTCTGATGTTGGAACCAGGAAAAAAAATGAAGAGCTACGACTATTTAATTCGGCAGATGAAGTGATTATCCAGGGCGCTCTCTCGACACGACATCACTTCCTGCGAAGGCACCCAATTCTCACGTGCAGGTGCCTATTGAGCACCCCCTTGCTCTCGAGATAAGACTCACGAAGGAACGATAAGTTTCGCAGTTAACTTCTTCCCTATTTTGCATTACGTTTCGGCATGAGTGAATCCCTAACAGTCGGCTCGTATTTTAGTCGTGGGAGACCGAGCAATGGAATAATGGACGTGCGGAAGGAATGCTCACGAGTGAGAATGAAGGGGGAAGAGGGGCGCGAGCAGTGTAAGGAGGGAGTGACTAATAAAGGTTAAGGGAATGAAAGAGGAGATTGAATGTCGAGATATTGGAAGTTGGATTAGAGGAGAAGACGAACAACGATTGGAGGTGAAAGGAGAACGAGTGAAAAATACTGTTACGCGAATGAAGAAACACTTAAGATCTTTTGTGGCGTGAAGGACAAATTCGGTGTAGGCAGGAGTGAAAAGCATCAGAAAAGATGAAACTGAAATGGAGACGGGGAGGAAGTTATTAATTCCAGGAAACCTAAAAACCACTTACGTTAGTGTGCATAGTGTCCTCAGGACCACAATTGGGTAACTCATTTCCACAATACCTTTTATTTTAATCGGCTGAAATTCGAGATCACGGACTATTTAAGACTATTCAATACATGTACGATTCTACAACAAACTACTTTGAAAATACTTTAAATTTTCAACAAGCACCAGCGAAAAGATTTACCAGTGACGAGCAACTTTGTCCACTCCAAGATATTATTTGCTAAATTTTAAATCAACGGTCGTGAATGCGTTCATCGACATTAGGACAAAAATATTTATGTTAAGAATCGTGCCCATTCTACGTCCAGGAATTAAGGGAAGAGTTTTCTTTAAAACAGCACTTCTGCCCATACTTTTTCCGCGGGTTAGGATTGATTACTACTAAAGAAAAGCGTCAAAGAGCTAATGTAGTAATTTACTTGTGATATCATGAACTGAAACTTTCTTCCCGTCAGTTTCAGCAGGGTTCTAGGAAATTAAGAATGAATTAATCTACAATTAGGAATCCAGAAATTCATCGTGGGAGACCACTAAACCTTTCGGCATGTCGCTGCAACAACTCAGGCGTTTTTTTTAAAGAGTTACTCTTCCATAGTGTACTGAAGTACCAGTTTTTAGAGTTTACCAGCATAGCACGGCTAGTATACCTTTATTTAATACGAAAACGTTTCACTTGGGTGGCAACAATGATTACCTTAAGCCCAAAACTGAAAGTTTTAGGGGGCCGAATCAGGAACACAAGTAAGAAATCAACAGGAAATACTAAGAAGGTACGGTTGGTTAATATTTAACTTGGTGCGTGTATGTACACATCGGTTTGATACCAGAAATTGCGCGTAATTATTACGTAAATGGACAGATTATCTAGATATCAGTGAGTGAGTTAAGACCAAATGTGTATGGGAGAATACCCCAGAAAATGTAATCTAATGAAACTTAATACGCAATTAATGAAAACTGATCGAAGAACTTTTCCACACGATAATTTTTTTATTTAACGGCCGGGTTTCGATGTATTACATCATCATCAGGTCCGAAATAATACATGCAATATATCGAAACCCGGTCGTAAAATATAAAAAAATTTATCAAGTGGAAAAGTGCTTCGATCAGTTATTCATTATGTTCGACTTCCACCACATCGCGCCTGAAGCTACTCAATTTATAATATTGCAAGTCCGTAGAAAATTGTTTTGGATTATTGAGTTATAGAGTAAAGCAATTTCAGACACATAAAATAATGGAAATCCATTTATTTGGATACTTTAAATAATAATCAAGCTAGCGGCTTAATAAAGACTACTGTCACCACAAATATCGAAAGAACTTTCTTCACTTTGTTTCCCATTGCGGAGATAATTTACGGTTAAATATTTTCTGAGAGGGAATGTTACATTAATTTTTTGAAGAAATCTGCTAGTATTCTTGTGGAAGCGCATGAGAGAATTCATTAATATATGTACACATGATGAGAGAAAGTTTTAAGAAATCCGACCATTGTGTACTAACAGAATAACAGAACACAAATAAAATCAGGGGGTCGACAGGTGGAATGCGGAAATTTGGTAGGTTCACCGCTGGAAAACGACGAAAAAATATGAAAGATCAAGGATAAAAGACGCAGAATTAATTTTAAATTTCGAAATTTCAAAATTTTACGTTTTGAGCTGCAAGAAACGACAGGAGGGGGTGAACGGGGTCACGTAAATTTCCAAACAGGAGAAGGAACGTAAACAACTTATCTAATGGAACTCAACAAGAGCAGTCTCATTCAAAATACTAAATTTTTATAATTCGTAACTAACTCGTGTGTCACGCTACGCGTCCACAAATTCATTGTAACTAATCGGTAAGTAAGTATACACTCGTCTGCAAAGCACTTCGTTTTGAAATCATAAGCATGCTATACTCTCGAAGGCTATAAGTGGAATCTGATTGAAATTAAAGAATATAGATAAATGCATCCCGTGGGAATGGATGGAAAGTTTCACTATGGCGCGAAATTAGTAAAGCAAAACCTGAATGCAATTACTTTAGAGGCATCCGAGAACAATATTTTCCTACTATCTGAGACATTAATTAATGTCCACTTCAAGAATAGATGAAATATTTTGTAATCGGCAACCGTGACGGGAATCGCGTACATAACCAACGACGCTCCAACAAGGTGGATGGCAATGGATGGGAATACCTTCGATTTGAATTGAGAAAAAAATGAAATGAAACAACGCTTTCTGAAGGAAGTGGTAAACGTCGGGAAGAGGTAGATATGGAGATAGGTTGGTAGGGTGGAGGACGAGTAGATAGGGAGACAAGGGTAAGGAGGTGGAGGAAGGGAAAGAGAGAGATGAAGCGAGAGAGTGAGAGATAGAAAGCGCCCAAGCGGGTAACAGAGATTGAGAGAGTAGCAAAAGGTGAGGGGGAGGAGGAAGTGGAGTGCGGGTGGACTGGGAAGCGGAGGAGGAGGCGGTGAGGGAAGGGGTGGAAGGAGCGTGGGAGGCCATTGCAAGAATTATTTCCCATGGAAACAATGACCAACTTGCGGCCAGCTTTATTAGCGGTAGCGAGGGCTAATTATTAATGGCAATAATAATTGTTAATGCGGGCGAGGTGGGTCGGGCAAGCGTTCACTGGGCTCCCCTTATTCCATTACTTCACCCTTCCTCTCCTGACCAACCTCCTTCCCACCCACCCACTTCCATGACCCTTCCCCCCGCTCCACACACAGACACACACACACTCCCCCTCCCCCCTGCCAACACACTCACTCACTTCCTCTCTTCTCCTCCTCCGAAGGCAATCTTCATGGAAAACCCCAGCCTCTCCCCCACCACAATTCACCCCCCGTTCTCCATGACCCCTCCTCCACACCCTGCCGCTCTGCCTTCCCTCCCCCCCCAAACCCCGGAGACCGCTTGCGTGCCCTCTTTCGCCTCCGCCACCACCGCCGCCATTCCCTGCCGTTTCTGAGATTTTGGCCCGCGGGTCGAGCGGGCTGGTGTGGGCGGAGGGTGGCGGGGGAGGGATGTGGGGGGGGAGGGAAGAGAGAGAGAGAGGGGATGAGAGGAAAATGTTCGGGGGGAGATGTGGAGAAATGAGCGAGTTTCGTTTGTTGAAGGGGTCTGGGGGAGAGAGGGGTGGGAAATCTAGCGGCGGAGGAGGGAAGAGGCAGAAGAAGAAATTATACAGTGGACCTAAAGCTGGACACACTCGTGGAGGCGCACACGCATGCACACACGCACACACACACACGCTTCTCAGACACACAATGGGGACCTTTTGGCGAGGTTGGGACGTGGGGGCGGGGGATGCGAAGGGGGAGACGCTGGGAAAAGAGAATGGGGGGACGGGCGAGAGGGATACGAGAGGAGAGGGGGTTCTGGTAGAGAATAAGGAGCGGAACGTCGAGTGTATGGAAAGGTAAGGTTGGGGGGGAGGGGGAAGAGAGCGAGAGAGAGAGAGATGGTGGGGAATGGGAGCAGAAAAGGGGTTTGAATAGCCTTCCCTCCTCACTGAAGAGATGTAGATTTGTTTTCGGGTGCTAACCTGAGGAAATAAGAATCCGTTTGCAGGGTTAAAGCGGGGAGGAGGGGCGGCGGGTGGGAAGGGGATGAGGAGAACGGTGTTATTCTTCTGTTTTGGTTGAGCAAAGGAAATGTATGGACTAAAGGAGGAGTGAGCGAGGATTGTTAGTCCGTGGGTTCGGTATGGGCGGAGAGAAACGAGAAGTATCCCCCTCCCTCCTCCCCACCTCTCCCACTGCCAAACGGGCCGGATGGGGGAATGGGGAGGAGACGTGGGGTGGGGTGAAGGGAAGGAGGGTGGTAATAGAAGGGCGCGGGGGGAAGGGAAGTTAACTGACCACGTCGAAATGAGTGTGCAGAATAGTGGAATATGAGAGGAGGTGAGGGTGAGGACTCTCTTGCGGGGGCGGGCAAGAGTGAGTCAGAGGTGAAGAGAGTGGCCACATAAGCGGGGAAGGTGGCACTCCGGGAGAGTTAACAAAAGACGAGTGGCAGGGGGGAAGGGGTGATGGAGTAAGGGGCGTGTGATGAAAGCCGATAAAAGTGATATTGCAAAGAATTGAGAGAGGGGCTTTGTTCTTGCAAACAACCCAGGTCGTATCCCAATAAAGTTCCATTAAATTTTCAGATCGAGTCGAAAAGATTTCTTATGATTTCAAGGTTTAATCAGCAAACTCAAAATATCATGTTTATGCATTTTGGACAATTATTGACGCAGTCCTTGACTTTCAGCAGATAATTGGTATAATTAATTCATATGTATAGGTGGAAAAGACATGGCAGACTTTTAGAAAAATATAAATCAATACAGTTATAAACTCCACAGTCAATGCAACAATTTCAGAGAGTAAAAATCATTCGCCTTGACCGGGATGATCTGATCCAGGTCAAGGCGATTGATTTTTATACTCTGAAATTTTTGCATACTAGTGGATGATTCCGTTAAAAGTTACTGTTGAAGCATCTCCCGCAGTTTCTTCGAATCCACAATTAATAATCAATGTTTTATTTAACACTCAGTATGATCGATAATTCCATCCTCAAGTAAACTGATTTCTTAGATCAAAATTAAAGACTGAAAACAACATCCAGTTTAATTCGAATAATTCGGATGGCTTCCTACTTACGAGTATAACCGCCATTATTTCCATGGAATTTTAGGAAATTAGACATCGGCTACACATATATCTTCGCATATAGCCACCTACTATAGCCACCCTTCTTTTCTACTAGTTGTCCAGTTCAGTTCCAAATGTTCCAGAATATTACTGTTCCAATGCATAAACTCTGCGGGAGGATTTTTTTCCGGAAAACATACAAAAAAGAGGAGTTAATCCAATTGAAAAACATCTGAAATACATACGAGATGCAATCTGTGGCCCTAAACTGTTACATGAATGGAATGTGCGAACAATGTCTGTTATCTTTCCGTTAGGATACTAATGAATTTCCCCGAAAGAAGCGATATCATCTTTAGCTTCAGTAGGTGTTCGTGCGTGTGCGCGCGTGAGCTTGTGTTCGCGCTCTTGTGGGAGAGGAATGTGTGCTCATGCGGTGGGGTCGTGTGGATGCTTCTTTTTGGAAGAAATGGGAAAAGAGGCTCAAGATTTGAAAACTCTGCTGACGGTGATCATTCTATTACACCAGGAAGGAGAAGGGGAGGCAAAAGCGTAGGCCCTGTGATACCGTTCGTCCGGCGAACCCTCAGTGCTGCCGATTTTTTGTTGACAGCAAGCTACAAATTCTGAAGGAATGAATTTTGTTTCGATTGCGTGAAAAGGAAGCTTATATCTCAATGAGTTCCAAAGGGATCAGTCATTAATATATTTTCAAAATGGTCGAGTGACTAAAAATGCTGAGATCATGAAACCTATTATTGATTATAGTGGACAAGTGGTTTTCACCTCGCCTACGTACACTCCCTAGTCTCCCCCTAAAGGACATCGGTAGGCTCTCGGGTCTCCTCACTCCCCTCAACTCAAAATCCAATGCGGAACATTTTCTAGCACTCATGAAAATTGACTAAGGACACTCCGGCTCCCATCGGTCTAAATAAAGATGCTCAAAAAGGAAGAGAATGAGAAAAAATGTAGGTACTACAACATGCATACGTCGATATGCAAATTTCGAACGCATGGAATCAAATGGCAATTAACTTGTGAAATAGAAATTCCAAGGAACTGCGGGAGTTGCCGCGACGGTAACTTTTAACGGCGTCATCCCCATCCACTAAATGTACATTACAATGCAACACTGGTCAAGGCGAACGATGTTTACACTCTGAAATTGTTGAATTGTATTGCGAAATATATATTGCTCAGTGGCTTCAAAAGCGGAAGAGGCGGGTATAAGGGGGAAGGGAATGGAATGATGAAGACAAAGAAGGTGGAAAGGGGAGAAATCAAGAGAGGAAGGGGGAGACTTGGGGTGGGTAGTTTGGGAAGGAAGAAGGGGAGAGGAGAAGGATAGAGAGAGAGAACGGGTATAGTCGAGTGCTTGCTTGCGAGAAAAGACTTCGAACCTTTTCTCTGTATCGCCTTTTGCATGCGGAATTGTATGCTGCCCGCGGACACTGCTCATGAATGTCTGTTTGCTGTTTGACCGCCGCAGTCCGGGGGAGAGAGAGAGAGGTCCGGAAACTTTTAAACACTCCGGAAACTGGGAGGCTGGCCGAGAAAAGAGCTAGGGGTTAGGGTGTGAGGGGCGGGAGGGAGACGAGTATGGCGTCGAGTGACGGGGGTCGGGAGGAAGGGCGGGGAGCGAAGGGGGAATTATAACCGTGCGTGGGCCTTCCTTCCCCCCCCCACTTCACCCCTCACTCTTTTCGGTTCCCCCACCGCCACTCACCAGAGCGCCACCTTCCCCCACCCTCACCCCACTGCCCACCCGTCCACGGATTCCATAATCAGTAAAAGGGGGCGGTTTTGCGGAATGAGTGGGCTTTTTGGAGGAAGGGTAAGAGAGAGGAGATTGTGTGGCACGGCGCTAAATTCTATTCGAGAAGAGAAATAAGAAGGATAAGGCTGAAGAAGGCTTGTGTGCCGGTGTACTTGTATGAAGAACCGTAAGGGAGGGTGGGATATCTGTGGTGACGACATTCGCATTGGTTTTTTGGACCATCCGGTTAAATATGAGCAAACTTCCAGCGCCACCTAGCTTCGGCAAGCAATTAAACGTCTTAATGAAGCACGAAGTAAAATTATTATATTCTTAAAACTGTTTCAAGTCTGTCGTCAACCGACTAAAAAAAGAAACGAAGATAATTATTGAAGCCAAACCGAAGATGGGTCACATTTCTGTTGTTGCTATAATTGCAATTAGGCTGAATACAGATCAATTCACAACAAGATTTAACGATTCAACTATGTCGTAAAATTTGGGTTGGCCAATAAGATGGAGTCCGAGAAAGTAAGTAATCTTTCACACCAAAATAGGCTCAGCGACTTGGTGGATACTGATATAGAGTATATTCCTCTAAGTCAACACTCTCTCAAGTCTGGCTGCTGGGAGACTCTGTTATGCAGATAAAAATTCAATAATCAATCATTCTGTCAAATTGCTCTGTGAAGTGGTGCAGAATTCTGTCAGCTGCATTTCATTCAGATACGTATCATTCTATTTTGCCCGAGCAACCAATATCCTTTTACATCATGCTAATGCCGGGCTTCACACTCTTTCCTAAAGCTACACTCACAGCTAATGGCTATTGTGCACGTAATAGATTGGTTTTTGGGCCCAACTGCCAAAGACCCATTTCAATGATATTGCTTACACTGAAGAGCACAATGATTTCAAACACGAATAAAATTAGTGCAACCATAAGCATTGCAAAAAGATAAGATGGGAAATCATTCCGCAACATTAGCGTAACTTAAGAAAGGTACACCATAATTAGGAATACATGAAGCGGTATTCAAAATCTGTGACTCTTACATTAGCAAGAAAAGATATTAATTTAAAAAAAGGTGCATTTGTGAGAATAAATATGCTAAAAACCATTTAAATGCCAAGTGGGAGGTTGATGAATATTTGGATAATATTTGCGACATTGTAATATAAAGTATGACGTGATATTTTTCTCGTTAAGCTCTTTTCTTAAGAAATGTAAACTTTTGATTTTAATTCGTAATATGCTCTTGAAAACCTTCAAACGCCTTCATTTTAACTGAAATTCACTTCGGCGATAGAAAAAGTCTTCATCCTCATTACCACCGCTCCTAAATTCAGATCTTTCCCCTTTTCTTCAACCCGACAGAATACACGCAGGGAACCCTATGCAAACGAAAATAGGTAGTAATACATTGCTGCGGGTCCCAATAGGAATTCTCTCGTTTCAGTCGGTGGTGCATACTATATTTTAAAATGTAAACAATGTTAGAGAAGTGGGCGGAGAATCATATGAAAGGAGCTGATGAGGAATGAGAGGGAGACGACTCGAGAGGGATGTGGATTTTGCCAAGCGGTAGGTCAGCTTAAGATGAAGAACCACAAGAGGTGAGTAAAAGAATTATCTGGTTTTATGAGTTGTGTGGAAGAAGTCACTAAATATTTGCTATCTCGCCGAAACAAAGATCATTTTCTTATTAATTATTATTAAATTCCAAATACGTATAGATCATTACAATTCCGCACATGACGGTGAATTAAAAGGGACGCAGAACATAGACTGCTATGAATGCGAAGAACTAGAACCTAGAATAGTCAGTAAAGATAACGTCCCATGAACATTATAACACGATGGCTTGAAAATAATTCTTTGCAGGAAAACTACCGAATGGACAAAGTTTCAAATTATAAATAGTACTTAGAGAAAAATGATTTTAGGAAAGCTGTAATCCCTATCTTCAAGGTATTAATTTGAAAGTTAGTTTCCCCTTAACCAAAAAGGTGGCCAATCATTAGCTTGCAGCATTAGAACACGTGGGCTATGCACTTAAACTCTCTTAAAAAGTGTTGAAAAAATGCATAGATTTCTGAGGAAGCAAAAACCGTGATTACACTAGGTCCATGGAAATGGAAGGGGGGAAATATTCTTCAAAATCAAATAATTTAGAAACAGATAATTCAATACACAAGGTCACTATTGTGACAAATGCCAGGAAAGAACCTTTAGAATAATAGAAAAATGTAGCACTAATAAAATATTTGGGAGTAAGTCAAATCAATAATTGCTTAATCTACCGATAAGTATCAATATTCTACATTTGCTAATGTGACAAAACAAAGAGCGGGGGTGTATGAAATGAGTGTTGGTAGATACTATATATAATGAGGCGCAAATATAATTGGGGCATTCAATTATAGATTAGTAGTAGTTTTAGGGGAGGCGACCGGCTGCCGAGGTCATTTGCGCCATTATGGATGGGGAGGAAAGGTTGAAGGGAGGAGAGAAACCCGGCGTTGGCATTAACCTACTCTTAACGAAAGGTGCCAAGGGTCCACACCTTAACGTCCCATCCGACGGACGGCGTACTCACTCAAAGTACCCTCCACAAAGCACCTCAAGTAGGAATCGGGATACTACTGAAAAATATCTGCCGCCGGGATTCAAACCCGGGCCCTCTGGGTGGGAAGCCATTTCGTTAGCCACCGCACCATCCCGATCCCCTCAACTGTAGAGATATACATATGTTGACAGATTATGAAATGAAATGAAAAGTAAAACTTTAAGGTAAACTTGAATTTGTTACTTGTTTAGTATCTGCACCGTGTAGTATTTAGAAGATATTAATAAATCATATATATTAACATCACTTCTCCTTTTGTACGGAAGTTGGCCAAGTAGGTTCATATCTTGATCGTTAAAAAAAACCTTTTTATTCCTTCCCTTCGGTGAACACCGATACTGGTGGTGTCAAAAGCAAACCGAGAGTGAAATAATTATAAATTTCCTTTATTTTTGAGCAAAGCCTTAAGCGGGTGATGAAAATACTTTGCAGAAATATGAAACGGGCGGGAATCGACAAGACAGATTAAAATTGCCAAACTTTCAAATTGGTCTAATCTTTTACCATCAAGAACTAAGCGAGCAGTTCCTACGTGCATGAACTCCTTCATCTAAACAAGTACTTACTCGACGGTCTGATTCACTGTCGGGAGTCACCAATTCTTCTCGATCTAATTCTAGTTCTCTTAAGCCCTCTTTACGATCCCTTAAGGATTTTGTAACTGTTAACATAAAATTATCCTTTGCACTTATAAAATCTTCAACGACCAAAAGACGAGGCTGAACTAAGAATATAGGTAAGAAATCAAACGAGAAAGAAAAATAGCGAGGTCGAGGAAGAAATGAAATATCACGGATGCGAACTTTCTGCGAAGCCTCCGAGCGGAACGCACACGCGTGAGAAAAAGTCTCAGCAAAATTGCGCATGCGCACGAAATGTTTTTTTCTTCCTCTTCCTGACGTAATCAGATTGTCGTTGAGAAGTTCACGCGTATTTTTCGTACTACTCTGCCGAGATTTAAGAAAAAAAACATCAGTTCAGCAGTCCAGTAGTGATAGTAGTGGCCTTAGTAGTAGTAGTAATTGACTTTCGAACACCACTGAGGTCATCCTGTATCACAGTTTCACTTGAATACACTACTTTAACGTGGGTCTTCAAGAAAAGCAATCCTCTCCCGACTTAGGGAGAAACCAAAGTAGTACATAGCGCGGGTAATTGTGTGGTTTGCACAAGAACTAAACTCACCGTAATGGTATTGCCGTTTATATATTTCCCAACAAACTATGTCTTCCCTTCAGAGAATAATCGAATTAAGTCTTTCAGTGCAAGGAAATCAGGAACATTAGCAGCACCTTTAGGGAAAAACGGTTGCCTATCTCTCACTACGAGTATTCTCACAAGCTGACTCATCAGTCACCAAAGTGGTTTCTTGTAAATCGCTAGACCATTGGGAAAGCATTCGCGCCAGCAGATCTGTTATTAGAATGACCACATATTGCCAACCTGTTTAGGAGGGTGAAACTCAATCTTGATTAATATCATAGCCGATGGAATAATTAAGATAAAGGAATAATAAAGAAAAAAGGAAATAATTTAGATCATTTATCTTAATTTAATTCATTCTTAATGTCTAGTTGAATGTGCGTATGCGAATAACTAAGATGAATATCATGGTGGAAACTATTTGTTGGTGCCTAAAATTTCGATTGGTGAAAGAAAACTCGCTCGAAGAAAGTGTGAGTTTCTACTATCAGAAATAATGTGTACCAACTGAGAAGAATATTACAGATAAATTGAGGAAAGCGTATCTTTAAAAATTCTAATTAATCATTGATTAGCCAATATCAGCTGTCAAAGTCATGAGACGTCGCAATTGAGAGTAAGAGTTAATTTCATATTTGTTTTTACTATTTTACGACTTCGTGATTTGGGAAAACTTCAAGAGAGACCACGCCTGGCTCTTCATTGAATATGATAAAAGAGAAACTAAGGTAATGCATTGTTTTAGGGGATGGAAATGGTTTGAAATAAATTCAATGCATAGGTAATGAATCTAGTTTAATTTGCTATTCCAGTTTGATATTTTTGCAACCGTACAATGCAAATCGCTGAGTTGACTTTCTTTCGGTGTTTCGTTGTCATCGAGTTGGACGCATCTGATTAAAAATGTACTTTCGTATTAAAAAAACATAAAGTGAGGATTCTCTGGGCCGGAAAGATCCTCAGATAAAAGGAAGTAAGAACAGGAGGGGGAGGAGACTTGGGAATGGCGTTTTTTTTATACTAATGCGTGCCCTCGCAGCGATTCGCAGGGCATCTGGGTGACGTCATTAGCGCGGAAGCCATTTTATTGGTGAGCACTCAACCACGAATCTTCTACGCCTCGGAAGACACACTCTATTTACTTTTTTTCGGTAAAAAAAGTAGTCTTGAGTTTCGTGCTAAAAATTCGGAAGGAATTAGGAAGATTTTCCTACCGCTAGATTTTGGTTTGTTTAGTTTTGCTTAGTTTCCAGATAATCGTTATGAGGGCTCAGTTTTGACTGACAGTTTCTTCCTGGTAGATGATAAATTACAAGCTAACGAAGGGAGTTCATGAGCGACAGATACTGAGCAGTTAGATAAGAAACTTCATAAGTCTTGTAAATATTTCATGCAATGCACGTGGAATACTTATTCGCGAGTTCTCACTGATTATCTATAAAAAATATGGCATATATTATCCATCAAAGCGACAGAAGACGGTTGTTTGGTCACATGCCCTTACAGGAAAATGAGAAATAACGAATACATTTGTGAAAAATTCATCATGTATAAACATATATTTTTTAACTTCTAACTTTGAGACCTGGTATTTTTTTTAAACGAGTGGAGTATATTTAAAAGACTCCTTAGTGCTTTAAAAGCTTCTCCATATTTAAAGACTGGTACTTAAAGCATGTTCCCAGGGATCTAGCTAATAATCAGTTAATCATTTCGGCCGTGAAATTAATTCAAGAATTAAATTATCGGTAGATTCATGTAACCTCATACATTATAGTCACAGGAGTGTTAGATAGATATTGAATCCTGCATTCATAACCCAGTGGATCCAACTCGGGGCCTTATTAAAAACTATAATTTCGACGATGGAGCGATAAAATATACTAAATAACTGATTAAATTTCAAGGTGATGATTCAATTTTGAGAATAAATGACGGTTATTTTCTTTATAAATAGTAACTAATGAACTCTCGAATGAATGACCGTCCTTTTCACTTCATCGGGAATTATATATTAATTTCAACATCAAAAAGCCGTAAGTTTCACGTTTACTTAAATTTAAATTTATTTTTCATCCCATACTTACTTGTTAAGAAAATTACGGTATTCCTGTCGTCAAACTGCATTCGGTCTTTTATTTCTTCTACTGAACTCCTGTTACGAATCTACAATAATGAAGTTATTTTACTAGCAAAAACGACCGTATGAGTGTATGCCAATTCACGGCTCTACACACGAAATTTAGGCACAATAAAAAAAACAAACCACAACATTTTTACTACGGAGTCCTTATTTTCCTCTGAGTGTCTTTATATATTTTCTAGGATTGCCTCCCTAGTGGCTTATCCCAGTGCGGCCGTTTTCGTTTGAACGAATCTACTGATTGTTTTGCTGATCTATAGTACCTCTCAGCTAATATTTTAATTGTGTTAAATTTCTCTTCTCATTTTTTTCGTTAGCGGCTTGTCACTTTCTTCTTCAGTAACAGCTCTGGGTCTTTTGTGTATATCCCATTTTTTGATAACTGTATTTTTTCCGATGTTTTGTAGAATTTCTTCTTCAAGCCCTTCATGTTTTTTGTAAAACTTAATAGCATAATTTTTAATATATTCATTAATTGGTTTTATTCCGACTATCGAGTATAGTTTTTCCACGGGGCAGTTATCTTGCAAACTCAGGATCATCCTAAGCGTCTTCTTTTCGAATGCATTTAGATTAGATTTTTCTATTCCATTCGCCATTCCAGCCCATGATGCGCTGGCGTATGTTATTATGGGTCTAATGCATGCCGTATAGATTTTAACTTTTAGTTTTTTGTCAATTTCTTTTGACCTTAGCAGGTATGAGAGGCCTGCTCTGCTACCAGCTGCTTTTATTTTAACTTTCCTGATATGTGGGGCGAAGTGTAGTGTCGCATCCAACGTGATACCAAGGTAGGGCGCCGTGTCTTTCTACCTGCCGCACGATGAAGGACTTCATAATGGTGCCCCGTTCAACTAATATATGATATGTCCTATGCTGATTTTCACCGAATTTCCGATTCACAAATCCACGCATTTCCCCGGATGACATTCCACATGATCAACTTCATTTGCTATCGAACGGCACATTTATAATCAACGGAGCCGCATACAAATGCTCCACATTTGCACCCTCGACTTAAAAATGACCTTTCGGCTTCAGAACCGCCATCTTATTTATCACCCCCAACTAACCGCGAAGCAAGACCGCGGATCGAGGGACTACTTATTTCCGCATGGGGGAAACGACAAGGGGGGAATGATGCACATCGGACTTCTAATAGGGAAAACGGCGGAAAATGAACAGGACTATTTTTTCAAAGGGAAATAAAGGCTTGGGAAGGGTGAGTGGAGAAGAAAAGAAGCGGGAGGAGAATACTTATAGGCACGCACGCTTGAGCATCGAAGCATTGTTGAAAGAGGACGTCCAAAAGTCACGCGAAGCGAAACCTCATTCTTTCCTCAACTGTAGGACTCATTCCGCTCCTCATTCTAGCCAGACGATGCGTCAAGAGAAATAGACATGCATCAAAAGAGAATGAGGGGAAAGCAATGGCGGATTTAACTTCGATGATGACAAGAAAGAGAGAAGGTTCTCTCCAATACACATATATGGATTGTTTTTTCTTTCCTTCACCTCGCTCAGGAACTAGATGGATATAAAATTGAATACTGAGCTTTGAGAATTCAGGAACGAAACGGAAATATAAATATTTTGCTTGCGAAAAAATTATTTAAAAAGTCATGCCGCCTTCTTCTTATTAATTGCTGTGAATACAAAGAAATTCGTCGCTCGGATATTATCAAACTTGAGAAAGAAGCCACTAGATTCACGTAAATCATGTACAAAATTGAAGCTGCAGAAGTATCAGGAAAAGTAATTTTATTTCCGCGAAACTTGGGAAATAATTGTAACCGCACATAAAAGGGATATACGAGGCTACGGAGAGAGACGAATTGCAATCAAAAGACTAAAAAATGAATAATTCCTGCCAAATAAATAATTAATTTAAGTAATTGTTTCCGAAATTCGATGATAAAGTCGTCAATTTTCATTTAATGTCCGGTGGTCCTTGGTCCTGGCTGAACGCTCCTGTCTCAACTTGTAGCATATTACGTTTAATTCTAAATACCTTGGCGAACGTATGGTGCAGTATATTCAGGCAAGAATCCACCATTCTTGGATTTCTTGAATGAAGTAGGAGAAATTCATATTTTTTTAAACGAATCTTAAATCATGATAAGATTTATTTTTAACAAAAAATATAGAAAGCTTCATTTATGAGGCAAATCTCAGTTATTTACTTACTTTTCTATTGAACATAACTGCATCTATATAAAAGCTACCGTAGAGATAATCAAAGATTTCTTTCGGTAATCCAACTTGAATTGTTGCCGATAGGTACGTATAGTTATTTTAGTCCACTGTGGCATAGATGGTCGCTGCAATTGAGGAACTGCAGGGTGCACCTTCTCGATCATTTCGATAATTCTAGCGATGGAATTTAAAATAGCTAGCTAAGACGATAGAGGACAGTAGAGACATTAAATTAAACAGATACGTGTATTTTAGTTAAATTATGATGTAAGATGAAACTGCTCGGGTTTATTCGAATTCATGAAAGAAACCTTGACGATAATTCTGGCAGATATTGACTAGTTCAAATGGTTTATCGTTGTTAATAATTTATAGAAAATTTAAAAGAGGTAGGAGCACCTTGAAAGTTCGAGATAAACGTATGAAAAACCAATGGAAGGGCCCCTGAATTGAGGAGGCACTGAAACCGAGGTACACATTAACAAATTATTTTTTCGTAAAAAACGACCGAATAAATTTTCATAAACAATTTTGAATAATATCACCATTTGAAATTCGATCGTATTCATCAAATTGATAATTTACTTGCCCAATTTTTTCAAGCACTGTTGTGCTCACAAGCTTTGGCATTTGTAAATATGCACCCCGACGGAGAATCACCGAGTTAAACCCGAGCGAAAGTCAGTGCCGTCGCACTCAATTCGATCAAAT
Organism: Hetaerina americana; assembly: GCF_022747635.1. NCBI lineage: Eukaryota > Metazoa > Arthropoda > Insecta > Odonata > Calopterygidae > Hetaerina > Hetaerina americana. The sequence goes on along the minus strand of NW_027287095.1, from coordinate 25,245,722 downwards.
TTCCCCTCCTCTTTTGAAAACAAAACCGAACTTTTTACATTACAGGGCTTTAATCATTGTTTTCCTGTTAAAACAATAGGTTTATTATGAAAAAAATTCCCGTTCTCGAAAGTCAGGGGAAATCAAACTTTCAAAGAATCTCTGAAAGCTCGGAGCTGAGAAAAACTGTTCGAGTGAATTGTTCCCTTTATTCTTTAATTTCAAAACGGGGGGTCATTCGAAAAGAAACATCGCTCCCAAGGCTTTTCCAAACTCTTCCTTCAAAATTGAGTCGAAACCATTTCCCTAGATGGAAAATACCGTTGTTGGTCTTCAGATGCGCTTCCTATGATAATTCCTCCAAAGAGAAATGGTGAAATGAGATGAAATCCTCCTGATATTTGTCGGCTTTCTTTACTCTTCCACTATTTCCCCGATTAATTTGATGATCCCAGGTTCTCCGCAACGGTACCTACCTACCCGTACCTGGAAACAGAGGAAATGTTCGGTGGAAATATTCCCACGGGTTTCCAGGGTGAGCGATCGGACATCACCATGCACGTAATAAAAAAAATCTGACAAAATAACATGGGACGTGCATCATTTAGGGCAATAATTATTTCGTCATTATAAATTATATCTTTAATTTTCCCCAGCGGCTGATAGCGCAGCATTCGACGACATTACGGGACTCTCCTTTGGTCGTCTTCTTCGGAGTTTCGATGCTCACCCTCATCGTGGAGCCACCTCAGCGAGGAAGGAGAAGCCATTGTTGGGGCCATAACAATCGTACTCCGATTCCCACAATTCCGCACGGCAACCCGACTAACGCGTGCAAGGAGTCTCCTCGCCTCCCTCTCTCTCTCTCTTCCCGACCACTTCCCCACCCTCACACCGACTCCTCCCACTTTCTTCGCCTCAGCGATTCCTTATTCCTTTTGCACTCACTCCTCCGCCACCGTATTCCTCCCCCACTCTCGTGTTATTCCGAAACCACTAATGCCTTCCTTTGCCCTGAGCTTGCTCACCTGCGGGCTGCTTAAGGCGTCTCTGCCCCCTTAGAGGACGACAACCCTCACCCCCTCCCTCGCACCCCACCCTCTCACGGCCTCGCCTCTCGAGGGTCACCTCCCGCGATTTCGTTTTTCCACGTGCCAATACGGCGGGAAATTTTTCATTCCGATCTGCTTATGCATGCATACGTATTTGTACATTAGGACAAAGATATTTACCGTGAATTGCATTAATACCAGATGGTAGATGTGATGATTACTAAGACCCGGAAGAGGAGAGTAAGCACCGAAAGTTATCTAAAATTTTATAAAGTAATGGCGGTCCCTGTTTTATTATACGAAAGCGAAATGTGGGTATAGACAAATACGGTTGTACGCATCGGCGATTATATTCATGCGAAGAGGGCATTAAGAGCAGGGTCATCAGGATAAAAATATAAGAGTGGAACTCAAGGTACGCGATGAATATCGAGATATTCTATGAGCCATGTGCATTGAGTTTATGAATCCCGACTGCTAAAACAAATTGTGGAATATGAGATAAGAGGAAACCGGTGAATAGGTAGACCGAGGAAGCGAGGTTTAAAAAACTTGTGAATAAGGAACAGGTAGATAGTAATGATATAATGATAAATGACATTAACATAATTACTGCAGTCATTTTTAATGAACTATGGTAACACTGTAGTTTTTGCTGTCTTTGATTTAGTTCTTCGCACAAGAAGAATGACCTCGAGTTGATATTGCCATCTGACTTCTAATATTTTACACGCTCGCCTTCTCTGATTATAGTTCTCAAACATGGTTTTGGCCACTTTCCATTGACTCCTAGAGCGAACAGAATTCCATCAGTATTTGTTCTTCCTCAATTCTTTTTCTCTACCCCCATGTTTCGATTGTTTCCAATCAATATTGCTTTCTTTGGAGATTGATTGTCATTTCTTCAGCTGCCGCAATTTTCTCTATCATTTAAATTTTATTTTATTCTTCGATACCCTATTGGATCTCTATCACTTCCTCATCGTCGTAGTCTGCCATGGAATCGCACCCGTGCTCCTACAACAGTATTTTTCCTTGGTTTTGTCTATATTTCACCGATATCAGTTCTTCGCTTCGAGGGATACTTTCTCGTTGCAGAACGCTCTTCGGTATTACCCACTTTTCAATTTCTGTGATCCTAAGTGTATTCTATCGCACCTGCCACTTCAAAATTTTAGCAATAGAGGGACAGAAAAAAATTTGCAATGGCACAGACTATTCCCAGATTTCGTGGGATTTTTCGAGTAATTTTCCATCTCCCCGAAATGGACGACGCTCATCGGGTGCTACCTTGCTATTATCGGTTGTTTAACCATCTAGTGTCTACACCTGCTTTCGGCAACTAACGTCTATTCGCTCATGCTCACTCATCATCCTCAACCTGGTAGGAATATGTTTGAGGGATTATGCACTGCCAGATGGGTTTAACTTTTACGTTTCAAGTTGATAACAAATATCTGGTACCACTTCACCTACCCACAGGTTTGACCAGGAATTGATTGTTGAAATTAGAAATGACAATGCATCAAAAAATAAAAAAGGAAAAACTAGCAGACAATACTCCGGGATCGTGTTTCCTGAGACTAGAAGTTGCTCCCCGGAGGCGGGAAATGTCCATTTTGCGAGCAGTCGACGCGTTGGCGGCACCAGCAGAATCGGCCATCCGCCATTAGTTTCCCCCAACTTGCTGCAGGTAGCCGGGAGATAGAGTGAGGTGGAGAGAGGACAATGAAGGATAAAAAAGAGGAAGGATGGGCGGTCGCGGAGGAGGGATTGGAGAGAGGAGGAGCTGCGGGGGTTGGAGGAGGAGGAGGGGGTGGCACGGTGGAGGAGGAATCACTTATGCCTATCGCTCGCACGCAATGGGCGGCGAGGCCACCTGGCGGTGGACGGCGGAGACGAACGAGTATCACGGAGGGCGAAGAAGAGCGCGGGTGTGAGAGGGAAAGGGGGCGGGGGCGAATAGAAAGGGGGGGGGGTAAAAGAAGGCTTAAGGTGGGTGCTCCTCAAGGCGTCAGTCGGGGCAATGAAATTTTCCGCTGCGGCGCCCACCGCTCGCTCGGTGCTCGCATGTGTGTGCGCCCCGTGTGTTTGTGCCGCCCATGCGCGGTGGATGGAGAATTCGGATGGTGCGTGGTGAGCCGTGCGGTGCATGGTTGTTGCGGAGGGTTTGGGAGGGTCGGAAGGTGCAGGGGGGGGGAGGCGAGTGGGTGGCAGGAGGAGAGCACCACGAAGAAGCTGGAGGGAGAGTGGTGGGGGAGGGAGGAGAGAGGGTCGAGGTCAATGTCACCATCCTCAAGTTTCACGCTCGGGTTCCTTTCGGCGAACTGCTCGAGTGTGCACCAAAGTATCTTCTCCTAGCCGGAATAGGGAAATGTAATGACCACGTTATTTCCACCGCCGTTTCTTGCACTTGGTTGGAGTCCTCTGGGAGGCCTTAAAAGGAAATTGCCTACACGGGGGAAAGGCATCCTTAAAGAGTAGGAAGAATGCCTGCGATCGAGCATATTATATAAATATGCATGCGCTCATATGTATCCCTTCTGATGACAGCTAGAAAAGATTACTCCCGTCTATCGGCCAACCGGAAGCCGATACCAGTAATGACTCATGCACACTCGGACCGAAAGGGTGCGTCATACGTCGTCGCGCATGTGCATAAATAATTATTTTTGGAAGTCGTTATCAAAATGGCCAGAGAAGAAAAGATAACTTGTTTCGAACAGTTTTCTATCAATCGAAAAATTTGCCAGGGGAAAAATCATAAGATTTTCCGCATTTGTGTAAAAAAGTCAATGTAGTGCCAAATTATGCCGAGTAAGTTTTTAGTTTCTGGAGAAAGTATGTGAATCAATGTCAATCAAGGACACGTCTTTGAAAAGCAGGAACTTTCGCACGTTCGTGCTAAACAGATATCAGAATCAGTTCCACCATTTGAGAAATCAATCACGCTAACACAATACCCGAACAGTACTCACCGTCAGCCTCCATGAAAAAAAAAATTGCAACTACTTGAAATTTCAACTTACCCAGCAATTGTAAATATTTGTATATAAATGAAAGAATGCAATGCGTAAATATTCTAATTTAATTATAGGCACTTCCTTCCAATTCAGTGGCATTTTCCACCATAAATACCTTACTGTTAACGATCAAACTTTATTGGATTCAGTGCTTCTTAGCTACATTAAAAGAATTAAATGTCTTCACTCAAAATAGTTGTATCAAAATAAAGAACAAATGGATAAATACATTGTTTTCGTCATTTAATATATTATCCAATGCTTTCCTGCAATTTTTATTACATTTACCATGTTATAATGATAAATATGCTTCGTTCTTGTTTTATGTACTCTTTTCCTAAACATCAGTCACAACTGAATTATTATTTAATCATTAGACACAATTATCTGATTCTGTAATTGTTATTTGAGCTAGAAGGCATAGTTCCGGTTTCATAGGGCATACAATTTTTTTATACATTGCAAATCAGTTACATTACTCCTAGTTAGTTCTACGATATTGGTAATATTAATAAAACATTTTATATCATCAGTTTCCATTATTCTAAAATAGAAAATCTCAAAAAAATATTTCAAATATTCAATTTCATCTGCATTTAAGTAATATGATTACTTAGAGACGACTCTTTTGCCTCTGATTGCAATATCCATTACTACCATGGTGACGTGACGATATCTAATGAGCCTCCATTTATTTCCACGCTTTCGTATATAAATACAAGATAACTCAACGTACTTCGTCCAAGCGCAAATGTAGGACGTTTATTCGTATTACATCACCACACCATTATTAAACCTTCCCCTGGATACGACGGCGCGATGTGTGCGCGGCCCGTGGAACCTCCTTTCATTCCACACGCATTCTTTCGTAGAATCGATTCGCATTAATCTCCCATCACCCAATAACCATCCTGCTCTAATCAACTTTCAGCCCATCGGTTCCTCTCCCTCCGGGGGTCACCATCTTCCCCTTCACCCCCGTATCTTCTGCGCTAGCCCACAACCAGAACCCAGGAACCAACCCCCATAGCGAAACCACCCGCCCCCTTTCTCGTCCCGCCTCGCTCCGCTCATCCCATACCTCACGAATTGGGTCCAGAGCGAACAGAACAACACACTGGCTATTGTCAAGCGACCTCGTCCGGTAGAATAATGGCCGCCACGGTGTCTCCCAATGTAATAATACGGTAAATAAAACAGGATTAATTCAATTTGTTTCCCGCTTATTTACGGCCGGGGATGCGGTGAGGAAGGGTTGCGGGGGCGGAGGGAGGGGGAGCGAGTACGAGGGGAGTGGTATGTGAGGCGGAGCGTGGAGAGGGGGAGGAGGTCCGGGTCGGGAGGGCGGGGAGAGGGAGGAGGGGGGGAGTGCCGGAGGTGTCGTTTTTGCGACGGACGACGATTGCTGAGGGCAAGAAGGGGGGGGGGGACGACTCTGTTGGGATGCGAGCGGGGTGAGTGCGGTGACTGCATCCCGACGAGAGAAAAAAGGGGAGCAATGTGGAAAACGGCGCTGGGGTGGAAATGCGCGTATGGTTACATTCGGTGATCGTAAGAACAGTATCAGAAAAAGACGGTAAACGAGCAGTTGGCAAGGTAACTCGAAAATTACAGGCAAGCGTTGAAGCCCTAAACTAAGTATGATGAGTCTTAATAATTTTGGCGGAAAATGACTACCCGCCAGAGAGAGAGCATGCGCACGTTGGAAACATTCGAATGTCGAATCGCAAGTCCTTAGGCGGCGTTGTTTAGGTGCGTGTAATCAGTTTAGGAAACATTTTTTTTGCAGAATGATTAGCCAGACGGGATATAGTCAGAAGGTAAATGAATTCCGAGTTCACAAATAAGAACATTTAAAATATCGCAGGAAACGAATATTCAGGCATTACGGCTCACTTTGCTTCATGGCTGCTGAAATGTATTGTGTTTGTGATAAAAACTACAGGTCAATATTAATGCTATACATATAAGAAAGTGTTAAAAGTACGTACATAGTTATCTATAATCCCAACACCTTTACACTAGCTTAAGAGTTGATAAGCATTAATAGGATCTGAAATATATACCCTTACAAAGTTGATGGCTTAATTTGACAGCGTGAAATTTAACGCTAGAGTGAATGAATTCGTATCTAACGATCATAACGGGTTCTGATTAATAAGAAAGTTACTACGTCATTCCTTTTAAACTTGATATTTTCACTCAACACATTTGGCGAGCTAAGTTCACCCTGATTATTTTCTTATCTTAAAGTCAATGTTTTAACTAGACATACTATTTCCTTTTTGGTCGCTGATTGTGAGAATAAAGATACTGAAACATTTTCGTCTTATTAATTGGTAGCTGTGTTAAACTGCTAACAAGTCTGAGAATTTTTAACTCATCCGACCGTGATGAAAAGGGTTAGAATAGCCCACGGGAGGAGTATTATGAAACGAAGACGCTTATATTCTCCACTACATGAGAGTCGCTGACACGATGGCTGGGAGTCAATAAACAAACACCCGATGGCAAACAGTTTGATTCCAAGAGCATTTACCCTTATAAACACCTCCAAATGTATCCCAGGAATCCCGTTAATGAAACGACATGGAAGGGGGATAGTCACTTAAGTGGCAATCCCGTGATAATGGTTCCACGTTTTATAAGCGCACACAATGAGAGAGAAGCAAATGCACCCGAACAACGTGCTGTTCGGGGAATTTATTGTCAAAGCCGTTTCTCCCCTTGCTTCTCATCTCTCCTCCTTCGCCACCCTCCTGCTGATCTTACCTTCGAATCCGATTGCAAATACCGTTCGCTCTTTTTCTTCGTCAATTTCATCTCTCCTCTCCACACTCAAAGACTTTTACTTTCGATAGAGAAAAAGTTTCATTTTATGAGGTCAATAAAATGTTGCACGGGACTCAAGTTTCTGATGCCCAGGGCCTTGAGATTGAGTTCTAAACGAATGATAAAAGTAGTTCATGAATGTCACGTTTATTTCCGAGGGAAGAAAAAGTATCTACATTTTACAGATGCCATATACCTTACAAGCTGCCGAGGGGCCTTGTTGTAGGGGGCATATATTTGCAATGCTCCAAATTCGGAGATGTTTTGTGGTCTATTCGCATTAAATCTATGCAACGGTTTAGTTGTTACGTGAACGATGGCTCTTTCTTGCAATATTTTATCAGCATTATATCTGACTCTAGAAAATTATACCTATACCATCTATCTAAAATCCTATATCTAATCCTATCTCCTGAATGTGAGAATTGACTGCGGATAGTTTTACGTCATATCCTCATAAAAAATGCAAAATTGAGCATTTTTAATGCTTTTATAGCTTTTACCGTCAACTATTTACATTAATTCTTACAAATATTAAGTATTCGCCGGTTATGAAAGAAAAAGTAGCTAACTTTGTCTTGACAAACGTAGACGAGTTACATTAGGGTTATTCAATAGCGTTGCGAAACCATGTATTATCGTAACAGTTCATTTTTAATACTCAATACTTTTGTCTTCTTGAATCACCGACGCCATATTTTCACCATCAAGCCTGTCCTCGACAAATATTTAGAAGACATTTCTTATATACTGTAAGCGATAAATAAGTGATGATAGTATGCGCAGCAAGAAAGAGTAAGAGATGTATTCTTGCATCTTTTAGGCCCGGTTGTATGATATCTCGTTAAATTCAATCATTACTTAATGCAAACGTTAACTTAATGTGACAATTACCAAAAATTTTGATTTTATTAACATATGAGATTGTTCACTAGTGGATGTAAACATAGTAATGTCATCTTTCAGTTCCTGAGCAGTTAAACGAGGTATCATAAAACCTGAACTTGCTAATATGCCACTAATTTTATAATTTTACATCAAATCCAAATTATTTCTTTGTATTTTTTCATTTACCTATGCTTTTTTATTCCAAAACTTAAGTCATTGCAATTATTGCCGTTAAAAGACGTTTTCACAGCTGAAATAACTGCATACCGTTGCACGAAAGATTAAGTAGTGAATATGAAAAGAACAAGATATATAGTTAACAAAACATCAGTATTTAGCTTCTTTATAATAGTAAAAGTTAATTATTTATTTTGACTTTGGTCGCAAAACAAAATTGAGTCGAAGTATTTGATTTTCGTAAAGCATTTGATTCACTTTCATTGCGAGACTGGGGGAGAGCTTCACGACATTCCGCGAAAATTGAGGGAACCTTCATAGAAAACCGAAAGTACACAGTCAAGGTGTCACACCGTCAGTAATTGTAGCCGTTGGAAGTTCGAGTACGATGTGAGTTCCCCTTTTACATAAATTCTCATTTAATACGTTATTTTACGCGTTTTTGTAATTTCTTGTCCCCGTAAGCCGTAGTTTACTCCCTTCCCCCACTACTCATCATTCTCGTTTCCGCTCCTTCATTACCACTACACCTCTTCTGATCATTTCTCTCCCCTTCTCCCATCTCCTTTCTTTCCCGCCCTTCTCTTCGTCTCCTCACCCTCACCTCTCCCACTCTCCCCCTTCCCCCACTCCTCCAGCACCAAACTTCCCCACGCCATATTCCGCGTTTCAATTCGACTGCACGGCGAGTGTTAATAAACGATAGCGAGGTGGGACTCATTTGCATCGCACGTGTTAAAGTCTCACCCGTATCGGTCCCGTGGTGCGAGGGAGGGGTCGTGGCGAGGGGTTTGGGGGTGGGAGAGAGAATGGAGTGTGGGGGGGGGGACGGGCGAAGGGGGAAGGACAGCCGATTGCCGCTGCCTCCCAATGGAATCTCACGCCCTGGCTTCACCACCACCGCGAGAGAATATGGGAGAGTAGCAAGCGACTGAGCGAGGGGAACACAGCCGATACAAATTTCTGGGGAGGAGGGGGGGTTGAGGGCGACTGAACTGTGGTCCACACGCGCTGATAATTCCTGCACGTTATAGCACACAGCGGGACCAACATGAGGATTGAAAACGTTCTGCGGGAAATCATTTGCGTAACGCGAGCACGTATTAGATCTAGCCTAAGGAAAAACTTAGCAGTAGCCTTAGAAACAATTCGCAAAAATCGTTCCATGGAAATCTTATCCTCGGTATTCTCATGACGTATGCATATAGATACATATTTTCTGCCTTCCAAGATAGGTGGAGTTTAAAAAAGTTTCATTATAAATATATTTTAGACATTTTAGACGTTGAAGCAGATGGATTCTTTTCGTTCTCTTGATGCCAACATGGCGATTTCATTTTAATGCCCAATCAGCGGGGAAAAAAGTACTGCTTCTTCTTCAGTCTTCACCGATGTATTCATTCTGCCAGGACATTGATATGATTTTTGTGAAAATCTGGCTATCAAAGTTATTCGAAACTTTCCCGGAAGCGAACGAATTCTGAGTTTTTGGCTCTCCCGTCGTCATCTCAGCCGTGCCGCGGGACGGATGCGGAAGCGTGGAATGGCGATGACATTGGCGGCACCGCTCCCGTCGCATCACCGAGCCTTATTTACCAAGTCGTTCTCCATCACTGCTTCCCCCATTGCCATCACCGTCCCTAAATGGTAATATTAACTGGGAGTCGGTAACAACCCTTTCCTGCCACTGTCACTGATACGGGAGGGGGGAGAAGGCAGCCGAGTGATAACCGAGGCCTCAGATTGTGAGTCGCTCCATCGTAAACGATTTTCTCCGGACCCGTGTTTGTATTTGAACTATTGCTCGAAAATGGCTCCGTCGCGCGGGGTAATTATTTTTAACTAATGTTTTCAGATGTTTACACCAGCAAATAGTTAAATTCTGATTCCTCTCCGATGTTTGTTTCCCGTAATGATTCCCTCGCCCATACAATTTACGGGAGCATATTCTATCTTGTCTCTGATACCCCAGAAACGGCTCGGATGACAAAATATTTTCCGGGCAATAACATTAGGGGATAAAGACAACGTCATAGATGTCTGCAAATATCTTTGGTCCCATTATCACTTCACTGTGCTAAATTTTTCCCAGTTGCTCAAGGGCTCCATGTAAATAAAATTCGATCTAAACCTGGTGCGTGCTTGGATGCTATGATAAAAATGACGGCGTACATAATTTTTTTCAATATCAGAAACAAACTTAAACCTGAACTGAATTTTGACTTCTTCGAAGGAAGAAGTTTCTAAAATTGCGAAGCTTTCGTTTCCGTTGATTTTATTTATTTAATTTGAGTAATCATATTAGTTCTTCATTGGGCTATTTTAACCCTTATAACTTATGAGTGGAAAGGACGACCAAAAATATTAGTTATTTGTCACGTGGAAGACATCTCGGTTTCTGCGTGCATGCTATTTTTTCCGAGACCCCGAGGAAAAACTGGATTCAAACTATTCAAACTGAAGAACTCCTGTAGTTTTCATTTATTTTTTCCTTCTCAATCATTATGTTTCGTTAAAGCTTGGTCAAATTACTTCTAACTCCAAGACCAGGTTAATCAAACTCGTTGAATGACTTCAGGCGTTATATGGTGGAATTTGAACATGTAAAAGAACGGATAGTAACAATTTTCCACCAGATACGTAGTGGAAAATTGTTACTACCTGTTCTTTATTCTTAATTTATCAAACTCTCCCATCCAAAGGATGCTCGAAGGGAAACGATCCAATCACGTATACAATCTCGGTGGTAACTGCATGCTATGGTGTTGTTGTCATCCTGGGTTGGTTACTACGCTGCATGCCTAAACAAATTAGAGATTGCTTCAAAACTATACTCATGTTAAATCAGATGCATCACTTCCATTGGTGCGAGAGACGAGATTTCCACTAGAATAACCTCCAGGGACGCAGTGAGCATCACGCTTTTTCTGCCCGGGGGCGTGAAGCGCAGTTACTCCAAAAGAAGCCATTAAAACTCCTATCCGATCCCGCCCTGGAGAAACACCGGACCTAAAAGTGAACCACACCAGCGTCGTTGGGACATTGGGGTGGAGTAGAGTGTGGAGGTGGTGTCGTAATGGGAGATTGGCGAAGAGTGGAGGCGACGGCAGAGCGTGGGTGGCGGAGGGAACGAAGCGATATGCAGCCTGAGCTAAGACGGTTTCATAAACACGCGTTCAAATTATATGATTCCCATTAGCTTAATTGTCGAAATTAAGGATGGGAGGGAGAGGACGTCTGGGGCGGAGAGAAGGAGCAGGGAGGGAAGTGGGGGGGGAGCGGCGGTGAAGTATTTCCGAAGGGAATGGGGGGATGGAGCGGAAAGCGCGCACGGGTCGTATTGGGAATGCACACTTGGTCGGGAGAGGGGGTGTGGGGAACTGTGAGAATTCACCCATGCAAAGGGGTTGTTGGAGTCTCCTCTTAAATCATGCCATTCTTTCCTCGGCCGTAATTGTTTCTCAACGCTCGGTGGGGTGAGGTTGGTTTACCTCCCCTGGAAGCGGGAGGTGGGGGAGAAGGAGGGAGCGGCGGTGGCGGAGCGGATGGCGGAAAGCATTGGGATTGGGAATGGCATGCCAAAAGGGGGATGACGGGGGTGGAGGGTGCCGGTGATGCACGGCCCATAAAAAGGGTGGCGGGGTGGAGGCAGCTGAAGATCGTTCGCGAAGGCTCCGAAGATTCGAAAGGGGTGAGGGCGTCTTTCGGACGGCAGGGGGAAGGGAGGCCGTGGGCGAGGAGGGCGACGTGGACGGGGGAGGGAACCCTGCTATTGGGTTCGGGCGTTGGGTTTGGGAGAGGGGGTGATGAGGAGTGCGTGGGACAAGAACGTTCTGGCTCAATGACGGCGGCCATTGCAATGGCGGCGAATGTGTCCAAATTGCTCAGCGTGGATGTTTGGGGACTGCAAATGAGTTCTGGCGTGGACCATCAAAACATTTTTAAAAAAATGGACACAGCAGACATACGGTTATGTGAGGATACAGATGTTAATGCTACCTCACAGAAAATGATTTACAAATGTCATAGATGTTAACCAAAACATTGGTCAAAATTATTTGGTACTAATCTTAAGTTAAAGAAAGATCTAAAGATAATGTTCGCGTTGTTTCCAAGCGAGGGAATGTAGCCGCGCAACCATAAACACTGTCGCCGTTCGGACAGACTTACATGTTTGCTGGCAATGAAAATCAAAACGGTGAAATTCTTCATGTTGAATTTAAAACGAATCGAAAAGGCAAAGGATCCATACTCAGAGAATCACCATCAATGAAGTTTTTGAAGAACTATGTAGCTTTCGTATAATCTCGACTAAATAGCGTGGATGATAGGTACAAGGATGTATCTTATTTGGATAATATTCTGGTTTAATACCCTCTTTTGATTTCAGGATTTATAAATAACGTGTAATGAGTATCTGAATTTATAAGACTACTGTATTAGTGGACAAAGTTAGTCAGATTGATCATCTATTCACATCGCCGAAACATGATGGGAGGTACTCTCTTTGAGATGATCGCTCTATAACACTGAATTACCTTAAACGAGGTAGTCATTATTGGTTTATGAACAGCACTGGTTAAGGATAAGATATGCTCACAAGATTTTAATGTATATAGATTGAAGTCAGTCTTATTGAAACCCTGGCTGTCCTGAAAGAATATCCTCAGTAGGGACCTTTACCTGACAGGCTGGTTACAGTAACTCTCGCATCACAAATCCTAGTAGTAGTAGTAGTAGTTTCAGGGGAAGCGACCGACAGCTAAGTTGATTTGCGCCATTAGGGAAGGATGGGAAAGGAGGAAGGGTGGAGAGAAACCCGGCGTCGGCATTATCCTACTCTTAACGAAAGGCGCCAAGGGGTCCGCAGTTAAATGTCCAATCCGACAGACTCCGTACCCACTCAAAGTGCTCTCCACCAAGCACCTCAAGAAGGGATCGGGATACCACTGAAAATTATCTGCCGTCTCCAGGATTCGATCCCGGGCCCTCTCGGTGGGAAGCCAACACGATAGCCACCGCACCAGTCCGGTCCAAAATATGCTTATTTGACCGATCACTGAATGTAATATATTTGTCCAAAGAGTGAACATTGACATTGGGAACAATGATAACGATCATTTCTATATTATATATCACAAGAAAAATTTTGGTTTAAATGTATGTTACATCATGAAAAATGTATTATGTAGCTTAAATGGAATCGCATTAAGACAAAATGGCAATATAAAAAATTGGGAGATAGACGATAAATCGAAATTTTTGACTCTTTACAGAAAATTAATACCAAATGAAAGTTTCAAATAAACAGGAGCTGACTATATAGAAGACAAACATTGTAGAAATCATTCCATTTATCTATTATGTTTTTAGGAACGAGGTATATCAGTGATTAGAGCGCTCTTCTCCTGACCGGACGTTCGTGTTTGGTGAAAACCCATGTTTTAAAGCAACTGTGTAAAACATATTTCCGTCATCCAAATGTTTTCATTGCGGCAACAAATTGAAAATCATTTCTCCCAATTAAAATTTGCTGGAAAAGATGAAAATACTTGCCGAGAAAGATTTGATGCAAGGTGATGTGATAACATTTTAAATGTGTGGTGACCTTGAGGGCAAAGAGAATCTTTACAATTCCACAATAAAGTGGAATAAAGCACAAGAAACGTTATACTCTCACACTTTATTGTGGAAGTGTAGAGTTCCTTTTTACTCTCATATCGAAGGAATTCCACAAAGTTAAACCTGAAACTGTTATGTGTAGTGACTAGTTCAAAATTGAAATTAAGTTCGATTAACCTAATGATAATTGAGAAAGTTTCATTTAGCATCAACACTGTAATATTCACATGTGTATAATTTTTTGTTCCCAACCATGGCTTTGTTGTAAACCAATATCTTCAAGACTTGAAGTTTTTGCTTTGCTACGAAACTAAAGTGTTAAACACTAAAGTTATAACTGAATATTGCAGCATTGACACTTAATCAAATTGTGCCAGCATGTTGCAACAGAAACTGTTTTTAACTAAACATTTTAACAAACTAAGAAGTAAAAACACTTCTTTTGCAAATACCAAGAAATAAAGTTGTGATAAATCGTAAGAATAATAATACAAGTAGCAAATACAATCCCTCTGATTAGGTGCAATACACTATTCTTATTATCATTTCCCCTTGGATTTCTAAGAGAATTTTCTCTTTTGGTTATCAACCGGATAAATCTGGTTCTTTAACTTGCACGACGCTCAAACACTGGAAATCATAACAAGGGGAAATGGAAATAAATACGACGAAGCGTTTACTTTTACAGGCATAATTCCTTCGATATCTTTCCTTAATCCACTATCTCCCATGGAAACTACCATAAAAATTCCTTCCCCTGTCTCCTACACCGTGGATAATAATAGAATATCCACATTTCTCCCTCCCTTCTCTTCTTCTCGAAGGGTGACCACTTTTCTGCGAACCCGCAGCCTTAAACCTCGTAAAAATTGTTACCGCGATAATTCAAGGGGGGTGGAGGGGGGAGGGTGAGAAGGGAGCAGAGGAAAAGGGTGAAGCGGGAGAAAGAGAGACAGATAGAAAGAGAATGGATGGGGAGAGATTGGCGATAAGGCTGCGGATTAAAATTCAGCGCGCATCGAGGCCATTATTAGGGCAACCGAATACACGGTAGGAGGGAAAAAGGGTGAAGGGTGAGGGTGGGGGGAGGAGTAAGGAGGAGGGAAGGGGCGAGTGAGTGAGGGTTAAAGGGATGTGGCGAGTGGGTGGGAAGAGGTAGGATCTTCGGTGGTGGGAGGTGTGGCGGGGCGTGAGAGTCCGCGTTCGTGTGCGTGCGTGCTTGTGTTAGGGTGGGGGGGGGGAAGGGGGATGAACAATGAGTGAAAAGGCGGAGCCTTACGGGAGAGGGAAGGCTCGTTATGGGATGAGTGAAGTATGAGTTGCAGCGAGCGAATGAAATATGCGGATGAGATGGGGAGTCGGCGCGCACGGTAGAACCAAAGGGATAAGAAGATGCGAAGGGAGATACGAGAGAGGCCGTGAGAGAGAGAGAGAGAGAGGGAGAAAAGGTGGGGGGAGGGGGGGAGGATGGACGGAAGGAATATGGCCGAGAGTCGAAGGGGAGGGGAGGGAAAGTGGGGTGCGGAGTGGGCAGGAGGTTGAACGGGCCGAAGTCGCGGTGTCTAGAAGGAGCGGCAAGGGGCGATGGTTCCCGGAGTAGTTCCGTTGAGCCAACCAGGAATTCCGTGACTAAGGCAGGGGCGAGGTGCCATGGTGAGAACGAGGAGGCCACGCCTTGCTTTGAGTCAGGCCAAAAAAACCAGCGTCTTTTTTACAGCACACTTACAGTATCCACTTTCTGCGGCCAAACCATTTTACTCGGAATATTAAGAGATGGACGCTTTATATTGAAGGGTAAACTTCTGGAAGTGAAGGCGAATGTTTCAGCCTTTCCATTTTTACAAGACAGCAGCTACGCGTAGTGGATTTATGAATAGATCGCAGGAGAAATGGTAATCTTTCTTTCCTTTCTACAGTGAAAAAAAAAATTAAGACTTGAAAAATGTTTTTCCCCAATTCACAGAATTTTTCAATAATTCTCTGGGAACTTAAGATGCATCTCGCAGGCAATAAAATGGGCTACACGTATACGTAATAGTTTAATCGGTGTATATTGCATGAATACAGTTAATTCGTCACCCAAGCCAGAAAAAAGTGATAAGCACGATCAAGTTAATAGGATATCAAAAAAAACTCGCTAAACAATCCAAGTTAGTAATAGTTTGATGGGTGAAAGCAGAGCTCACCTCGTACTGAGATTTGCAAAGTGGGAAACATCATGAATAGACATGCAGAAAGTAATAAAAGACTGAAATAAAACAAGGGATATGATAA
Organism: Hetaerina americana; assembly: GCF_022747635.1. Lineage (NCBI taxonomy): Eukaryota > Metazoa > Arthropoda > Insecta > Odonata > Calopterygidae > Hetaerina > Hetaerina americana. The sequence continues at coordinate 25,229,875 of NW_027287095.1, read as the reverse complement.
GATAAAGAGAAAAAAATCGGAGAACTGACATCTCTTCTATATTACATCTTGCTCTACATGTACATAACCCTATTCTTAGCAGTCTTGTGCCTTTGTTGGGATAGTATGCCAATAAAAATCGTCATGGCGGAGATTATACTAACTAAATGCGTAGTCCATTCATTCCCTCGGAAAAATTAAAATTAGTCATTGAATTTGAAAATACGCCAGCAAATAGTAACTCCCTGAACATAATGAATTCAAAACACTAATTGGTTTCATTAGAATACGATCCTTTCATAATACGCAAACGATACAGTAACAATAAACCTTGAGTATTTGCCCATTGAAACATAATCTGAAACCCCTTTTTTAAGTTTGTGTCTCAATATCAAAGTTAGGTGATTCACCATGCACAAGAAAAATATCAATTTTTGTAAAGATGCAACTGGTAAACTTGTTAAATAAATAAAATAATTGATTCAATCGTCGTAAAAAATACAGCTAGTATCAAGTGGAACCAAGGTGAAAAAAAGATGCAGAAGTATATTCTACTCACCTGAATAAAAAAATCGCAAATTTTCTGGAAATCACATCGTTAAGAGATTGAAAATAGGTTGATGAATTTCTCGTGGAATGGAAATGATAGGCAGTTCGCAAGAAATGTTTCACAAAGTTAATTAAGAAAATGTATGTTTTGTATAAGTGCATTTGTATTGCGAGGAGTCACTGGCAGAAATGAATACATTTGAGGAAAAAAGTACAAGATTCCCTAACGTGGTCTTATTTTTCACGGACTTTTCTGGGACTTTCATCATAACAGGAACAGAAAAAATTTTAGGGGAATGACGTTAGTAATATATTTCTCAGAAGAACACAAGACAAGCCCTATACTTCACTCGTGTCTGTGCGTAAGCAGATGGCTACTCATAATAAACAAATACGCGTTCGAGGTGGGGTTATTCCGGGACTTACAAAAGGTGCCGGGACTACAAATTTAGGAAGGAAGATTTCCTCAGAGGAAATCTTACGCTTTTCCTCCGACAACAAACGAATGACGCTCCTCTCAAATTTGTCACTCTATTACTATTTCCTGTTTCCGTCGCATATATCAAAGGCAGAAAGAAAAGCAAGGTCCCGGCCGAAAGAAGACGCACGACATGACGGGTCTGGGATGACAATGGCCTCGTTTTCACTCCTAAAGCGATTTTTCCTCTGTAAATAGTGATATGGTACTGCATGATAAACAAATAAGATAAGTTCACGAATTAGATATTACAGTAAAAACTAACTTGCAATTAATACTTACATAAGGCAAGACAAGTTAGCTTTAGAGAGAAAGATATTAGCTTTAGAGAGCAGATACTAAAAATTGAAAAGAAGTATATGAAGGCATGATAACAATCTTTTCTGAAAACAATGTCATGATTTTTCGAAGTTGTAATAAACATGTACTCAAACACCATCTAATAGGATACTAGAAATCGTAACGACATCTCAATTTAGATTATTAAAACCCGTGGGGGAGTCATTTATCGAAGAGACTGGACGGGATATTCAATATTAACTTCTAAAATAATGACACCAACCCAAAATTAACATACGCAAGGCAATCATTCATTCTTTGTGGGAACTCATGCACATATATTCCGGGATGACACCATCATAAAGTGGCCCATTCTGTCATCAGAGAAGATAACACGGCAAATAAGAGAAATTATTAGAATTTCTATTACATATGACCACTTGCACGATTTATAACAAAGTACTGAATTTGAACCCAAGGAGAAATTCACCAAGAGAATTGGGCACGAGGGAATCAGGACTTGTATTGAATTTTAGACTTTTCGGCGGGGAATGAAGAAATTTCTCGAATGCGAAACTTGACATGCGCCCCACAACATCTGTCCCCGCTCTCCCCGGTTTCGGCGACCTCGCAAAGAGCATCATCGCAATCCTCTCACGCACTCGATGGACAAATTAAAAAAAAGACAAGCCGAGGGAAGAGAAACGACGAAAACAAAAAAAAACGAACGAAAAACGGAGTGGTGGCGGACGAGGAGTGGAAGAGAAAGAGTGAGAGAGAGAGAAATATAAAGACGTAGAGTCAGATTAAGATAAACCGATTCCTGAGGGATAAAAGATATGGCTGCCTACAGCAAGGATGACGACCAGTCAGTCAGTCCCCAACCCACGGCCAGACCTACCACCCATCCGCCCACCCTCCTTCACCCTGCTCTTCCTCAATCCTCCACACACACACACACGAGCTGCCTACCTTTCGCCTTCCCCTCACCTCCCACCAGACACACAAAACCCCTCCCCCGCCCCCGCTCTCACCCACAGTTCAGTCCTCTGAAGATTGCGCTCTTCGTTTGGTATTCCCGACGCATATGTTTCCAGCGATCCCTGTAAATCCCCGCGCAAGCTTACACATACGCTGGGGATATCTCTTTCCCGTAGTCGCCCCCTCCCACCGCCGCCCCAACCTCACCTCTCCTCACCTCCTCCATCCCTCTGCCCATGCTTATTATTTATTTCCTCCCTTTTCATATCCTATTTCTTTGCCCACATTCGGAAACTTTACCTCTCCCGACTATCTCGATTCCCACCATCCAATAAGCCTTGAAATTCTCTCCACATCCAAGCACCGGTATCGTCTCCTATTATAGTGTTGGTTCTCTTTTTCCGTAGGTTTTCAAGTAGGTATCGCCGATTTGATGTACTGTGTATATTTTTGTACGCTGAGACATGCAATTACTTCTTCGAAATATGCTCATGCGCCTTTAAGTCTCTCTGACTCTCTCATTCCTTCGAGGATGCATTATCGTTGTCGGCACGCACGTTGTGGGAGGGAATGGAAACGTCGGAATGCTTCGTTATAGGTCTCTCTCTCGTGTACCAGAAATTTTTAACAGGCAGCTGATTACCTAAGCTGGTGAAAGGTCCTCAACGGCTTCACTCTTAGAGAATTTTCGTCTTCTGATCACGTATATATATAGCGAATTGGTAATCTTGTTACTCTCCGTCACCAATGGCTTTCTACTGATAAAAGATCAAAAAGAACATTTTAAAAAAGTACATACCTACGGCCGATATCAAAAAAAGGTGCTGATTTTTGTTAGCGTAAACCATTGTCGTGAATGAGCGCCGATTATTGATGAAATCTATAAACATAGTATCTGATACGGATTTTAGCAAAGGCCTTCATTTTAATAATTGCTATAAAGGCAAATATATATCAGTAACCGGAAAACAAAGGGTTAGAATTTGAATTGAAATTAGAATACCAATGAAATCAATTAATTATCATAAAAATGTGATTTCAATAGGATATTCTTGGCATGAATTATTTCGCCAGAATTTTCAAACAAGCTGCACGAAAATCATAAGGAATTTAAGGATTTCATTGGAATTCGATTCGAAGGGTAATAAGAATCCATTAATATTTGGCAAAAACAGTAAATTTATACTCCGAGTGACTTGTGAACTGAATGCATGTGAAAGACATCTCGCGAGAACAAATGAAACGATCAATCTAAGGCCGAGAAGGAGCTGGTCAGATTATGCTATGCCTAGGATTGAGCTTATTCCCTATCGTCAGACAGAGTTCCCTCCCTCCGGGGTGCAAGCATCGCCTCTATCGCTCTCTCTCTCTCCTCGTCGCCCTTTCCCACCTCTAATTCCACACCGACGCCTCCCTCGCCCTCACTCATGCTCTTGACATGTCCCTACCTCGATGCTAGTTCTTTCCCGACTGCCATCACTCCTCTTCTCCCTTTTCCCATTCCGAGACCCCTTGTCCCTTCCCTCGAGCCCTCCCCCTCCACTCTCCCATCCCTCCCATCCATTCCCTTACGTCCGACAACCGTTCCAGATCGTCCGAAAGCGAGCGTGCGTGTCTCGCATCCCTTAAGGTCGCGGGTTCATATCTTTCCTCCTTCCTTGACCAGATGATCTCCCGAAAAACATATAGTTCAGCCGTTTCGAGGGAATGGTTATACCGCCAGGCATTCCGCGATTAGTTAAAACTCGCACCACGTAGCCTATTCGGAATTGGGGGAGAGAGGGCGAGGTGAGGAGTTTGGGGAGAACGAGGCTTTCCCTTGACGGGTGCATCGAGATATGGGGCAGCACTGGAGTGTGATCCCGCGGCCTGGGATAAAGGAAACCTTACATCCCTCTCCAAAAATTCTGCTCATCTTTATATGAACATGAATAACCGGCCATGCTCCAGAGTTCCGTTTTTCGCGGATATCGCAACTTAACTATTACATAAGAGAAATTTTTATGTTTGAAAAAAATGACATTCTATCAACGGTAAATGAAGAATTCCCTATCCTAATTTATGACAGACATGGGACAAGGCTAATCTGAGCTTAGACAAAGCAAAATGTTTATTTGGGACATTTTGCCGATTAAAAATGCGGCCCAATTGAGGAATATTTTATCTTGTCAAAATGAATGCAATGATGAATGTAAATGCACTCAATCAAATTCATCAAATAATGAATAATACCATTTATAAAATGGATGGATTGTTTTGAGGAAAAATTAATTAAATTGGTGATAAGCACGCGCCATGATGATAATAACTTCTGATGAAATTATCAATTTAAATTTTGTCTGATATGACGCCGCGGCAATGCACGAAACATCTTTCGCTTAATTCAACGGAAATGCGAACACTCTGATTTCTTTTTAGTTTGTGCAAGTTTAGAAATATCCCAGCTTTAGAAACCCGGGGAAAACTAATGAAAACGGTGGGAAATTTCCCCGTACTTCCCTGGGGAAACGCTGCGTCCTGAACTATCCCCTGGATGAAATATTGAGAACTTTCTGACGATGGACCAGACATAATAAGACACTTGGGCGATGCGGATCACATAACTATTTCTTCAGTCCACCACGGCGAGCCTTTCCACCACCTACTCCTTCGAACATCTGCCGGCCTCCCAGAGGCACAACCCCCCACCATTCCTCCTCACCACCACCCTAAACGCTTCGTTGTTCCATTGCTGCACACTCCCCACCGAAACGTTCCCGCTGGGGTCAGCCGCAGACCGCATATTCTTAACCCGCGGCCATCCTCGTTACCTTTCGTAAAAATCTCTCTTTGTCTTAAACTCCCGTCCCCCCCCATTCTCCCTCTCTCTCTCTCACGGGTGCTCAACGGCGGCTCCAACTCAAAACTTATTCCGCCCCCCCTCCATCTCCCTCCAAACAGTCCCCCATCGCGATCCCACCTGCCAGTTCTCATCCCCCTCGCCTCCGTCCATGCCCTTCCTGCCCTGTGCATACACCCACCTACCTTATTCACCCTTTCTTTCCATCCCCGCTCCGCAGTCCACCTCCATCTTGTCCGCTGAGGAGGACTATGGGTGGGGGCGGGGGGGGGGTAGAAAGGTGGTGCAACTACGCCGGATGGACGCTTCCATCCCACCCACTCCTCCCCCACCCGCCCCTCGCTCCCCATCCTTCCACTTCCCTTTGCCCCTGCCGTGGGAAAAATGGGAGTAAATTGGGTTGCGAAATCTTTCTCTGTGTGTGCTTTAATAGTTTTCTTTCGAAAGTATATGGTTTCTCTCCCTTAACTCTCGCATGGCTGTAGGTTTGGTTCGTTTCAATTAAAGTCCATTGTTTTTTTTTTGGGGGGGGGGTTTATTTTCCCTGAGTGGGGCGGGAATCTGGATTTTTAATGCATTTTCGATGTGGAAGGGGTGGGGGGGGGCAGGGTATAATTTGAGAGCTGCTTTCGGATTATGTCGAAAATTGACCCAAATTAGAGAGAGGCATATAACTGCCGTGATGCTTCTTAAGCAAGAAACGGGTTACTACTCCTTTTCCCAGGGAATTGTTAATAAGGAAGAGAAAAAACAAATGCCGGTAATCAGACCGTTTAAGAGTATAACTCGTAACGGAAAACAATTCCCTATTTTGAATAAGCAACCTCATCAGTTTTGTCACGATTTCCATGAATATAAATCGCCAATATAATTGGTCCTTAATGAATTGACTGAAGCAAATCTAATAAAGTCAATGTAACCATTAGAACTATTGGCGGTATATTACCGATTATTACGAACAAGAATAATGTGAGTTTAAAATATCACATTTGCAAACTAATCGACGTGAAATAATTTTTACCAATGCCCAACCTCTGCTAGGTTACCTTCTTATATCCACTATCTTAGGAACGGTAAATTTGAACGCAATGCTATAGAATTTAAATACATCATGTTGCTTTGTACGTGTATTTTCAGCCTTTCAAAGTAGAACTTGGAGTTACAATTAACTTCAGAATTCAAATTTCTTTAATGGAGAGGAGTAATTAATATGAGCACCTTAATTCGTAAATCACGAGGGCAGAGCTCCTTAAATTTCAATGCAAAGCAAAATAGAATGGAATAAGGCTTATCTTAGCTTTGTTCAATATTAACGATGAAATAGAATTAAAAATATTGATTCATTATAACCCTTTCTTAATAAAATTTCGCAGGATTGTTGTGGAATTGCTTCCAAAAACCTTTGAAAGACTACTTAAGACTTTAAATCTGACACTAAGAATCATGAGATATATCAATTATTAACCTTGAACGAATCTATCTTAAATTGAAGAGAGTAGGTTAGAAAATTATCTTAATTGTGGTAATATTTCATTAATTGACAAACGAAATAATTCCCTTTTAATTAATGGCGAGTCATTGTTGACTGAAAAAAGCAAATAGGTATTCAAAGTTACTCCCAATATACACGTGTATGGCGGTAACAAACAAAGAGGTCTTTAGTAATTCACACACCAGATTGAAACTCCTATGCATACTAATGATTCGAAGGCTCAAGAATATTCTTTCACTTTCCATCCTAAAAGATGAATTGCAAATTAAAGCCGTAGAAGTCGCTGCGTAGTACCATAGTTTGCACACTGGAATTTTAAAAATATAATGAGCCCAGAAGTTTGAAAGGAAAGGCTTGACCAAAAGAAAGACCAAAATAGTCGTCATCATGTATTAGTGCATGTGCTCCGGAATTCAGCAAAGGGTTAAAATTCGCCTATGATAGATAAACCTCAACGTATTTGCGTGCATTTACTAATTAATATCGTCCAAATATTTTGCAACTTGACTCACTTGAGTATATGCAGTTCAAACACACGGTCTATATATTTTTCACCTTCTTTTAGTTTTTTTTGCGAAAATATACCTTTCAGTTTTCACATAGTACACTATGAGAACAACTTCCAAAAGGCATTGGCTAAATTTCATGTCAGTTGGTATTTCACTTCCTTAATGGCCGACCTGCACTCTCTTTGTTCTGAAAAATCGTTACCATTTTTTGCCATTTTATACCTCCTCAGTTATCCTTTCACAAACACCCACTCTGCATTCACGGTAATTTTATTTCTTCGAATATCCTGTGTTGCCGGCGTTAGCCGACTTCACCTGTTCCTCCTCTCCAAGTAAATCATAACCTAAACCTTTCGCCTTGCCACCTCCACCGTACCTTTCTTCACTCTCCTCTCTCTTTCTCTCACCATCCCACTTTCGTTCTGTCCTCATAACCCCGGCTCACAATTCTCCATTTCACTCTCCCGTGACTTCTTGGCGAGTGCAAAACGAGTGAAGAGTGCCGCGGGAATAACAGAGACAAGGTTTTCCTATGCCACATCCTGACCCTCCTCCTCTCGAAACACCCTTACTCGTAACCGTCGGCATTCACTGAAAACGAGGCGAAATAATATCTCGTTCCCGGCTTTCACAGAAATACGATCGATATCTCGATCTCCATACGATTTATATACCTGTATACATAACAAGTTTTTGAAGCTGTGAGAGTTCCTTTTAATCTGTTTCCCTGTGTTATGTCAGACTCAAACTCACTCACACACAAATATATAGATATAAATAAATAAATGTTTGCCTGTAAACATTCATTTACTATATATATATATATATATATATATATATATATATATATATATATATATATATATATATACACATGCTTATATACATGTTTGCTATTCTTTTCTATTTGTTTTATATTGTGTGAGCCCATGTATATATATATATATATATATATATATATATATATATATATATATATATATATATATATATACAATGTGTGCATTAAAGCATTTGAATATATTTGATCTCAAATTTTATTTCAAATAACCAACTGGTAAAGACATTTTTATGAGCATGAAAAGCAACTTATTATGCAAAGCATTATTATCAGTATGAAAAAATGTAAAATATTACCCCTGGCATCACTTTGTGAACATTTATAATATCCATGATAAAATAATAAATAACTGTGTAAATTTTCACCATGTTTTCAAAATTTACCAACCGTGGTTTCGACAATTTGTCAGTATCAAGGCAATGACATTAATAACCATATATTTTATTTATCAAACATATTTGAAATGGCCATCAATATCTTCTGAATACTTATTTTTTAAATGGTTTTTTACTTACTTCCCGCATGGGTGAGCTTACGGCGACTCTACGAGAGAAGAGCACAGACAGACATAGTCGGCAGACCGCTCGGTTCCTACCCAGCGGGGTTCCCTCCCCACACCTTCGCCTGACGATTCCCTTCCCTCCCCCTCTCCCTCGACTTCCCTCTTACCATTCCCCGCTCTCCCCTCCCCTCTCCTCCCCACTTTATCCCGTCCATGTTCCTCCATCTTCTCCGCAGTTCAGAAGGAAAAGGGACAAAAAAATCCCTTTCATGGGAAGAAAAAAACGTCGCATGGCCTCGTCTCAATTGGTTCGAGCTCTTGCGCTGCGCCTCTGAAGGATTGTGGGAGGAGACAGACCATTGCTACGTGATGGTGATCTTTGATTTTGCGCTCCTTTCTCCGCGCCCGCTCCGCCGCCCGTGGATGGGCGCTCTTATCGTCCCGCGTCCTGTATTTTATTTTCAACCACAACTATGTTTCCTACGTTTCACTTGAGAATTCGGATGACTTTGAAAAATATTCCTCGCACAAGAAGGAATTTAATCAGGATAGGTATCTATAAGCTTGTGGTGTTACCTGGCATATGGAAATATTTTGACAATCCACGAACAGCAAATCACTTTTAGTGGGTGCGCTATAGTTCATTCAACCTGGAAAAATACACAGCTTCTGGATAGGATTCCGACATTTTTTGTGTAGAACTGCCAAGCCCTTTTCTTAACAAGGTATCACGAATACAAGCATTTTCCGTCTGTAAATTTCATATCTGCTGGATAAAATGTACTTAAAGTCTCTAGTGGATGATACTAGGGGCTTAAAGTATAATAAATGGCAATTCCGATATCGTATTATTTTCCTATTTTTCAAATTAATCGTTTATAGTCATTGAATAATGAGATACTCCGCAAAATATCGAGTAGTTTAACATTTGAGCAGACATGCTGCACGAAAAAAAACAGAACACAGGGGAATTTACCTATTTTCGAGAGAATTTTCATGCTGCATACAGGAGCTAAGGAAAATTCTGCCTCCGTGAGGATGAATAACACCGCTGTCAGTGGCCACGAGTGCGAGGACTAAGGCGCGAGCGGAACGATGTTAGGAAAAAGAGCGGAGGCGAATAGGATATTGAAGAAATGGATATGAGACCAAGGGAGGGAGGCTTTGACAAAAGCCACGGGGGGGGGAAAGGGAGGGGGGAATCAGCGTGGTGTTATTCTTTTATCGTCTCCAACGCCACCACCTCCCAGCGACGCCCTCCTGCTTCGAGAGGATCACGCCCGACTCCTCTCATTTGCCTCCTCCTAACTTCCTTCCTCTCCCAACTTCTCCCATCTCCGCAGTCAACCCCCTACCTCCCTCCATCCTCGCCGACGGCCCGCCCGCCGTCCGCCCCCGAAAAGCCCTTAAAATCCGAGGGCGCGCATTCCAAATGCAAACGCATTTCGTTTCGGCCGAAATACCGTCGTGCGGTTGAGGCGCACTACTCTCATCACGGTCACGCCCGGGGCCCTCCTCTTTTTTCGAAAGAAGTACCAAAAGTATGAAAAATAAATAAGCCCCTCATCCTCCTCTTACTCATCCCTCCCCACCGTCACCCCACCTAACCCCCCATCCCTCCCTCCGGCTCCTTTCAAAAAGACCTTTGCTTCCTTCCTCTTGCGCTCCCCCCCTCCCCGCCTCACTTCTTTCCCGGCCTGCTCCGTCCCCCGCGTCCTTCTCCCCCCCCCATCCCTCTCAACCTCCTAAACTGCTAAAGCGGCCGCCAAAATGCCATAATACTGGTTCCCATCCCTCCACCCTCCTTCAGAGAGACGCACGGAACGCTTTCCTCGACCCCTACCCCCCTTCCAACCCCGACTCCCTTCCGCCCCCGCGACCACCCATCCCCCGTTTTTCAGAGAAAGACTCGTCTTACTTACTTACCTCCTCGTCCGCCCTTTCCCTGTATACTTTTCTCGTCTTCCTTCGTGCATAACGAGGGGGAAAAAACGCGAATAAAAAGGAAGGAAAAATAGTGGTGCTGTTATTGTTGGGATATGCCGAGATATGCAATTATCCTCCCGTTCTCCGGGGCCGAGTTCGTCTATATCCCCCCAACATAGTGGAAACGCGAAATTCTTAAATTAATTGCCATAATATTTCCAGCTTTTCGGTCGAGTGGTGGTGTATGCAGCCGCCATGTGCTTCCATACTTTTCCTGCACGCACCCTCTGGTGAGGCACTTTGAGGACAATTTAGCATTCCCTTTATTTTTCGTCCTTTGCTTTCTGTGTGCACTGAGAGCGGAGGGGAAAATGGCATACGTATTTGTTCCTTGAGAACGGTTTTGATAACAGCGGGGCGTCGGGCTGCTTCGCTAAATATCATGGGGCATTTTGAGGAAGGTCGAAGAAACCTTGGCTCATATCTTGAGAGACACGTTCGCATGACCATCGAAGGATTTTTCGGTGAATGACAGTCTCAGGGAGATATCAAGGACCAATCAAAGTTTTCAGCCTAAATAATTCTCAGAAATATGGCGGAGTTAATATTTTTCCAGAATGATGCGAATGCTCACTCTATATAAAGTCCTATATCTCAAGGCACCGATATTAATAGTAGAACAAGAAATTCATCATATTATTGGTAACTAAAACTCTCTTTTATTTTATCTCAATGTCATCAATAAACAATATGAAAATAGCGTTCCTAGTTCCATTGTGAATTTTACTTTAGATCAACACTAAATGAAGGAAAAATCACGATGCGATCATTAGACAACTAGTCATCAACTTAAATATCGTAGCATGGTCTTTGTGGAAGTCCTCTTTTCATTGAAAAGAAATGAAATTCTTCAATGGTGATGCCACCCATCAGAATAATTTAATGCAGTGTTGGATTGTGCTTTGTTAGACGAAACAAAGATGTATATATATATATATAATATGTATATATCTCTTTACATATATATATATATGTGTATATATATATATATATATAGAAATATACATATATACGAATATATATATACATATATATGTATATATATATATATATATTTTCATATGTTTACATATATATACACACACACATATATATATATATATATATATATATATTATTTATCTGCATATATATATCTAACAGATATATAATATAACAAAGATAGCTATGTTCAGTCTGAGTACATCATAGAGACTACTTAAAACGGTAAACTACCGACCAATAATAACTGCTAGTAAGATACGAGACACGAGTGCACTAGTTCCAATCAAATTACCCTAATTTTAGCTAACTGCTATTAATATTTGATTATGCTATCAGTTTGCAATGCGAGCCTGAATCGTCCAACAATACAATTTTATGAGCTCTGAAAGTTGATATCCTTGGAAATATTATCACCTTTATTATTTTCATCGGTTACCACGAGATAAATTTTGCTATTTTAAAACTTTTTATTATGACTACCGCAGTCAGTTTCCTCGACAAAGGCATATAAAGTGCATATTAAGTGTTCATTAGTCTCGGTTTACAAAAAAAATGACATCTGAATAATATATGACCAGGAACGAAAATTATTAGAGAGCCGACCTTACCTAATGACCACCATTCAAAACTCTCCACAGAGCTGATCTCTAATTTCATTAATATTCAACCGGACAAATCACCATGTCATTAGCCACCTTACATTTCCAACGCAACGATGTCGCTTACCCCGCAATTTCACCCGAGATACAGCGTTTCTCAGCCTATTTATTCCAGAAAAAGGGAGAGGCATCCGATTTCTTTACCCTTCTCCAGCTCAAAAACCATTGGAAATGTGCATATTTCAAGTCAAAATTACATTTCGTGGTACTCATTTTTTTTCACCAGGGCACGTGTCATAGAGGTTGAACGGCTCGGGGATAAATCACACTTATACAGCGGCATAAGGAGCGGCAACAGAAACGAAGCGGATCACGCGAAGGCATAAGGATCCGGGGGCCGGGATGGTGGGGGGTGTGTGGTGTGTGGCGGGGACACGTTAGGGGAGAGGACGGAGAGGAAGGAGAGAGGGAGGGAAGAGTATGGGCGTCGGGGAATGGAAGGAGCCGCCGTTCGCTTATGGGCAACCGAGGATGACGTTCAGCCCAGCCCAAATGACGTCGAACGAGCGCCCTGTGAGGGGTTTTCGGGGGCCCATGGGATGGGTAATGGTGCGGAGTGGAGAACGCGAAAAGCTTTGAACCGCCCCGAGACGCGAAATAAAAAGGTTTTTTCTTCCCGACCGCGATGGGATGGGATGCACAATTTCTCGCGATTTTTCTGACTATTCACAAAGAATTTTTTTTTCGACGGGCTCTCCCTTAACGTTGGTCATGGCTGCACTCCTCGAAATCATACGTTAAAGTTAATAAGTTATGACAAATCGTACGTCAGAAGAGCAAAACCGAGGATGACAGATGCCTTTGCTTCGCATCTTTGTCTGCCTCGGTATCCATTTTCCTTGCATATGATTTTCACTCGATAAATCCAGCGTGCTCTATATCGGAAAGCTCAATGAGAAATCAAAATCAGTATTGTCTGTTAATAGAAGGGAATGAAGCCATTAGTTTCAACTTTTCAAATTTGATGATATCGAGTAAAACTGTTTTGAAGTAAAAAATTAAAAATATATCTTACCATCATATAATCATCTTAAATACAGTCGAGTTGACATTAACCATTCCTACAGAACCAGTTGGTTATCATACGAAAATGACCTTCGCAACTACAATTGAACCGTCGGAAGGTTAACGATACCGTTAGTTATCTGAACAATGGCGAAGAGTAAAAACAGTGATTTGGAAAATGTAAATATTTATCTTTCCTTAAGAATTTAAGCAATGTCTAAAGTTATGGATTAAATCCTTGCAATTGTTGTGCATTTCGATTTTAAATTTCAATTCTGAATCCAAGTCTAATCTTTAAAATTAAATCGCTATTGATTGAAATATGTGAATTTGGTTACGTGATGCGATGATATATTGAAGCTCAAATCAAGTCCAGAGGGAATTCACGTACAAGCCACGTGCAAATCTTATATAATTAATTTGTCCATTCGCAATGAAAAGATGCAATTAAGGAATCATTTGTCACATGAGACATTATGACTAATCCTTCGGATGAAGTTTGATAACGCATCAATATTTTGATGTGAAAAGTATCAATACATGACGTTCGCTTTGGGTGCAAAGTCAATAAAGCTTCGCTTTAAGACCAGAAAATATTATTAATTCATCCAAGAAACAGCAGTTAAGAAGTTTCGCCGAGTTGTAAATACTTGTACGTAATGTGAAATAAGGCAAATGCGACACCGAAAGAAGTCTAAAGAGAAATGTTTTAAGATAACAAAGTCTCAGAGATATCACGCAGTTATTTTACTAGACTATGTCATGGATGGGAAGTTGCGTGATTAAAAGTCACGTCAGTATAAAAGTGCTTTATTTATCACAAAATAATAATAATAATCTAGGCTAGAGATCACCTTAGACAGATAAATACTCAGAGCATGTGGATCATTTGTTCTATGTTGAGGAATTAAACCGCGGCGTTAATGGTGTTGGGTATTTATAAAAAAATAACCAGCCACTTAAAATAAAACATATGAAGTCAGGAGTTTTGCGCCTTGTGCCACAAAATATTCGGGATGCCTTTAGGCGGGACTAGTGACAACATGACTAGGAAGGAAAGCAGCTGACTTGAATATTGCGAACCTATCAAAGTCACATGGAACCAGTGACGAAATCCGTTCGGCACTTTTCGACTACACATTCCAGCTGCCTGGCATTTGGCACCCTCGTGTCACACACAACCCTAGACCTCGTCCTCCTCCTCCCAACTCTCCTCCAACTCTCCATATCTTCAGGAGCAGTAAAATATGCAAATGGTGCCTTCTCCCGTGCTCAACCGCATCGCCTCTCTCTCTCTCTCTCCCTCCGCGACTCCACACCCACTCGCCCCTCCCTCCTACACCCAGAGTATCATTCACCTAATATATGCCTTTCAACCTGTCTAATGTGAGTTATCATTTATTTAAGCTGGGCGGCAGGGGAGGGAGGGAGTTGAGGCGGCGTTGGGAGGTGAGGTTTATGGAAAGCGCGGGCGGGGGAAGGTATTGGGGTGGTCGGTCGGGTGGGGTGGTGGGAGTGAGCGAGAGTGGAGGGAGTGGTGGGGGGAGGGGGTGAGGGAGTTGCGTTGGCGCGGGTCGGATGATTTCCGAGAGTCGGTGCGAAGGGTGTGTTTGGAAGAGGGGAGGGAAACGCACGCATTGAGCGCGGGAAAGGCGAAGAAATAAAAACTCCCTGAGGGAGGGGCAGGGTGCTGTGGGAGTTGGGTGCGAATCGTTTAGGATTCTTGAGATAAGCGTGGTGTTTACGGAATATTTTTTCTAAACCGGCTCCACGGAGCGCAAAAAAAATTCTCGTATCTTTTCCCGATACGAGGTCGATGTAACCTCAGAATTTAATTGACGGCAGTGGACACCTTTTGATCCATCATGCAATGTTACGCCAACCGATGAATTTTTGGAGCTTTCAATTTGAGAACACAATTATCGTGCCACGTAATGGGCTCTATCTTATAGTTTTTTTTCCATATCTCTCAAAAATGAAATTTTAAACTGAAATCGTACGTCATTTTCTATATTAGGTGAAATTAAAAGAAGGCAAGGCAAGGGAATGACGGAGGTATTGAGAAGCATTGGTACGACGAATGGGGTTATAAAGTGGGGAATTCATGGTTAAAGCGAGGTGGAGGAAAGAAACAATGGGTAAAATAAGAATACTAAGTCCAAAAATGGTTTATAGAGTATTTTTAACCCGGGAGGAAAAGTATAGCAGTGCTCTCTTCAGGACCATCAAAAACCTTACGCCACCGAAACACTACTTTCTAATTGAATTAAATACTCATAAAAATCCCCAATGGCCTTTCAGTAAATGTTAGCGGTCTATAACTATACTAGGAGTTTGATTGATTATTTATCGATAAAAATTTTTTTAATAAGTAAAATTCAGTCGAATATTTCGTTTAATTAAGCTTTCATGATCCTGATTCCTTTGTTCTTTTCAAAGCGTGAGATAGTTATACAGGTATTAATCTGTAACATATATAGTCCGTACATTATTCCACAATTTTGAGCGGTTTATCAAATAAATCATTTCTATAAACAGCGTCAAATATAAAATATTAGGTAGGCGTAAGCAATTGGATAATTAAGATCAAAAATACGGAAATATTTACAATTAATTTACCTTTCGTCCATTGATTACCAATTTATGACAACAAAGGGTCAACGAGCTTGACTACCATAAAACATGTTTCAGGTTAAGGATATAATAAGTAATCGATTTTAATATATTGGGATGGCACACAAATGTTTCTTAGGATATTTTGGTTGATTCTCATTCTTTTTTCCAATTTACTTTGATTTTTATGAAAATTTATGTTGTGAGATTATTCTAAAATAGTCCGAAATGACTAATTAGCCACATGGTTTCATAAATATTTCTCGTCCATTAGGCTAGAAGAGTTTTTTTAGCGTGGATAAACGCTGACTCAACGCTAATTCAATTAGCGATCACCAAAGACCTAAAATAAGCTGGGAATGGGTTTACTAAAAAGAGGTTTCCGTCGTAAGCCCAAGCGGCAGGAAATTAAGAGACATAAATAGGCGATATCAATATCTTTCAGGATGCGATCAATCCAAATTATTTTATCTCCGATCAAATTCACCCACTCGTGCCTCCGGGTTAATTTCCTCCTCCATGTGCGTCCGTTTCATGGAGCCGGATGTTATAAATTTAATCCGATATGTCTCGCATCCTCATAAGCCGTGCATGTATAAAAATATGCCGACTCCCTTCCTTTTTGAAAAACCGCCTTTTTCGATGCAAGCCTCGACTTCTTTTTTATACGCGCACACACACACGCGCGCGCGCATTCGATTCCATCTGCCATCTGCCGCATCACTCATCGGGTTGTGGGAAAAATCTCCCCTTAAGAATCCAAGCCCTAATCCCATTCCACCTCCTCTTCACCCCCCCCCCCACTCCCTCCGTCCCTTCCTTCATTTGCTTCTCGCCCCCCCCCCCAACTCCTTCGAACCTCCCACAGAAAATATTTCCCTCGTCCTCATCTTTATATATTTATATAATTTCCCATTCCCCCGCCCTTCAAAACTCCTTTTAGGCATTCAGTGGGGCCGGAACGTAACGCGCGCGCCAGCGCTCACATATACATACATACGCGCACATCCGCCCACGCATGACGGCCGCATTCGCAGCGTTGGAGAGGTGGCATCATCTTCCTCCTCCCACCCTCTTTCCCATTCCTTCCTTCACACCCTGCCTCCTCCTTCTCCTCACCCTCTACCTCCCACACCTCCCCCTTCTGCTACTTCCCTCCTCCCGCTCCCTCTTTCACCGTTTCTCCTGCCACACTTCCTTCCCATCTTGACTGGCGTGTATATTTGACGCTCCATCAATTACGAAACTGGATACTGTGAGGAATCTCTGAGAGAGTGGGAGATATGGAGGAAGGGAGTGTAAACGGAGGGGGAGGAGAGGGGACAGGAGGAAGATGTAAGGCGTGGAAATAAATATGAAATGGAGTAGGCATGAGGAAAAGAGGGATGGAGATAGAAAAATGGTTCGAGGGAGAGGCTGTCTCTTGAGAGTCGCGACGATAAGGAAATGCTGAAGGTGTTAATTTTCGGGATCATTTAGGTCGTAGCATCTCATGCTATTGCTCGAACTTCGGAAATGAATAAGCAGCAGTGGCGCGCAAAGGTATTGCAAGACCCGGCTCAGTGTGCCACTTCAGCGCTACATGAACTTCGGCTCGCTGCTACGGCAAAAGAAGACGACGCAGTCAATTATCATGCACTCAATATCGAATGTATTAAATCTTACATTTATATCTTAATTTAAAAATCATATAATTAAAAGATATGGTAGATGATTGAGATATTTTCTAATATTACAAGCATAATGCAGTACCACAAATTGGATCAATTATCCATCCAAAATATTAGCTATTAGTCATGTCTGTAATTTTGTAACAGCTTGCATGCATGTGAAACCATTTTTAAATTGAAATTTGTCTTACTAGTGGTCTAAAATTGTGATACACGGTTATATTTTTCTATTCTCGTTCTATAATTCTCGAGTTTTGGCGCAAAATTATTTAAGATTGTGGCGAAGGATACTTTCAAAAACAGCTTTGTGAAATCGAGATAGAGAAAGCAAACTACAATAGCATTGTCATGCGTGCTCAGCGACAATCATACGCGATATTCAGCCTCAATCTCAAAAACAAAAATTACAGAAGATTTTGCAAAAGAAGCCAAGTCATAATTATTCAACAGATAGGTTATTAGGAATGAAACAAACTGTTGTAGTAAAATAATAGAATTGCTCATCATTTGTTCAGTTTAACTTCGTTAAATCGCAGGGTTTCAATAAAATATAATTTTGCCTAATCAGCCACATCTGCATTTAATTATTTTATGATTGCGATCGGTGAAAAAAACCTGATTGCATTGAAGACCACTGCTATTAATATGTAAAAGCGTTTATATATATATATATATATATATATATATATATATATATATATATATATATATATATATATATATATATAAACACTGGCACAGATATTCAAACCATAGAAACACAAAGAAAGGACACGCACATAGGTAGTTTTGACGTTTCGACGGTACGGCCCTTATAATCAGAAAGCCGTTCTCGGGGGAAGAGCGGAGAGGATATGTGTGGGGAAGGGTGAGGGGAGGACAGGTGAGGGACGAATAGGAAAGGAAGAGGGTTTATGAGGGGATATGTAGGTGGCTACTGGATGGATTCAGTGGGCTTGATTCAGCCCGGGAGGTTTAAACAATTGGAGCACCCAGATATGCCCCCATCTCGCGGGTTTTCACCTCTATGTTAGTGGCAAATTTGGGAAGTGTTTCAATCACCGAAACAGAGAAGCAGTCATCGAAAGATTGTTCTTGGGAAGTAGTGTGAGTAGGGCTGGGGATAATTAAGGAAAATGGGAGATTAAGTGGAAAAGTGGAGGTTATTAATGCGGTGGGAAAGGATGGTGGTGCATTCACCCACGTAGAAAGCAAGACAGCAGTTACAGGAGAGGTGGTGTACATATATTCTTTATTGAGGCACAGGTGGCGTCGGGTCGGGAATTGGTGGTAAGGGAAGTGGTGGGTCTAATAAGATGGTAGTATTTGCGTAGAGGTGAGAACCCGCGAAGATGGGGCATATCTTGGTGCTGCAATCATTTAACCCTCCCGGCCTGAATCAAGCCTACTGAATCCATCCAATAGCCGCCCACATATATTTATAATAAGTCTGGTAGCTGAGAGTTATTTTTACGCACCACATTTGAAGGTTTCCAAACAGCAATAATAGATATTTAATTTCAATGGATCGCGGCATATACATTGCGAAAATGATCCTAATTAAAATTTTATTTACCTTCAAACATTTATTAAATCTTCTTGATACCTTGAATCTTGAGCTACGTGTATTATATTCATAGTGATTATCATCAATTTGAGCGATAGTTGAGGATAAAACTTTTCTCATCTTTCCGAAGAGAAATTTGAACTTTGTAGATACAGAAAAAAAGTTTTTTTTAATAAGCATATAATAGAGCTATAATCTTTGGAGTGGATTAGGAAATTTGATCGGGGCAATGATTTAAGAGGAAATCATAGAACTCTATGCCTATCCAGCTAATCGGAAAGGACACTCCAAATTTTTTCGTTACGTCTTAGGCAGTGTTTTTCCCATGCTCATCCCAGACACCTGCTGTAACTCGACACCGAATCGAATCGGATCGAATGTTCTAGTTGCATGGCTGTATTTGTTGGGGAACCAAACTCGCCCGCGATACCACTCTATGGGGGTTCAGTAGAAATGAGAATTAGTAGGCCTTCTTTGTATGGCATGTAGAAGGAAATTCCCCTCCTCACACTATGTCAGTAAGAGAGACACCCGTCCCTAGAATTCCCTCTCCCTACAAGTCTCCAGGCATTTACACCAGACAATTTCACCGCGTCTAGAACCTGATGGTATATTTGCGTATATTCTTCCTTGCGAAAAACTACCCGAAATGGCAGTCCAAAACGCAGTGGCCCATTGAAAGGAGCCTTCACTACGAAGGCGATAAACCATGTTTTGAGGAGGGTGGTGGTCAGTCTCTCATTGACTTCCTAGAGCAGACAATAAGGTATGAATGTGCGGGTCACATCTCAGGCACTCTCCTCAGCCTTTCCTTCTTGCTTAGGAATACATTGGTATTCTCCGTCCCTTTCTCACGATTTGCGTTACGTCGAAGCGAAGTTTCATTTGATATCCATTTCTCTCCATTTGACGCAGAAACTAAAGCGCTGCCACGTCCTCATGACGTCGGAAAGAGCAGCGCCAACGGCGGAATGAGAGAAAATATGGAACTTCACATACCATAATTTCGTTGTCGAAAATCTCGGTTTTCTTTACGTCAGGAAACAATTACAGAGATTCGCCTGCCAAAATTAGGGTGCACAAGCTTACAGGATACCGAAATAAATATTGATGAATTCCTTGGTTTTTTAGATTGAAAAAAATCGTGAGTGATATTTTAATTAATAGGCTCTCTGTTTAATTGATTTTTTGCATTGTACTTTTCGAAAGAAAAATGTGAAAAGAAATTGTAGAAACACACGGACCTAGCCAGAGACGTAATTTATATCCAGAATACATCAGGATGATTCCTGAATTTTTCATACGCAATCATAGGGAAGTAGTCACATCGAAAATCGTCTGGTTGAGCAGTAGAGATGCGTCTCGCGTTAATTCCTGCATCAACACCTCACGCTTTTCGTAAGTGGCAGAATGTTCGGAATTTCTCTGAAATACACAGTATCGTACGAAGCCAACAAGTCTTTTACCGTCTCATCATGGTGTTTTTCGTTCGGAATAGGTTAATGACTGTGCCGATGACTTTCATAAACTCCTCTTTTCTCTTACTGTTGCTAACTGTATACGTCAATCAACAAGCGACCATATCAGTCGCGCACCTCCCATATCATCTACAGCAAATGGCTGTTGGAACTCGGTTATGGGCATGGAGGTAGCGGTCGTAGGGGAAGTAGTTGGCGGCCAAAGACTTAGGGATGTTGCGGCTTCAGGGTAAGGGTATAAGTGCGTATACTCTCAGGAGGTTTAGCGGAAGAGACGGACGATGGATGGACCGAAAGAGAAAGGGTGAGTTGAGACGCTTGAGTTGAAAATGATGTATTGCCATGCGTCCCATTAAAAAAAATGACAGAATCAGAGGGAGAGGGGTACGGCCAACGGAGTAAGATGGAAGGAAAAAATCGGCGAGAGGAGGTTTATCAGGGTGTCCTTACATACATGCCCCGGGTACGAATGTAAATATATATGCATACGCACGCACGGACGCGGCAGTTGGCATCCGAAAATGACACTGAAGGGTTCGAAATGAAAATGAAAAATAAAACTTTCCTTCAAGGGCTCTGGCAAAAAATGCATAAATACGCACATCATTTCAATAAATATGCGAACGGTGTAATGCGATATCAAGCTAAAATACGTCAGTCCCGCTGCGTTATGAGAAATGAGGGACGTCGGCGGACACGTTAGTATGGAAGGAGAGTTTTTCTACGGACGTTTGGGATACGTTCGTTTTGAAATATTCTTGGGATGTTAAAGGTTTTATTTGGCAGAAAAATGGTAAACAGGTGTTGTTGCTGTTGTTGGATAAGTCTACATTCTGCTTGCCTGCGCTTAACTATTGCTTTGCCATTCCTAGTTGAATTCGTAAATAATATACACCTAAAAAATTTTATTATAGGTAAAAGAACCCTCTTGATGAAATGGGAGAATAAGCTAAGCAGTATACGAAAGTAATTTGCATGATTGTCACATGTGTTGTGAGTATTTAAATGAAAAAAAAATCTTTAGTATTTCACTATGGAGATACGAGCTCATAACCACCGTATATTAATAAATATATGATAGAAGGCTTTTGTTAGGATCAGAATGTTTACTAAATCTATTGTGGTGTTATATCGATTTATATTACTAAAGAAGGCAGAATTACGAATAAACGCATGAAGAGGCTTAACGGTTTTACTACTTATCTACGGGAGGTATTAGTTCTACTTCTGAATTGATTAATGTGCACCAAACTCGATTTATTCAGTTTTTTTATATTTTCAGATAGCGGATGGATAAATCTGCCAAAGTAGGTACTACTTCTATTTTTCTTCTAAAATTTTCAGTTACTAGGATGAAAATTCAATTTGTCGAAGATTGTCAATCAAAATCTATTATATTTTAGTAGAAAAGTTTAATATTGGTTTGGAAGTGCTTCAGCAAAAAATTAAGGTGATTGAAATTTTTAAGCAAAATGCTAGCTGCCTTTCAGTTAAATGAATTTTTTATTCTTTCGTCTGATTACAATAAATGTAATGCAACTAATCGATACACATGGAAAGAATACCCATACACAATGCCATTTATAAGTGGCTAAGATGTGTTTGTGCCATCCAAATGTATATTGCTCTTGTGCGTACTTCTAAATCATCACTGTATAAACAGTTTTTGTAATTTATATAAGTATATAATTTAAACGAAGAACCGAGATGGCTCTAGCAACCAAAATCACAGAGAAACACAGTTCCTTCTTTCCCTATAGGAAGGTGGTTTGATCACCGGAATACGTGTAAGTTTCATTTGTATGTGTTTATCTGTGTCTTTGTTCACTAGAGCTATTAATACTCGATGAAATACCTCCCAGTTTCTTGATAACATACGCAATGAACCTCGTAGGAATCCATGAAAATGGCCCTTATTTGGAGTACTCAACTCTTGTCTTTCAAAGCAGAAGAGGTCTACAATAGCAGTTGTCAGATAGTTTGAAGAGTTGCAGCTAAAGGTAACAATGGGATTAGTACCATCATGTTCCACGGTTTAACGTAGACCAAATACATATTTTCAGCGAGTGTAACAAAGACGACCACGACGACTATTAAACATTCGAAGACTGGTAACAGAACCGTACCAGATTCATCGAACGCAGGGATATATGGTATAAAGAGACACACATATCCTGGGAGAACAGCGGAGTTGGAGAATGAAACCTCGATAAAAGGGAGCGGACATCTGCCTCAAGAGACGGTATCGGCGCCATCTTACTCCCCCCCACCTGACCTCCCCCTCCCGAATACGCACACAAGTGGAGTGCACTTAAGGATGGTCGGTCACCTCGGGAATTACGACCGTTTTACAACCGAGGACAAATGCAGTGGCTGTCACGCCGCCTGAGAAAAGCGCGAAAGGCTTAAAACGGAGTTAGAATGGAGAGGGTGAATCTTGAAGGAGGGATCCTTGCTTACAGGAGGGAGTGCGCGTTATATAAGCCGAAGGTGGTGGCTTTTGAATAAGTGCTTCCCTTTGTGGCTTTCCCCGGGATCCACGGTCCACCGCCACCCACCGCTGCCCGCAGAAAAGGCGTCGGGAGGGGGCAAGGGGACGCAGAGAAAGATCAGTGCTCCAGCGGGGGTGATTAAAAGAGATGAAAGATGAACGATGAAGAGACTCACCGATGGTCATCAATTCAGAAGTTGGGAAGGATTAGGAGATGGGGAGGCGGAGAAAGAGAGAGAGAGAGGGAGAAAGCGGGTGGTGAGGATGAGGGAGTGAATCAAGGGAGTTGAGGCATGGAGAACGAGACAGGGAGGAGGTTCAATGGCTAGAGGGGGGAAAGGCGTATGAGAATGGCGTTTAAAGGGAACAAGGGAAAGAGAATAGATTTGAGTGGAAAGTGCATCCTGTCCTGAACCAATCTACGTGTCCCATGAGATCTGCATCCTCAAAAGCAAGCCCGTTTGAATCGTACATGTTTGCTGTTGAAGCACTTGGAATTCACATTTTACCAAAATATTGCCAATGACTAAATTGAATGAATGGTGACGTGTTTGTTGCTAAGTCAACTTTAAGGGTGAAACGAATAGATAAAATATGCAAATGGTTTTAAGAATATTTTGTAAGCCAGGAAAATTTATTTAAAACTGGAAAGTATGACTGAATAAGTAAGAAACATGCCAGTGTGATAAAACAGGTGCACTCTCAATATGAGTTATAGGCGGTAATGTTCAAATCTTTATCTAAAAGTTAGCTTATTTTCATTGCCAAATTCATTGGCTCATTAGAATTTCATTATAAATCATAAAAGAGAAAAATATTATTGTATTTATGGATCCAATAGGCTCAAGAGAATTTTAAATTAGAAAATATTCTCTCATAATGATATACTCGTATGTTACATGAGTTAGGAAGTAGTACACAAATACAAGAAAGGAGGAATTTGAAATTTCCTCCCGTTTTACGAAGAATCGAGAGTAGGAAAGACGGATGGAAATAAAAGCTATGCGAGAGAACATGGCATAAACGGAAGAAAATACACATGGTGGAGAAAGAGAGAGATAGGGAGAAAGTGGGTGGTGAGGATAAGAAAGAGGAGAATCATATTTGATCTGAAGTGAATTTATGTGGGTAAGATTATCGGTTATCCTTCCAAATTGATTTAGAGTACACCCACTGTATAATTCAGGAATACTGAAGGATGAAGCAGTGGAAATACTATGGAGAAAATCAAAAGGTAATAATGTGTGATTGAAGCAAATCTTTGGCGAATCACTGTTGCAAATGAGAACAAGAACGGGAAATGTAATTACTGGAGTGACGCCTCGCATTTGGATAATAGAAGAATTTCAAGGATGGATTTGCAGCAAAAGGTATGCTAGATTTGAGACTCAAAACCAGGAAATTTCAAAATAAAAGGAATAAAACTTCTTGGTCATTCCATGGCATAGGAATGAAAGCTTAAAGGGGAGGAATGGACGGAAATGAGAAAATGAATGGACTGCTGTACGAAAGATAAGAATATTGATTACCGAGGAGCAAATAGGCACTTTATTATAATGATACAACATTTTCACCCAATTTAACGAAAGGAAAAACCAATTAACAGAATATATAATTATATATCAACACCGATTTCAAACGAAACAAAACTATTCCTACTTCAGCTGACTCCTAGAATATGAGAAACTGCTTACTTCATGAGGTCAAACCAGGCACCTTTAGAATTATCTGCGATTAATTTTAAGGGTAGAAACAACAAAAAACAGCAGAATAAAAAGAGAAAACTGTAACTTCATCAAGTGAAAAATGATTTGAACTGAACGTGATATCGCGGCGGTGTGTCATTTGGAATTCGACACATGAAAGAAAAGGGTACTTCGGTCATTTAGATGGTTAGTTATTTAGAATGATTTCTGCATCTTCCCTTCCCACCAACAATGGCAAAAAAAAGAGCACGAAGAAGCTGAGAGAGTGGGGGATAGGCCCGGGGTGAGCAACGGGGAGGGTGACCTCACGATCGGAGAGTCGGACGAGCGAATCCGAAGGCATGCACACACACACACACACCGTTACAAACACGCAAACGAATGGATTTGAGTAATTGCCTTCAGCGCCCGTGCGGAGAATAGGAGCGCGGCTACCGGGGAGGTGTGGCAAGGAGCGGTAAAAAAAGAGGGAGATAAGGATGCGAGTGGCCAGAGGAAGACTCCCCCGCGTCCCTCAACCTCCCCCCCCACTCTCTCTCTCTCTCTCAAGGGGGTCGTGGGGAGAGAGGGAGGGACGCGGAGTCGTCCCGAAGGCGGAAGGGTAGGGGCGGGCGAGAGGTTTGAGAGAGGAACGGGGTGGGAGCGGCGGGGGATTATCGGGCTGCGTTGTGAGGATTGTTTGGTGGGGATGATGGCACCTCAATGCGGGAGAGTGGGGATTAGCCGGAGACGTTATTCCACGCAACGAATATAAACGAACGACAAGGGGACGCGTTTGAATAAATACGCCATTTTTCTCTTTCTCCTTTTCCGTCCCTCGAACTCGCATTTCATTCTCTCGCACCCTACTCACCCCTTCCTCCTCCTCCTCCCCGCGCCACCCTCCCCCGTTACCCCCTCCCTTCCTCTCCGCCCATCCTCCCGCACCCTCCCCGCTCTCTCTTCGACTTCCCCCTTTTCATTTCTATCCCTCTCCTTTTTTCCATTTCCCTTGACTCACAATCAGATATTCACTTAAGCCATCGTTTTTGTACTCCATTTCTCGTTCAAACCTTGTTTATCTTTGCTAACGGCTAATTCCGATCGTGATTAATTCGCTTACTTTGGTTTTCGAGATTTTAACTTTCACGCCTATACTTGTACCACTGCCTGTTTCGCAAGGGCGAGACAGAGAAGTACGGATAACGCGGGCAAAGGATTGGGAGCGGAGTGGACATTTACCAATGAAATTACTCTGAATTTTTAGAGAAATGGCTATCTCAATGAAATTTCACTATGTGATCCGAGTTTAAGGATAATACTCGTAAACACGAGTCAAGAACTGCATCCATCGGAAGGGAAGAAAATCACTTGGTTATTTCCGACGAATTAGGTAGAGAAAATGTTGTGCTTATTTATTAGAAATGGCAATACGATGCAATAAAATATATATTGCGACCACAATTATCTCCAAAGCTGTTTAGTTAGATACATTTCAAATAACTACGAGAATATTTCCTAGAGCTCACAAATCTAAATACGGGAAGGTGATAATCCTGGGTCGTTAGTGTCGGAACTAAAAACTTGCCATTTGGTCTTGGATTTCGCTTCAAAAAGATTGCTATGGCCAGATAAGAAGAGTAAAAGAACATTTAAAATGTGCCTAATACACTGCTTTACTAAGTCCCTCGTACTTGACACTAAGGGCCCGAAAGTGACATACAATTCCAACGAAATATTCCCATTTGTCACATAACGTTGAGGCCATTCTACAGCTATCACGAGTCCTTACTGCTGTCAAGGCTACGGATTCTCCCAATGGTTCTCGAAAGCTCAGGTGTAATCCAAATAATTATATTTATGTAGCGCGTGTGAGAAAGGAATAATGATTCCATAAATCACGACAGTTATTGCTCCATGCCACACTTAAGAAACAAACTTCTCCGCTGCACAGGGCAAATATCACTCCCATCTTCTGAGCTACTGAAATCTCTCCCCTGGAGATTAAGTGGCCTGAGCATGATTAATGGGTGTAGTGTGAACTAAGTACATCGACATTCTTAGAATGCCAAAGTGGAAGTAGGACCTTAGAAAGAACACGAAGGATGAATAGAGACAAAACTTTAATGCGGTCGTAAGATCAGTCGGTGACTTGCATGATTCCATCGCAGTAATATTTTTGGCAATCTTATTGTCACAAACACTTTGTCTGTTACCTAAATCGTAACAATAATTGAGTATCTTAATACTACTCATTTAATTAAGATAAACTATCTATTATTCTTATATTTCAAGCAGGTACTTTCAAATCATTTTGCTAATTATTAATATTTCTTATGATGCCGTATGACTTATTCTTCCTAACTACCTTGAAGGAAGAAAGAAAGCATAAGTAAATTTAGAGTTAGATACGACAGAGACAACAAAGTAATGTTACCTTCTCCTTGTGCTAATACTTGGGTAGGAATTATTGAGAACCATGATTACACTCTTATTAAATAGGATCATTACTTCTTTGAAACAAAATAAAAAGTATGAATTGTTCTTGAAATCTGGGACCGCATTTGGAAATCTAATGCCCTCATCACCCACTCAAATCCACAATCGTTAGATTTGTTTATGAAAATATCGACAAATAATTTTCTGATTGAAAAATGATTTTTCATGGGAATATATAGTTAGTCAAAAGTTAGTTTGTGAGTATCCACAGAGGTATGTTATCGGTCTGACAATATCAGCCATTGAAATGATGACTGCTACTTAGAAGAAAATAATATTTACTCGTTTCATGCAGATCCTGCGATCCCGTGATTTTGCATTACAGAGACCTTTGAAAACTCTACTTCTCTAAGCACGCACAGTGAAAGCATTTCGTTTTAACTGAATTATGATAATTCATACTAGCGCTTCACTTTACTCTCCAGGGATAACGAAATCACCCTCACAGATGATGTACTAAAAGTTATGAATGCGCCAGGTCGCCTTGAAAAAGACCGATCTCTCGACTGGCACAGTTCGGAGGCTCCTAAATCTTCGGAGATCTCTTGAAAAGAGCTAAAATACGGAGTGCAAAGATGGACGAGTGACGAAGAAGGACGTGAAGCAATCGATTATTTTCCTTTGCAGATGGCGTTAAGTGGCGTTGGGATCTCTGAGCATGGATTAAGGACGGGTGGAAGGAGGGAGGCGGTTAGGGGGTTGGAGGGGTGAGGTGGGGTGGGCGGGGGAGGGTTGGATGATGAGGGAGGAATCTGAGGTGGGGAAGGAGGCGGGTTGCTGAAGGGAGGAGGATGTGGAGGGAAGAGGAGGCACGGGCGAAAGGGACGGGGGAGACGGAGCGGCTGCGGATAGCGCGACTGGACCCTTCGTTAAGGGATTCCGCATCACTCAACGCGTGGCTCATAACTCTTAACTACTCTCCTGACCCCTGCGACCATAGACCCCTTCTTTAATTCCGCTTCCCGCACCCCCTCCTTCCCTCGTCCCAACACGTCTTCTTCCTCCACCACCCACCCCGCGCCCACCCGTCCCAACCCCTGCTGTCACCCCCAAACTACTCCCACCGTCGCTCTCTCTCATCATTCCTTCGGGGACTTGCAACCCTTTCCCGACGCCCCAGTGTTCATTGCCGGTCGGATATTTTCTTAGAACGCCTGAACTCGAACGCGAGTGGTGTTGCTTCCTCATTTTGACGGAAAAACATGCCGATTATTCGGAGATCAACTAATAGTGAGAACAAGGAAAATATAACTTTTCTAATTCAATGGTCAGCCGTAAACTTATAAAATATCTTCACGGGACAGTTTCCACAAGAACATAATTGTGTGAAAAACGTGATTAGGCCGTCTTCTCATTCGAATATTGAATTTCCAAAACGCATAGTTCTCTATATGAAGGAAAAGTACGCATAGAGCTTTGCAACAGAAAAAGTTATGCAGTAGAACTGTTCTTAGCTTTTTGAACAAAAACCACAACCATCGAAACATCAGAACACTTAACTTTAGCTAGGTAATATCTGAGAGGTTGCAAATAATTTTTGCAAACAGTAATAACTATTTTCTTCTTGGGAAACGAATTATACTTTATAAATTAAACTGTTTAAATTATATGACAGCATGAAACGACCAAGGACAATCATTTGAATAAAGAAAAAAATGGAAAACCTCTAATAGAAAAGCGTAAAACTCTTATACACACCCAATATGATTAATCACTGGTTATTAATTAAAGATCCAGTACTATTGGGGTAAAATTCATAACATTGGTCGTGCGAAGATGCAAATCAAATATTTGTAAAATAAAATAATGGAACATCATACTACATGGGTATGCTCGTGCATGCCATTGTATGAACGTTTTTCTTTTCTACAATAATTAGTGGCTCAGGAATTTTTTTAATGTTTTTACTAGGTCATCAGCACCACACCATCATCTTCTGCAATCCTAGGATATGATAGAACATGTGATACATTTTTTCTACGGCCAGAAGGATGGGGGTTGGGGAGGGGTGAAGCAATGGAGTACACCTCACAAGTATGTTTCGGCCTCACGGCACTCGCCATCCCCGTTCGCCTCTCACTAAATTGGGGAATGTTCACGTATGCAGATAGATGCCCGCAAATCCCCTCTCCGCCATCTTCCCACACCCCCACTCCAGCACTCCCACTCCAAGATACCATTTCCATTTTTATGTAGCCACGGTGGGTTTGCACGGTACGAATTTCGTCTCTCAGTTTGTCCTTATCGGAGAGGTCTGAAAATGCCGGCGTTTTCTCCGCGATCCGCGTTTGTCGCACGATGGTGCTCGCTTTCTCTCTCTCCCTCTCCCCCTTCTCTCTGTTGCTCTTTTGTTATTTTATATCGCATGCGACTCCCGAGACTGGGCCGTAAAGACGGGTTTTTGGAGGGGTTGGGGAGAAAAGGGGAGGGAGGGTGGTGGAGAGTTTGAGAGGATGAGGAAAGGAGAGTGAAGGTAGAGGAAAGGGAGGTCCGGAGGGTTTGGGGAGGGTGGTGGCGTTGGTCTTGGGTGTTTGGGGGCGGCGGGGGAGGGGGAAGGGGAAGAGGAGAGTTGTGGGAAGGAAGGGAGTGGGAGGGAGAGAAGGGGGTGGACGAGAAGGATAGCGGAATGATGTCTGCCCGCCATAAATCAGACGGCAAAAAGGAGTAAAAATGGCGGGCGGCGCATGAATAAAATAATAAAAGAAGGCAGACGCCGCGTGCGTCACCTCCAGAAATTCCTCCGCGGATCTTTCGTCCCTTCTTTTGCCTCCCCTCCCCGTCTTCACCCCCTTCCCCCCTTGCTTCACTCCCTCCCTCTTCCTCTCTCACTTCTTATCCGACTGGTAAGGGCGCTGCGGACGGGGTTGGTGCGGAGGGGAGGGCGGTCGGGCTATCGCCATGATACGGCCAAGAGTGTGGGGGTGGGAGGCGGAAAAAGACAAAACACTATCGCAATCCGTCCTCCCAATTGGCCTCCCCCCCCCAAGTCCAATAAGACGGAGTGGACGGACACTCCTTTTTGGTGGGCGCTCTCGTCTGAATGAATCCCAACACCCATCCGCCACCCACCGAGGCACGACACTCTAAGAAACTCACAATGGGACTCGTGATGGGAGGTGAACAAACTAATTTTCCATACCTCGCATTAAGTAATTGGAATAAATATTTTAGGGGTGATTGTTATTAATAGCGGAGAGGGAAAGATAAAAATAATTTCCTCGCTCCATTGTTAAGCGAATAATAAAATTAAACTCGGTATAAAATATGTGGCTGTGAGTTACAAAATGATCCTCATATTTCAATTTCATTGGAAACACTTCCAATGCATGGGAATACCATGAGAGTAACTTTCCCCACCACAAAGGGCATCAAAAAAGGTGTGTACAAAGTTACCACGGCCTCTAAATAAAATAATCACCACGTGGTTATTTTATTTAGACCAGGTGCTCCATTTTCTTAAACACGAGCGGCATTCCATTAAAGTTTGCCAAAAGTTAAATTATTCCGTAGAAAGCAATGGCAATGGAAACACAATAGCATGCGAACTTTATTGGAATTAAAACCTTTTGCTGTTATCAAGTTGAAGGCAATGAATAGATAACCAAGAGGTCATAATTTATTCCTATGTGTACAAAATAGTTGACGAAAACTTTTTTCGGAGTTTATAATGCCCTTAAATTAACTTTTCAGTCTTTAAATGTGCTGGTTGAAATTAATAAAGTTAAAAAATAATGCCAAATCGATTGCTAAACCCGTGGGATAGGTATGTATATTTTTCAAATCTTATTTGTCATTAGTTTCACTGTAGCTATTGGTGAAAATTTCTTTGATAACTGTTTGACAAATTCAAGTATGATATCGATCAGACTTTGAGACCTCGAAATATCGAAACCAAACCGCCTTAACGATTTATCCTCATATTCAATAAAATTAATAATTAGTAGGAATCCCTCTCTCCGACCGCTGCTGTCGTTTCGCACCGAGATCTGGATCCAATCAATGCCATTATTTAATGATCGTATACGAAACGACCATGACGAAGTCACGGTTTGATCAAAGAAATTAGGGAGTTGGACGAGGCATCCACGAGATAAGTACATATGATGACGTCTTTTATCAATTCGTGTTTTATTTTTCGAATTTATTTTCAAAAAAAGAATTAAAATATTTTATCCATTATATTTGCCCTATGTTCAATAATGCGGGAAATACGAGTTAATAATTAGTCAATGTCTTACATACTTGGGATCCTTGTTATTGTGGATACACATTAAGGTATAAGCGGATAAAAACTTTCTTATAAAAAATTCATTTTCGTGTAAATATAATCTAGTATAGGGCGAAACGTATTCTAATGTATGTAGAAAAAATTTATTTGGGGTAAATGTATTTCACCTTTATTAAGTTAGTGCTTAGGAGTATAGTAATGTGTTGTGCCATGGCCAATCAAAAACCCGCCTTAACCAGCTAGACCAATGCTAATAAAACATGCAGAGAGCGCCTATGGAGCATAAACGGACCGCCGCGGCCTGATCTGCATTGTGAACACGCCAATTGAATAAACATGGGATATGGAGGCTGACTAAATTCAAAAGAATGAACTAAGAGCCTTCCACATGATATATATTCTTCTGTAATATATAAATCATTTTGGCTAGACTTTAATTACTGCCGTACATATAAATTACTCCTGTATTGAATTCTATAAAATTGATGACCTTCGGGTGGGAGTGTAACTCAGCGGAGCATGAACCTAACAACATTTAATCTGTTTAAATGGTAAAAATTCGACATGATCGGAATTTCATGAATTATTCAAAGGAGGAAAGAAAATTACGATTCCTTACACGCGGTTAAATAATGCATGCATGTGTTTTCGAGGAGTTGATTTCATGAGGGAGGTACACTTCATTAGCTCTTTCAAAAGCATTGAACCTATATTTGCATGCTGGAATACCGAAATTCCAGTCCTCCGACACCATTTATGAAAGAATCTAATCTCATCGTCTTGGTTTTGGAGTCTTTTGGCCTCAACCGAATCCTAAATGTTGTCTTTTCCTATGACGCCGAAACGGCCATTGTAAGGGAACGACTCCAAGGCGCAATGCCTCAAACGGCAGCCCTTATGGTATACTTCCATCTAATCCAAATCCTCCCAGGGACCGAAGAACCTCCTCCCCGGCGTCCTCACTCCACTACCCCACATCACCTACGCCTCTCCCACCGACCCTTGCAACATCCCTCCATCCCAAAGCCTCTCCTTGAGCCGCTCGCGGGTACTTTATCCACGGTCCCCTGTGGGACATAACCTTGCACCGCCGCGCCATTTCACCGATCGCTTTGAATTGCAGAAGAGACTCCCTCCAATTCACCAAAACCTCTTCCCTCCCACGTGCTACCTTCATTCTTCAATCCCATTCTCCCGAGTGGAGATCTCCTCATCCCGAGACAACGGCGTTGTACGCCATTCTCCACCATCTGTCCCACGGTCCCTCCCTCGCCTGCACACCCACCCAACCCCGACCGCCGGAGTAGTACCTCGCCATGTCTCCTGTCTCTTCCTCACCCTCCTCCTCTCCTTGCCCTCCCCTTCCCCACACTGGATCCAAGTCGACTTCTTCTTTTTTTACGATGCAAAATGAATGAAATCCGACTTCCTTCTGCCGGGCACCACATATATGCCTCCCACCCCTCCCACAGATATATCTCCCACTTTCCCCCACCCCTATCCCCGGCCTAGTCTCTCCACTCTCACTATTTCTCCCTGCCCTTTATAGTGGTCTCGGCACGACAACTGAACCGAGGGAGGGAGGAAGTTCGGGGGAGGAAGAATGACTCGGAGACAATGGGGGAGAATCAACCTCGCGGTGGGAGTGGGGAAGGGAAGAAGTGGGTGAATGGGTGACTGCGAATCGAGCATGGGATGTTGGCGAGGAGGGGAGAGGAAAGGACATTGGTGGGCGCCGTGGGGGGAGGATGACTTGACGGAGACGGAGGGTGGAGGGGAATGGGGGGGGGGTGAAGGGGTTTGCCCGTGGACGGTTAGTATCTACGGTAACAATGTGTGTACACGTGCAAACTTAAAAACATCAGGCATAGGAGAAGGGGGGATGGCTTAAGGGGTCCGACTCCGAGAGGGACTGGGCTTGTGCTCGTGTGTGTGATGTTTGTCCCGGTGCGTGGAAAGAGCCGTGGGGTGGACGGGGTGGCAAGAGGGAACGGGAGCAGAGGAGGCTTATAGATAAAGAGCGGAAGGCGGCTGCTTCATTCTTAAAGATGCGAATGCCGTCGGAGACTTCGTCCGCTGAAGTATTTACATGGGGGAAACAGTGGATTCCATGTACGGCCACATTCATTGGGGTATTCATGTTTAAGAGATGCGTTCGAAGAGGCAATGTGAGCTGTGGAGGATGTTGCTTCTGGCTTGGGAATTTTGCGTCAAAGTGAATATTTTAGGCATGAAATAATAAATGCAGACCAATGCGATGCCATTGACTGGTAGTGTCTATTCAAAAGGGAAAAGAGAGCAAGCTGTGCACAATCGGAGCTTTGCGGGATACTGTAACCAGCTGAAGTTCAGTATCAGGTAAAAAAACACATACTAGTATTATAAAAGCATACTTTAGCCACCATTATATATTATTCATTCACATTATCTGATATTTCACCTTTTTGCTGTTTTAGAAGAATTGAGAGTTGGTAGATAGTAGACTCTGAAACATCCTTTATTATGTCATTACTAATTTTTTTTCAATTAATATTACAACGGTCTAAGATAGATTTTTGATCGGAATTAGCCAAGCTGTATAACTATCAATAATATATTTAAAATGAAAGAAGTAACTTAGTATTTCCGCACGAAATTTATTAAAATATGACCCATGTTTCGACATTTGGACGTCATCACCTTTCATTTTAAAAATGTCGTGTAAATTCCATTAAGTTACGCCGGAGGCAACAAATTTCAAATATGAATGAGTATCCAAATGAAGTTTTTGTGCGATATAGGTAACTGGCATCGGCCAAATATTTTACGACAATAGTGACAACAAAGAAATAATTTACTTGATGTTCAAAGATGCAGTCATAATTCTTAAATTGCAAAATGGCATGAACGTAATTAAAATAAAGATTGCACGAGACGAAATATGACCCCGGTGTGCACTCCACACAAAAAAAACATACTTCCTCGCGGGTTCCGTGAATACGGTGTGGGTATAGGGTACAAGTCCGGTGTCCGTGTGTTTTGGTAGGGGAAAATATGAGGTTAAAATATGAAGGGAAAAAATATGTATGTGTATGCATATATATATAATCACGAGCACTTGAAAATCAGTTTGTCAGCCGTGAATGGGCTCTTCCCTTGAAACCATCCAACAATCGAATCGAAATTGTCGAGCCTTTTGTCCTCCCTCCCCTGGCTTCCGTCCCATCGGTTACCCCCATACCCTTTCACCAGGCAGACAGCGAGCTCCACCACCCGAAAGCCCCTCATCCCCAAAAATATCCAAAGCCCACCCTCCCTACACCCCCATTCCCCACCCGCTGCCGCGGACGGGAACGAAATTACGCCGGATTTTACACGGGAGAGTGACGGCGTATGGGCGATCACGGATTGGCGTGTGTCACGTTGCGCGCGTGTGCGTGCATGCGTGTGCTGGTGCACGAGGCACCGTGATTACCCCTATTCGTCAGGACGTTCTCTCCCGCCCCAACCCGGCTCGTCCCTCCCCCGTGCCACCGTTGACGCGCCTCATCCCACAAGGGGAATCACTTGTTACCGCTCTATCAACCAACCCCTCATTCCAGCTCCCTCTTTGTGGTTTATCATCTTTGTTCGGCTTCCCTTCGAAATGATGGAAATTATTCAAAAACCAGATAATGCTCTTGCTCCGGTGAACCCCTCATTTATAGCTTAAAGGAAATATTTTCCTCTGTTTTGTTAATTGATATATGCTAGCACAGTAGGTGTTAGCCTCTTGAATTTTCTAGAGTACAAAATAAATGTTTAGATTTGTATAAGAAATATTTTATTAAATGCGATCGAGTTTTGTCAGAGGTTATCATTATACTAGCCTAAATTATAAAGTTGAATCGATAACAGAATTGGGTTATGATGGTGGGGTGATTCCTATGTTTCTAACCTAAAATTTTGTGAAGGAATGAAAAATGGTATATCAGGTTTTTCATAATGGTATTATCTTACGCCGTCTTACTAAGGACGCCAATGGAGTTTACAGAGAGATTTGTCCAAAATGTAGAAATACACTTAGGTTACAATAAGGGAAGCGTTTGACTGCCGCTAAAAAAGTCGAGCAACACCGATGATATTGTATTTTTTTAACCCTAAACCAAATTTATTTTGATAGGATTAAATGAAAACGTAATTTTTGATCAGGTAAATTGTAAATGAATATATAAATCAATTGTTTTTTAAATTTAAGGCTGCTTTGTGCCATTTATCGCAACAGATATTGCTCTGAAACTAGTAGCCAGGCCCAGTTTTGATACATGACTTTGATGGTGGCTATGCTTGAATGTAATTAATATGGTCACCACCCACAGTTATACGACAAATGAATTTTCTCAAAACATTTTCATCTACTAAACATCAATAATAGAATCCCGTCAAATGAAGATCCTCCTGAAGTAAGACGCGTGTTTAATGTGTTGACGTCAAAATGAATGGAGATAATTCGGGGTAGAACGCAAAAGGAAGGATCCTATTTTTTCCCGGAAGACTCAATTTTTTTTCTTTCAATTCAAACGCTACACCGATTTGCAATAATAACGCGTCTCGCCGTAACAGTATTGTATTGATATTGAGATTGTATTCCTCTCATCAAGTAAGTATCCTTCCGCTTCGTCTTCTCCTTAAAAAAATATATATTGCCACGAGCGTTCAATGTATGGTATAGCCACACGTTTCATTTTTCACCCATCATTTTCCACCCCCGACTTTCCTCGTCCCTTCCCAGCAGTCAGTCATCCCCCCTCCCTCCTTTTTTTCACCCTTTTCCTCTTCATGAATCCCATCCCCCTTCTCTCTGTTCCCCTCTCTTTTCTCATCCTCACTCATCGCTTCCCGAGCCGACGACAGCGCCGCAATTTTGATTGTCCGTCACCGAAACGGTTGAAAATCACTGGGCTCTCAATGTGTGTCGGTCGAGTGTGGACGGCGGTACACCACCCACTTCAACCTCCTCCCCCACTCCCACACCGAATTCCACCCCCACCGCCCAAAAAGCCTCCGGCCTCCAAATCCGCGGTCGCTGGCCAACTGGCCATTATTCCATTCTTCATAATTTTTTTTATTTCGTCGGGCAACCCTCGTGTCCTCCCCATCCCACGGCCCCTTTAACCTTTCCCATCCTCCCCACGCCTCCACTCACGTCCCCCCCCCTTCCCCCACCACCACCACCGAACTCTTCCATTCGGAGTGATTCCCAAACCAGTCCTCAACCTCCGTTTCAATTCCTCCCAATTTTTTTCATCCCGTCATTTTTCAAATGACTCTCGCTCGTTATTTTTTCCCCCTCCCGTCCTAAACAATGATCGGCTTCCGTCTCTCTCTCCCGACC
Source organism: Hetaerina americana (assembly GCF_022747635.1). NCBI lineage: Eukaryota > Metazoa > Arthropoda > Insecta > Odonata > Calopterygidae > Hetaerina > Hetaerina americana. The sequence goes on along the minus strand of NW_027287095.1, from coordinate 25,193,208 downwards.
CACACATCGAATCTCACGGGTGTCGCCGCCCCTACCTTTCACCCTCCTTCATCCGATGACTGTCTCTCTCTCTCTCTCGCTTTTGCCCCTCGGCGTTCCTCTCCACATTCTCTCCGGTCCTTTCCTCCAAACAATCCCCCTCGCAGCCGTACCACCGGTCGGACACGTATCGGAAAAAAAGGGGCGTGAAAGGTATTCATCAAATGCTCACATGGAGAAATGCCCCGATCCGCGGTCCCCGGACCTCCAGCCGCACGGTCGGCGGGAGGCGGGGGGGGGGGAGGGGGGCGGGAGAGGTGAGAAAAAAAACCAGTCGCCACGGACGCGTGCAAAAGGATTCATCCCCAAGAGACGAGGAGATGGTACGGTTCTGATTATTTTAGCAAAATCGTGGGGTTTGGCCGGTATTTTTTTATTTTTTAAGGGGAGCTGGGGCAAGGTTTTTGTCGGTTTGCGCGTCGGTGGTTTGGAATGAAGGAGGGGGGGTCGAAGTAGCCGGGGGGCGATCGGTGGTGGCGGAGGCGGTCATGTGATGGGACGATGCTGAAAGGAGGGGAGAGAGAGGCGTGTGGATGTAGGCTCAGGGGTTGGGTACCGCGTGTAACAGTGGAGGTAATTCGGTGTGTTCGATGACTTTTGTTTGGGCTCTAATGAATGTGGTCCCTCCGCCCCCGCGCCGTCCCCTCCCCATCGACGCAATCCGAGTGCGTTGGGGAATCGGGGCACACGCGCGTCCGGTGGACGGAAGGTTGAGGTGGGGAAGATTCAACGATTGGGATCGCCGGGAGGGACTTGATTCGGCGAGAAATTATAGGTTCGTTTGGATGAACGCGGATGGGTGGAAAGATGGATTGTGGGAAGAAAGAACAAGAGATTTTTGAGAGTGGAATTTAGTGGGCTGTTGAAAATTGCTGGAGTTGATCCATTAAACAATGGATCATCACGAATAAAGTGAAGAGAGATCTGTCATCCTCGCTCGGGAGATTCCATCTGCTTAAGAAAATTGGGTTTTTTTTCCTATGGCCATCTTTATTAGAGGTTCGCGTTAAGATAATGAAGTTCCTGACCCTGCGAAAAACATGGTACAAAGAAAAATGTACTTCGTCACTCGTGAGTAGAGGTAGGATTATTGCATTCGCAGTTATCATTCATTTTATTTAATAATAATACATTTCCAGAAATATATTCCCTTACGATTAAAGGAATATTTATAACTAAAACGTTTTCCTCTAGATTTAATGTCAACAATTAATCGTGTTTCCACCAAGTGGATTATTGTTTGTTTCTATTTTAACATACATTTAAAGCCTGTTTAAAAATAAATAAACGTGCATCAATAAAATGAAATAAAATTAATCAACGATAGCAATTGTTTTGATATATTTTCAATAAAGAAATTAAATTTCATTTTCTGAAAACCAGGAGTAGTTCATAGATAGATATGACACTGGTATTGCCTATTAAATTATTAATAATAAAGCGACTAATTGATACAAAGCATACGTGAACAACAGACAAGTTTTCAAAGTGGAAATTGATTGTTAAGAACACAAAGGATCTTCATTAAACATTTTCATCCAGGATTATTTTATCCTCAATGAAAGAGATTGAACATGAAACGGGAGAATTTCAAGAATTAATATCGAAAAGGAAAAAAATTGGGATAAATCCTTTTTTTTCACAACCAGTTTTCGAAGAGTATGAACGGTGAAATGGTATATTTCTCCCGCAATTTAACGACAGTTCCTCCAATTTGTGTCAGCCCAATTATGGTGCGCCTCGCGACTTGACCGGTGGACGTTGCTTTGAAATGTGCTCCGTCGCAGTCGATGGATAGAAGGGGTGTGGCGAGGAACGGAAGTGAGTGGGAGGCAGAAGAGCGAAAATTGCCTGCAAAAATAGTCGGACAGAAAAGACAAGAGAGGAGGTGGCGACAAGGAGAGAGAAATGGGGCCAATCGGCAAAGGGATTGGGAGTCTAAGTGAGGATTCCCCCCGAATCCACAACGGGATTAATAAAAAAATGGACAGGATAAAAAAAATCACCGAGTTTTCCCAGAGGGGAGAGAATCTCTCTTCTCAAAACCCCACGCCCCTGGTCATCGCGCGAACTTTTTTTTTCCTCCTTTCTCCTCACTCCCCCAACCCTAAATGCGAATGCCTTTCGATACATGCCCATACCCACCCCATTTCACAAGGACTCGCCCCTTTCCACCCGTTTCCACTTTTCCAAACAGGAGAACCCAATAACGCCGCCCGACGTGAGCTGACCCCTACCCCCGCCTCCCACGCTCCCCAAACGCCCCGAGTGTCCCGCTTTCTCTTCTCCCTTCCAAATCCCTCTCCCTTTCTCCCTTTCGTGGTGTGAGAGCGAGGATGCGGCGTGCCCGGAGCGGCTTCTGGTCGGCGGGATTTATCATGTAATAACGACCATTCGACATTCGAGTCTGCCACTTCATAAGTCATTAGGTGCCAAGGCGTGGGACGAGGGGAAATTCGGATGCACGGGGGTGTGGGTTCGGCAAGGGGGTGGGGAGAGTCGGTGGCGAGCGAGGAAATTGAAACGTGGGAGGGGGAGGGGGCACGAGAAGGGAAGATGGGGGAAAGGGCAGGTAGAGGGAACGTACATCTAAATGACAGATGGATTTATGGTCCTGTCTCTTTTGTCAATTTGAAGGAATTATATTCAAATACCTCTCTGGACTCTTTGCGCTTGATTAACGAATTTTTTTTCACTCGGAGGAATGGAGTAGATTTTTAAGAGACATTAAAAGCGAGGGAATTGATGATGGTGTGCTGACAGTAACTCTAATGTATTTACCGGGTTAAATCTTTCTTTGTTGAGTCGATGAGATTATAAAGTGTCCGGTACCAGTCAAATGAGACATTAAAATAAAAGGATATCCTCGGTATTACTTCAGTATTTGCGTATTACTCGGCATTGGGAACATAGATAAATTTATCTACATTTGTAAAATATGTGAGTAGAGTGAAACTATTTTGATTTGCACCAACAATTATAATTTTTAAAACATATTCAGTTTGAGGAATGGAGTAATACTCTAAATCTTAAATATATTTTCATAGATAAAGATAACATAATATTTCCAATTTAGGAAATTTAATTAACACATACCCTACTCGAGGCACTCCGCTGTAGTCAACAATGAAGATGTAATGTTTTATTACCTGAAAACAAGAAATGGCAATTAAAAGTGAGAATTATAGTGATACAAGCATACATTTGATTTACAATTTAGTGTTACAAGTTGATTATATTGGTACATTAAGTCAAATCACCGAGTAAGTTTGAGAGAAATAATTAAAATTAAACCATAAAAATGAGACAAGATCAAATCATGGAATAATATTACTGCTTACTTCTCGCTTTATATTAATAAATATCAAACCTCTGTACGAAAGAAACAAATGGAAAATTGAAAAAACTGATAGAATTTACCCAATAGCAGCTTAAGGGAGTCACTCAATGATTTGAACACAAATGTAAGAAGTTTTGTAGAGGAAAAATCGTTCGTTTAAGTCATGTAAATGATATCTTCACAAGAATATTTCTCAAATTTTTAGGGAAACTAAGCTTAAGGTATCGCTAATCTTACGAAAATGGCCAGGCATATTTTATATTTTGCATGAAAAATCTTTTAGGACATGAAAAATAATGACCTCTTCCAAGTTAAATTAATTCTTTAAAAGTTGTCCATAAAGCTGGAAATTAATTGAATAATATTACGTACAATACGAGTTTAATATATTAATATAATAGCTTAACTAATCCAGACATTTTTAGAGCATATATTTGAAAGGTGTGGCCTGTTAAAATTACCTAGTTATTCACTTCTGTTTGCCATCTAGCCTTGACATCCGTGGGAGCAAGGTACTCGTAAATGCGAAAATTTAATAGCTCTTTTAAGATAGGCATTATAGTTTCACTGCAAATTTCAAACCTATGGATCATAATTTTGTTAGTGCGATTGATTTTTATTAATGCTATAGTTTCACAAAAATATCTTTGTTTTCTTTTCCCATGATCGAATCTGCACTGCTGCCTTTCCGGTAAGGAAACGGAGAAGACATCACTCAGGAGAGCCTTTGATTCTAGATCTTCCGTATTTAGAACGTAACAAACTTTGAATTGATCTTGATTATTTATTCCATTTTGCACTTAATTATTATGTTTTATAATATTCTTGTTTATAATAAATAATACGTGACAATTAAAATATTACTTTCCTCAAACGGACTTCAGAGCGGTATCACTGCAGCTGCCTTCTATTTTATCAATGCTACAAATTTTGAGCTGAAATAACCTGCGTTCTTATAGCTATGATTCAATAATAAAGCCTGATAGTTTAATTCAAATTGAATATTCTCGATTCAAAACCAGGTTATACCTCTTGACACACCTGGAAAAACCCAAGCACAGATGGGTATCTGGGTACCTGGGAAACAAAGGAGGAACAAGGAAATGAACTGATCTCTTAACTGAAATGAGTATTTCCACATTCTGTGGGGCATGCTCCAAGGTTGAGTCACCTAATTGGAATTTGAAGATGTTTTAAATAAATAATTGCAAATAATAATGAGGAGGAGTCAAATAAACCCTCGGGCGAATGATTATCGGTGAGAATGGGTGCTTTTTGAAGATCGGAATCCAGACTTGGAGTAACTGGGCCTTCTTTACAACTGAATATTTAGCATTGCTCTCTACCCAGAAGGAGAGCCATTAACGAAATGAAAGACTGGTTATTTGGATTTCATCCAAAGCAAACGTATTCACGTTTTTCCGCGAGATGAAATCAATAGTAATTTTTGACATGAAATTGTTTAAGCACCCAGGGGTCATCAATTAAAATAGAGCCAGTACTCCCTTTTATTTTGTGATGACGGTCATCTGGAAATTCATTTTAATTTCCCAATGGAAAATATCTATCATTTTTTATTTTCCTTTGTTCAGTAACGTGTTTTTGCTCCTAAATCAACAACACGCTTCGAATAAGCCTATAGCTGTCGTCTTTCAATGGAAACTAATATAAATTGCAATTTCCCAAAAGCTATAGCAGAAAACGTTTAGCCGGAGTTGAAAAAGCAGAGATATTACAGACATCAAAGGTAAGTGAAATTCCGAGCAATAAATTCTTCCCAGGCTGTTCCTATTTAGTTTAAGAAAGTCATGTGTTAAGCAATTACAACTAATTTCACTTAGTTTTAATTTTTCTGTGCATTCTCACCCTCTCTCTCTCTCTCTCTCTCTCTATATATATATATTTATATATATATATATATATATATATATATATATATATATATATATACAAAAAGGCTCTGCCTATTGGCATTTACGGAATCGAGACACGTCTTCCGTTAAATATCGTAGAGCGGGAATAGGAATAAAGCCGTCTACTTGCGGAAGTTTACTTGATCGAAGTCACTATAAAACGAGTCGTGAGTAAACATCCTTAGAAATCGTTCTTGGAAACGCATCCATAACTTTGTGCAGGCTGGGTTCCCTCTCATGAGCGGGTTTTTAACGAGGGCTATACGGTGAAATTACAGCGGATAAATATGGTCAAGATGCAAAAATATGAGGAGGATTTTCGAGATATCATTTGGCAACGACTAGCTTATATCCTCATAATAAGTGGCGGAGTGTGGACGTGGCGTGTTTTAGAATATGAAAAGATGATATTACTGCTAAAGGGGAGAGAATAAAATACAAGAATTTGTGTGCGCAATATTTTCCTCCTCGCTGGAAAATATATAGTATTCGCATAAAGGCCAGAGCAGCGCATATGCGTAGGCATAATTTTTGCTCAGAAAGATTAACTCAATGATGAGTTAATTTTTTTTACCTATTTATCCTCAATCGACAGTGATATATATATATATATATATATATATATATATATATATATATATATACACAGAATTATTCTCTTATTTTGAGTTTCTGGTATGCATTTTCATTGTAATACATTTCAGTGACGTCAAGCCTAATATACATTAAAAGTGAATAACTTCTCAGTTCACTCATGGGTTTTAGTGAAATAACAGCTAGTGATAAAGCACACGAGCTCGATTAAAAAATACATATATAAGCGTTTTAGACAATTCGTCGAGGGATAATGAGGAAAGGGCTAAAGGTCTCGAGCCACTCACTATAATGAAATAATATTTTCTCTGCAAGAACATTTCAAAAGACGAACCGTCCCTGGATTATTGAATAACATTAGTTTTCATTAATATTTTACTGCTCCTCCTTGTCATATGCTTTTTCTCTCGTCCTGGTACTTGAATACGCCACTCAGTGTGTTTTCAGACTCTGCCCTAGCATGCATGCCTATAAAAGTTCTCATTTATCGGCGTTTCCGCGTTTTACATGTGAAGTGTGCCACTTCCCTAGAATCGAGAAAATGTTCTGACATTCTACAGAGCTTTCTCATGAATTTGCTCCGGTAGAGGAGGCTGTCATAAAAACAAATGGCATTCTTATAGAGGGCATTGCACAATGTGAAGGATGGGACGGCGAAGGGATTTATTCTACTGCGTATAAATCGGATTGCTTAACGCACCTGGAGGCAGTTTTCAGTGAGTTTTGAGAACCCGCCGTCGTGGAACGCCATTGCTTCATTTTGCTTACCTATTAATCTTATACTTCCATTGTTTGCCAACCAATCGATTTTCTCTTACTTAGCAACCTTACATCCTCATTTATTATCCCCGTTGTGCGTGTGCAATCCTAATCCTTGAAGCATAACACGGCCGTCCGCGTAAGCAGAAATTGGCTTTCATTCAATTGACTCCCGCGAATGCCTACGTTAACAACTCCCGTTTTATATGTTAATATTTTAATGACTAGGTATAGAAAATGAGAGAGTATTTGTACTTTATTGACCGAATCAACACATGCATGTGAAACTAGCGATGATAAAAACTTGCTGAAGCAGGGCATATTTTACTCAAGAGGGCATTATCATAACACCATTGGCAAATTGGCAGATTCCTTTAAATAGGAGCTAAATGACAATGAGCCAAATTCAATTACGCCTATTTCATATTAAGGGTGAAAGAACGTGGAAGAAATCAAAGTCAACTTTACTTTAGAATGTAATGGATAGATATAATTTCTCATCAAATCAGTAGGGGGACCCAGTAAATATACTATCTGGTTAAAGCAAAGGTTCCAATTCCCTTATATCATGGGCATTGTGGTGACACTAGTACATTAATAAGAGATAATCTTAGCGCGAGATATGAGTTCCGACGCTGAGACATCTTAACTACCGACCAGCCGTGAATTAATCAGTAAATACTAGGGAAGTGAATAAACATTTCTACTGACAAAACAAAAATGAAATTTGTTCTACACATCGACATTATTTATTCGATGCAAGACATATGCTCTATAAAATAGTCACTCTCACAGAATTAGATCTAATATGATAATCGGTGGTTAAAAGGTATTTCCCTTGGAATACATTCTCAGCATATTTTAAAATGAATTTCTCGTATAGTACTGCAGTGCCTTTCACGACAATATATCTGAAACCTTAGGAGACGGAATATAGAATACATTCAAGCACCAAGCTAGATTGACCGTGTCACAGGGCGGTGGTAAAAAAAGATGAGAGCTGGTAAAGTTTCTTCAATCCCTCTTCCAGCATGCCCGCCACCTTTTCCTATTAATTTCACCCGCCCCTCTTCCAAAATATCCCCCTCACCTTCCAACCACTGCGTGAAAAAATTCCACGAAGCTCTTTGTCTCGCCCGGTATTGCCCCAACTCCTCTGAAATGCCTCCCTCCCCCCCCCCCATTGCATCCCGCCCTTTGCCGGCCTCCCATGTTTTATTTAATTTTTACATTGGCCCCTTCCTCTGACCCCAACCCCTCGTCATTGCCTCCCACACCTTCGAACCTAGACGCGCACCGATACCTGCCTTCCCCACCTCCTCTCCCGACCGAAGTCGTCTCCTTCTTCTCCCTTCCCGTCTTTCATAAAACCAACCCCCCTCTCTCTCGAACTCTATATCCTCCTTATCTGCACCCCTTCCCTCCTGTACCTCCGCCCCCGGGGCCATGCGCCCTTTCCTCCCATATTCCCCACCCGTTCTATCGTCCCCTCCGCCACATCCTCCCCTCCCCCCAACCCCCCACGAGCGGGGTCTCCGCAGGTTCTCCTCCGTCCCCCTCCCGTGTCCTCCACCCCACTCCTCCCGACTCATCTCCCTCCGCCCCCTCCGCTCTCCCCAACCCCGCTCCTTCTCCTAGTCCATGGGTGTACATCAAGCCTTTATGGCGGCACTTATGTATCTCTTTTATCAAGAATCAAAGGCGTATTACTTATCCTGTCAGACTGGGCTACCACCGAAGGCCCATGCCACCAAACCTTCCACTCCACTCTACTGCCTACTACTACTTGCTCCCCGTTCCCATTTCGCCCCCACTCCCCGCCTCTTCCCAAGGAGCGCTCTCCCGCACCCGCTCTCCCATTCCTTTTTCTTACGCTCTCACCTCTTCCCTCCCTTCCTATCCTCCATCCCGTGCCATCTAGACGTGGTCTGACGAAGCAGCCGCCGTGACCCCTTGACGTGAGCGTAATACCAATAAAAGTGAGAGAAGGGGAGGGAGGGAGGAGGGGTGGATGGAAAGCCTTCGGAGTTGTTCTTCTTCGCCACGCACAGATACTGTCTCCGTTATCTGCCTCTACCGGCACCGTCACGGGGTCATGTTGGAATCTCAAACGCGCTGCACTTCTGCCTCTTCGCGCGGACCATCGCCATTCTACGGTTCAAAGGTAATCGTTTTGGGGCGCGCAGTTATTTCACCGGAAGGTAACTTTAATTTCGACCCTTAGACTGAATATTTTGGTCGTTCATTCACCACGGTAGAACCTTTGGTTGTTACGAAACCTATGGCAATAATCCAACAGTAAAAAATTAAAACAGACATTTCGATTGATTCTGCACACTAAACGGCGGCAAAGTATTTTAAAAAAAATATACACTCCCCTAGGATTACGCAAAATTGAAGAGCTAATGAAGAAAATAATGTAGGGAAGTTTTCCCAGTTCGTAGAAAAAAGATAACAACCATTATAGGCTGTTCAAAATCAACTTTTAATCGATAGAATGTCTCAAATGAATCTATAAAATAGTTTCACTGAGAAGTGTCTTTCCATTGTCCATTCTTTTATTTTAAAATTACCTTCACCACGTCCGTCATAGTTATTCTAAGCATAAGTAAATTGAAATTATTTTTTTTATTAGATAAATTAATTTTATTAGTAAATTGAAGTGTTTTTATTTTATTGGTTCTGTAATAATGTGAGGGGACGTTGCCGTACAGTGGATAAACCATTCCACGGTTCGGGTTCAATTTCAGATGATGCTTCGGGCAACCCTCAGACTCACCCAACACTGTGATTCGTCAGGTACCCACTTTTGCGAAACTGCAGGTGATACAAGGAAAGGAACTACACGCCTTCCTTGATGTGTGAATTTCACACGCCCGTATTGGGAATAGAAGAAGGTGAGCTGTAACCTCAAGTATCAAATAGAATCTTCAGGGTGACAGTTGTGTTGGTGGTTTTAAGGTGAATATCCTCAATAAAGCGTCGTTAGTTGGTGATCTCGAAGGTTTTCTATCATAAATACTCTCTTATGACAATCAAAAAACATACTTTACTTATTTTCTTTATGAACGGTGATATGAGACTTATAAATTGTATGTAGTAAACTGAAGACGAATTGAGCCACGAGGTCCTATACTTTCAAAATCATGGTTGTCGTACGTATCTCCTATATTCACATAATTGTATCGGAAACGTTACAGTAAGTTTTAAAATTTGTGAAATTTCGTTTTCAATTTCCTTATGGTGTAAGTATATCAATATGTAAGTATATCATCAGTCTGAATGTGTTTTGGTAAACAGTGTTAAAATCAAAATAACTCAATAAATTTTAATTAACTATTTATCATTTCACTTCAGGCCTGATCGAAAACGGATTAATCTCAAATATTCGTTAATACTTTATTATATTTTCTGTTGACTAATTTTTCCCTTTCTACACAACACATTATTATTGTTTTCCCCCTCTTCTGAACTTTGAACAGAAAATTAAAATATTTAACTTTTAAAATTTTCAAATTTATTCTACTACTAGAGCTTAGCTGTCACTTTGATTGTAGAAAGGACTTAAAGGGAAAACACATGAGTTGTTTTCATAAACTCAATTGTTTTTTAAAGAATATATTGCCTAAAATGTCTTAAAACTGCCATAATTTGATTCTAAAAAATATAATATCAGTACTTTCAAGACGCATTTCCTTTAAATTGATATTTCAGCAACAACCAGATTGTGAAATTATATTATTTTCGTGACGCATATTTAAGGGACCAGTGTGGGTGCATAGGCAAAACAGCCCGAATAATTAACGCTACCAAAAACCTCACCAGAGTATTCTACTTGGGCATTGCCCACTGTCTAGACAACACTTAAAAAATCCATTCCTACGCGTCTGATTAAAATAATTTTCGCGGGGAATTGCTAGAAACACTTTTTCTACATATTTTAGAAGTAAATACTCAATTAATGCACGACAGAAATTCTCTTGACATATTGAGAAACTACTCAATATACTTACAAGCATAAAATGTATACGATTATTTCAAAATAAGTGAAACGTCTGCCAATTTAAAATTTAAATATACCTGTAAAATTTAGCAATACCAAAAAACTTAGATCTATTTCAGCAAATTAAAATCACTAGACAGAATAATTAAAGCTGCTGACAATTTGTTAAATTCCTTTGTTAATTGCAATATCTTAATAATTTCCCATTGAGACAATCTGATATCAGTACTGATCATAGGAATTAGTACGGCGAAAATCTTCATTATAGGATTGCATTAAGTAATGTGTAAAATCCTTGAGTGATCTCGGTAAAAATCTTGTGTATCTGTATTTTCTAACTGAATTTTTGTAGGCGTTTTCACAGAAAAATTGATTCTCATTTTATTTACCTCATACGTCACTTCAATCGCTCACCTACCGAGTAGTCACGGTCTTATTGGTTTTGACTTGAAACATCATTTTCCGCTGAAAATTTATGAAAGGGTGCATTAATAGTAAATTCACGGATCGCATTTTAATGTAGCGAATTAAGGTGGGAGCAACACCTTTCGTCCGTGACTGTGGGTCCCAAGTGCTCTTCATTTAACGAAGCATTCTCCGCAGACAAAACGCACACAAAAGGCAAAGAGAAATATATACACACAAGGAAGGGGAAAGTGCTTAATAAAGGCAGCAGTTTTTTTATGAGAGAAAGCTTTGCTTATATCTCGGGAGATGGAGGGAAGAACAGAACCAGAAAAAAAAGACATTTTCCTCTCGTAAAACAAAATTTCTTGGCATATAAAAAAAGATCCACATATGTCCGCGTCCCTCTTCTCTTTTATCAGTCTGCTTTGCGTTTGCTCGATTTTTTTCTTCTCTTAGGATCCGTTTTCTTCTTCCTCCCCCCCCACCCTTTCACAGCTCCACTCTGTTCCCACTCTTCTGCCCGCTAACTCTCCCTCTCTCTCTCTCTCCCTATAACTCCTCTTCGTCCCATAAAACGCCAACTTCGGTCATAACGCCTTTCTCACCGCGCAGCGCCCCCCCCCCCCTCAACGCCATCTCGAGCCACCTTATCCCGTCGTCTCCGCGCTTTTGTTTCTCTCATTCACTCCGCCTAGACTCCTTCAAACATTTCCGCCCATTTCCTTCACGTTATATTTTTCCAGGCGTACATTTTGCCCTTCATTTGCTCTGCGGCCACATCTGGAGAAATCCCGTCATTTAGAAGTACGTAGGATGTCCTCTGGCCTAGTACACAGCTCTCTAATGATCATGGTGGTTAATTTACATCCTATTCATGAGTACTCACATCTCTTCGCAACGAATAAATTGTCATATTTTAAGATACTGATGCCCAATCGAAATGTATCTCCCGCATTCTAAGTCATGATAAAACGCGTGGATATTTAAAGTAAAAAGTTAAAAAAGTAAAAAGTTAAATTCCCTGCAATTGAATTAGTTAACTCTCCTTTCGGGTTCAATTGTTTCATTGTGACCATTTTTTCCGTGGCCATCAATAAAAATAGCAATTTAATAATGACGCTGTCAAATTTCTTAAGGCAGGAACCACTAAATACTAGGATGATGAAAATAATGGAAGAATTAAGACTGATAATTACCGGAAAAAAAGCCAATAACGCGCTGTTATCCATGCTTTCAATATATTTTTGAAAATATTTAAAGGGGGACTTTTTTAACGAAGAAAATTAGCATAAAAATTCCAAAGAAACTGCGGGAGATGCCGCAACAGTAACTTTTAACGGAGTCATCCGCTAATGTGCATTTTAATGCAACAATTTCAGAGCGTAAAAATCATTCGCCTTGACTGGGACTCGAACCCAGATCCCTCAATATCCGGTCGAGTGCTTTAGCCACTTAAGCTACCGAGGCGTCCCGATTTGTCAAAGGGACGCCTCGGTAGCTTAAGTGGCTAAAGCACTCGACCGGATATTGAGGGATCTGGGTTCGAGTCCCAGTCAAGGCGAATGATTTTTACGCTCTGAAATTGTAGCATAAAAATGCCGAAAGCTGACTTCCTGTACAAACCGGTAGCTTCAACGTTGCGCTCATTGATATTTCCTATCTCCATGCTCACCATAATTTGAAATGTTATTAAGATACCCCATCAGATGAGTATGTCGAGCAATTTGCCTGTCATCCGTCTTTATGTCTCATAACACGCTAAATAGGGCGTACTCATTAATTACCTCCAATTATACCCTCTATGAAATAATTCTCACAGACTTATTTAAAATGCTGAAAAATTAATTTTTGATTCTTACTTCTCCGTTCCTATCTTCCATCTCCCTGTTAGTCATATGCCGACTAACCTTTCTTTCCACTTAAACCTTATGTAACGTCTTTCATTATCTATATTACACAGGAAATGTGTAATTTGTATCATCATGATGTAAGCCACTAATGCATGAATTTTGTCTACTCTGCCAATATTCTCTCCATTTATTCCTTGAGGACCTATAAGAACAAATAAAGGATAATTCTTAAAACTAAAAGCGACTGAGGACGGGCTTGTAAGGAATCTCAAGCCACCATTGGACAGCTAAGAAAAAAATTAACAATTTAGTCTCCCATTAAAATGAGTATAACGCATAATTCAATATTATTACACTTGAATGCTTTCTTAATACTGCAATTCTTCGACCTAATATTCGTTTATATAGTTGAAACAGGAAAGAGATAAATTAGAGTAGCTTAATGCCTTGCAAAATAAGTCATTAAAGCGAACGTAATGAGTTTCACAAGAGCCAGAGAGAACTAGAGGAAATGACTTTATATAAATAAATATAATATATATATATATATACCTGTATATACATATCTTCGAAATGGAACGCACAAATATATAAAAACACATATGTATATTTTTAAAACATAGAAATACGAAGTCCTTTCTTTGTGTTTCTATGTTTTAAAAATCTACATCTGTGTTTATATATATATATATATATATATATATATATATATATATATATATATATATATATATACATTTTACAGTTAATATAAAAACATTGGTGGGTTCATTTTATGCTCCCACCTTTCAATCGCAGTACATTGAGAATTCTTTCGTAAAATTTGTAAAACTCTAAGTACATACTTCATTATGCTCCTAAGAAATTAAATAAAAACATCTCAGCAACGAGCGCAAACTATTGTAAATTATGTTTTACAAGTATACGCATGAAACTCGAGTTTGCTGAATATTCTTAATCTAAGAAACTGCACACGCAAGTACGGGAAGACATACTTGTATACCGGCCGATACCCCATGACACGGGGTAGCTAGCTTGCTCAATGACGCTCGTATCAAATTTTCAGTTGCCTTACGACACCCGTTAGGTAGCGTATCGCGGGATAATTCGGCACGAAAAAAAGTCCTTCGATGAACGCCCAGGATGTCCATGATGGTGATGAAACGTACCCGGATCGAATCGACTATTTTTCCTCCGCCGCTGCTCCTTCAACTCTGCACAGCGAAGATCTCTACCCATCCCTCTGTCTTCCCTGTTCACTCTCAAACCCGACCCGCCCCTTGCCACGTTTACCACCCATACTCCCGATTTCCCAACCCCCCTCTCATCCCCCAACAGTTCCGCCCCACATCCCGCCCGGACCCCCAACGGCTCCCTCCCAACTTCTTGACGGGAACGTTGAGAGAGGGAGTGAGGGCAAAGAGGTAAGATGAGGAGAGAGGAAGAGGCAAGGAGGGACTTTTCCCAGAGGTCCGATCTGTTTCCGCGTCGCCCGGAAACACACGAGAAAGCCATTCGTTGGCCTCTGGAGCCACGGGACGCAAGACGGAGACATATGCGAGGGACCTAAGACGGAGGAGGGACGCGGGAGAAAGGGAGAGGGGGCGGAGAGATGGCTGGATGAAGATGAGATAGTGAAGGGTTGGGGGAGGAGATAAAGCGGGCGTGGAGCGGGGAAGGGAGTGATGAAGAGAATGGGCGCGTAATAGGAGGAAGTGAAGACGAAAGTGAAGGAAGAGGGACGGGAAGATAACTGTTGGGGAGTTTTTTGCAACGTAAGTTCACAGTAAAACTGGGTATTTTAATGAGCCCTGATTACTACAGTAACGAGTCATAAACCTATCTTGAAGATGCACCGGAGCAATGTTACGAATAACAGTTCGCCATTCTACTGGCTCGGTAAATTTTATCCGATCGGTTTTGGATGGATCTTTTGCCATAGCGGTGGCTCCGGGTCAAGTAAAAGACCCTCAGATTATTCTCTAAAATTCAATAACTTCAAATGTATTTATTTATGCTTCGCTCATTGATTTTTTCTATGGGGTTTATGATGTTCCACAAACTTTATTTTTCATTGGCATTCTCTTGCTACCAACGTAAAAAATACACAATTTATTTGTAAACACGATGTTCATAAAGCACGAACAAAATACGTGACGTGAGTGCAAAAACTTTGGATGCGTGAAGGGGCTAAGTTTCAACGTTCTGTTCGGTGCGTACCACAAATAAAGTTTTACCAGCGACGAGACAGAGGAATTTGAAGTGATATACGAGCACTTCTCCAATCTTGAAGGAAGACAAATACTTTAAGAATAGCATTATTGATGGTTCAGAAATTGCAGGATGCAATTTTCTATTACCCAATTACTGCAATCTTAAAGATCATTATTACATTTGAACTTAAAATAACATTACAGGAATATTTTAGTGGATTAATTTAACGGTACTCGATTAATCCTGCGACAAATTGGATCATGAAAAGGGACTATCCTTAATGTATAACAAAATTTATAATATATATGGCATTTACATTAGCGATTATTTCAAGAAAAATCACTGATACATATGGCCAAGTAGTCAAAATGGCATGGTGATTACGTTGCTGTACGATTGAGAGTGGAGATAAGTTAATGGAGTATCAGAATATTTTTGAAAACCGGCCATTCTAAATTTTGTACACCATTTTGCAAGCATTTTGTGAGCATAAAGTTGGATATCAAGATCCTAGAGACTAATCACGAGTCCTGGTGATCGGTAAAACGACAATCAAACCGGTGACCGGTAAAACGGCAATCAAACCGCTAGGTTTGTGTCTGTAAGGTACTAAACGAGCAGAAAAGGATCGTCGGAAATCAAAATTAATTCATTGCATTTATGCTCTGAACATGTATTTCAAAAGGATGCCTGCTCTATTAGCAGTACAAAATAGCTTAACCTAAAATAAAGAGGGAATGTGCAGCATGGCTGTAAAACAAGTAATAACTTCTTATTGGGTGTACATAAATATTTCCACAATGGTAAAGGTTAGGATGCAAAGATAAAACTTTATTAAGAAATGGAAGGGTAGATGGAGAAAAATTGTTCTTAGCCTAGTAAAGAAAAAATGACATACAGAAAAGCATAATAGAATGGGTATAGAAACTACACATCGCGTGAGTTATCTCTGTTGACTCGGTACGAGATCTCGTAAAAATAAATAGGTGTATTAAAGAGTACCACTGTCACATAGCCACAAACAAGGTAACGAATCACATGAATGAAACACATGACGCAGAGGTTCTATCTATAATAGGCCCTAAAATATTGGTATGTCGTCTAGTTATTAGTCCATTTACCTATATAGGTATAAAAAAAATATTCATACGAAAATTTAATTCCAATTTAATGAATGTATCGTAGAATAATAAGGAAACGTATTCATTTCAATAAACTCTCAACGGGACCATATAAGTTTAAGGAAAAATCTAAGAAACAATTCGCGAAGAGTTTATTACGCATATCTACCATATAACCAAAGATTCATACATCGGCAAAGGTCATACTCCATTTATCGATCTCAATACTGACGAGGGTTCGCCATGGTCTACTCCAGTGCAGTGGGCTGAAATCCCGCTGAATTGAGTTTATCTTATTTGGGATATTTATATTTTTCCATGTAATTAAGCTCTTGAAATAATGTAAACTCAAAGAAAGAATACGTAATACGGGACGAATACGCATACGAGTTTCGAGACATGGGGCCCATGTGTCCGGTAATATGAGATTGATTATTTTCTGTCCAAGCCAACGTATGTCAAGCATTAAATATGAATTAGGTAAGGTGAGCCTTAACCAAAGACAGGATAGTTGAAGTATCTAATTTTTCAACTTCTCATTCCTTCATTGAAAAAGTGCAATTAATATGTGTCTCAAAGAGTTTTGAATTAATGTTGTGCAGTTTATTGAGAGTCAAAATTAATCCTAAATTAGCAAGAATAAATACAGCGTCCTCCACATCGCACGGAGTACATTTAGTACTAATTAAGCCCTCCGTAAAACATTTAACCAAGAGATCAATTTTATTACCCTTGAGAAAACAATACAACCTGCTGGGATTACAGGGGAGGTAACTGATTTCTGTGATATTATGCAAACGCTCCGAAAAAAAATTAAAATAAATATATGTATAAGTAAAGGCAGGCACGGCAGACGATAACAGGAAATGACGGAGAAAGAGGGCGGAGGCTTTGGGAGCGGCAGAGAAAAAAGTAATCCTATAGGTAGGGTGTTTATTTCACACTGGGCAATATATTTCGTCCACCTGGGCCTAACCACTAAGGACACCGAAGCACTTTCAGGAGAGCGAGCGACTTATGGCTCCTCGGGTCCCAAAATAGGTCGCACGGAATTAACAGAAGAATGGAATATCGTGATGAACGTAGAGAATGGGGCGGGGTGGAGGTAGTGGGGGGAGGAGAGAGACAAAGAGAGGGAGAGAGAAAAAGATAGAAGGATGGCCCGCATTCGGTCAAGACTCGATGACGTGATAAAGGCCGAAAATTATGAGCCGCGAGAAATTATAAGAGGGAGAGTGAGAGGGAAAAAAGGGTAAAGAGATAGAGAATAATGGAAGGCACTGACAAAAGGAAGCGATAAAGCATGGAGCATTTTGGAACAGGAGAATAAGGAGGAGGGGCCTATTTTAAATGACAAAAAAACGAAGGAATCGGGTTACACAGAATGAATCGACCATTTACAAAACGGCGGACGAGCTGGGAAAGAGGGTAATATTCCAAATGACAATAAGAATGACTTAGGGCGTTATCCGTGGCACAAGCGCCTTAGTAAGTTTCCTATGGTCGTCACGGGGGAGTGCCGCTTCATATCAATATGCATTGAAAGAGGAATAGATTATCCATCAAAATGACGTAACTAAAAAGAAAAATGGAACTTTCTTAGCTGAAATTAGCCATACGATGATGATCAAAACACAACTGAGGTTATTTTTGGTTACTTATGCTACTCTTGGACCGAGAAGAAAACAAACGAGGAAGTACTGGTATGGTGGGCGAAGAGAGGAGTTTGTTGGGAGAAATCCTATGGAGGCAGGAAAAGTGGATGAAGGGGGTATTGACCGGCAAGGGGATGTTGAAGACTGTAATAGAGGGGAGAATGTTAGGCAAACGAGGAAAGAGAAGGAACAGGATATGGATGTTGGACGGGATGAAGGGAGGAAGAAAGTAATCAGAGATGAAGAGGGACCTAGACTAGGTTGCTGGATTGTGTTTTGTTAGGATTCACAAAATTTACTTGGTTGTTGTGCCCATTCAAAAAAATACCTTAACCGGTAGATTACCTAATAATAATAAATGTTGGTCGTATGTAGCTTGAGAGAGATCACGTAAAAGGACTGAACAATCCACATCTATATCTACATAATACCTCGCAAGCTGCCGCAAGGGCGTGTGGCCGGGGGTTACCACCGGTAAAAAGGAACACAACCACATGCAAAATCAACACATACATGCAAAACTATACCCAAAGTGGTATATATTTATATATATATATATATATGTGTGTATATATATATATATATATAAAATTATATATATATATATATATATATATATAAAATTATATATATATATATATATATATATATATATATATATATATATATATATATATATATATATATGTATATATATATATATATATACGTATATATATATACCCTCCCCGGACTACAACCTTGACGTGGTGGAAGGGCTTGTGCGTTCCGATGACCCCTAGAGCTGTGCTGGCGGGAGTAATAATTATTGCTCCTGGTAGGGTCACCCATGCCAGATAGGTCGAAGGTTAGGAGCCAGACGAAAGGTAGTCCACGCAGCGTCTGTTCCTCAGTGAGGCGGCTGCAATCATCGTCATCCCACGAAACCCTTGCAAGGGAAAACCAGCAGCAGCAGGACAGAAGACGCAGGAGAAGAAGACAAAATTAGTTAGAATAGGAACGTGGAATGTTAGGACAATGATGAGGACAGGGAAATTGGAGAATGTTAAGCGAGAGATGGAAAGGGGAAATATAGATATTTTAGGTCTATGCGAGGTGAGATGGAAAGATAGCGGGGATTACTGGAGTGATAAGTATGGAATAATATACAGCGGTGGGGACGAGAGCCAACGAGGGGTTGCCATAGTATTAAATGAAGAGGTAGGAAGAAGCGTAGTCAACATAGAGCAGGTAACGGATAGAATACTACTAGTGGAGATAAAAGCAGAACCGACGAACTTAGTTATTATTCAGGTATACATGCCACCGAGCAACCATAAGGAAGAAGAGGTTGATAAGATATACGATCAGTTAGAGGACATGATCGAGTGTGTTCCAGCAGGGAAACATTTGATAGTGATGGGGGATATGAATGCGACGGTAGGCGAAGGAAGAGATGGTGATGAGGTCGGCGACTACGGTTTAGGCACGAGGAATGACCGCGGGGAGAAAGCAGTTGAGTTCTGCAGGAGACAGGGGTTAGTCATCACCAACACTTGGTTTAGACACCACAAAAGACGCAGGTATACATGGAAAATGCCAGGTGACTCAGGAAGATATCAGCTAGATTATATCCTGGTTAGACACAGGTTTAGGAATAGTGTGATAAATTCCCACAGCTTTCCGGGAGCGGATGCGGACTCAGACCACAATTTAGTTGTTATTAAATGTAGCGTACGTTTCAAAAAGATAAGGCAGGGGGGGCGAGTTAGAAAATGGAATGTAGAAGCATTAAATGGGTTGAAAAGGAAGGAATACAAACAGGCGGTAGAGAAAATAATGGAGGATGGTAAAGGGCTTATTACTATCGAAGAAAAATGGGAAATGATCAAAAAAGGGTTGTCTAAAGCCGCAAAAGACACTATTGGAACCGTTAACGCTAAAAGGACTAGGAAACCATGGATCACGGATGAGATGATTACAAAGATGGATGAGCGGCGAAAATGGAAGAATATAAATACAGAATTAGGCAAAATGAAGTACAAAGAATTGAACAATAAATTGAGGCGGGCAACAAATAAGGCAAAAGACGCATGGTGGAAGACGCAGTGCGAGGATATGGAAAGTCTCCAGAGGAAGGGCGAAATCGGTGCGCTGTACAGCAAAGTTAAATCGTTATCGGGAAGTAAGAAAGGAAGAGCTATGCTAATAGTTAGAGATAAGGCGGGTAAGGTAATAGTTGACGCAGGAAAGATCCAAGAGAGATGGAAGGAGTATATAGAAGAACTGTATAGTAAAGAACTCAGACCAACACAGTTAGACATTGAAAAAGAAAATGACGTAGAGGAAGACAGCTTAGGTCCAGGCATACTAGACAATGAGATAGAAAGGGCATTAAGGGAGATGAAACTAAATAAGG
This sequence comes from Hetaerina americana, assembly GCF_022747635.1. Classification (NCBI taxonomy): domain Eukaryota; kingdom Metazoa; phylum Arthropoda; class Insecta; order Odonata; family Calopterygidae; genus Hetaerina; species Hetaerina americana. The sequence goes on along the minus strand of NW_027287095.1, from coordinate 25,172,914 downwards.
CCGTGGGGGTAGATAACATTCCCGTGGAACTTTTAAAATGTTTAGGAAAATGTGGGAGGAAGAGGCTATATGGGCTGATCCGTAGCATTTATGAGGAGGGAATCTGGCCGGAAGACTTTGTGAGAGCAGTTTTAGTTCCGATTCCGAAAAAGGTAAAGGCCACGTCATGTGAGGACTATAGGACAATTAGTTTGATATCCCACGCAGCTAAAGTTGTTCTCAGGATCATAAACAAACGGAAAGAGAGTAGGGCAAATGATTACTTAGGGGATGATCAGTTTGGGTTTAGGAAGGGGAGAGGTACGCGTGATGCCATTGCAGTAATGAGATTATTAATCGAGAGGAATATAGAACACAACCAGGAGGTATTTGCCTGTTTCGTAGATTTCGAAAAAGCGTTTGATAGAGTGAATTGGGAAAAACTAATGAGTATATTGCAGAAAATAGGAATAGATTGGAGGGAAAGGAGGCTAATCCGCAACCTGTACATGTCTCAGACTGCTCAGGTGCGGGTGGGAAACGGGGAGTCAGGATGGGCAGTGTTAGGAAGGGGTGTAAGGCAGGGTTGCCCATTATCACCGTTGCTGTTCAACCTGTATGCAGAGGAAATGATCAAAGAGGCATGGGAAGAACTAGAGGTAGGAATGAAAGTGGGCGGGGAATTCGTAAAATCAGTTAGGTCTGCTGATGACCAAGCTTTAGTTTGTCAGTCAGCCAAGGGGCTGCAAGCATTGCTGAGTGAATTGGAAATTCAGTGCGACAGGTATGGGATGAGAATCAACATTAATAAAACAAAGGTTATGCGATTTTCTAGAAAGAAAAAGGGCAAGCTTAACATTAAAATAGGAGGGCAAAAACTAGAGCAGGTAGAACAGTTTACGTATCTCGGTAGTGTTTTGGACCAACACGGTCAAAGTAGTAGGGACGTAAGGAGAAGAATCGCGCTAGGCAAAGAGGCTTTCACGAGGAGGAGGGAGTTGATGACGGGGACTTTGAGTAAGGATGTTAAGAAAAGACTCGTAAAAACTTTGATATGGAGCGTAGCTATGTACGGCGCGGAAACGTGGTCATTGAAGCAGGAGGATAGACGTAGACTGGAGGCTTTTGAAATGTGGGTGTGGAGAAGAATGGAGAAGGTGAAATGGACAGAGAAGAAAACAAATGAGGAAGTACTTGGTATGGTGGGCGAAGAGAGGGGTTTGTTGGGAGCAATCCTATGGAGGCAGGAAAAGTGGATGAAGGGGGTGTTGACCGGCAGTGGGATGTTGAAGACTGTGATAGAGGGTAGAATGTTGGGCAAAAGAGGAAAGGGAAGGAACAGGATAGGGATGTTGGACGGGATGAAGGGAGGAAGAAAGTACTCAGAGATGAAGAGGGACCTGGTGTAGAGTAGAATTTAGGGTTGTGTTTTGTTAGTAGTCACAAAATATTTGTTTGGTAGTTGTGTCCATCGAAAAACCTACCTTAACCGGTAGATTACCTAAAAAAAAAAATATATATATATATATACGTATATATATACGTATATATATATATATACATATATATATATATATATATATATATATATATATATATATATATATACTCATGCAAAAGTCCTTTTATTTGACGCGCATGCAAATATATACACTATCAATTAACAAATAATGGCACATTAGAATGCAGTAGGAAATTTATCCAATGACGTGCAATTTGAAAAGTAGGAAGGTGAAATTTCAATATCATGCATGGGCATGGACATGGACATGCAGCATAAAACGATCTCCTCCCCAAGGACACAGGTAGGGTAGGTGACCATACGCTGCAGGTAGCAGGAGGGTCCCCCAACGGAGAGAAACAAACATATCTGGCCGTCAGGAATAATATAAGACACAGGATGCAGTTATGGGGACACTGAAAAAGTTGTCTGAAAAGAGAATCTTTGTACGTCCTCACAATTCCTTTGGTGGTGATATATCGTGTTGTAATACTATTTATAATATATACAGAACATTTTATAATACAGTAACTGAAAATAAACACACAGGATATGAAAATGAGATCGACAGCACGGAAAATACGAGTGAGATCAATTGTACTTTTCTCAATCAGACTTCAACAAGGGAGTAGTGCTTTATATGCAGGTCACGTGTTGAAGAAGATTTTTCGATTCATGATTTTCTTAAGTATATATGTATATGGAAGAAGATAAATTGTTCCTGCTGCAGAAGGCTACATGAATGCATAAAAGGAAGTAATTATTTTTATTTGAAGAAGATAAGCAATGCATTTAATATAGAACGTGCAGATTATGTTTCTTTCTTTCACGTTTATCGGCAGGAGAAAGATGAACTGCATGAAATACTCAGTAAACTTGAATAAAGAAAGCCTGTTAAACGCGGAACATTTTGTAGAGGTTATAAAGTTTTCCTAATGTATGCTATTTCACCTATTCACCTATACCTGGAGGGAAAGATTATTTACATGATGGAAACAATTGACATTCAAAAATTTTATTTTATATTAGATCGAAAAGTTTTGGAAATGATTCCTGTTACATTTTGAGCATAATTTAAAATTACTTAACCAATCGCTCTATCTACTCAGAAAGTCTTCAGGAGATGACAACGTTCTCAGAGGACACAAGGAAGCTTTGTCCTTTTGAAATTGCTATAGTGTACACAGACAAAAATTCCGGAAAAAATAGTGATAAGTATTTAACCCATTGGTCAGGATTAGAAATAATATGATGAAAGACACAATGAAGCACTTAATGTTCCTCATTTTGTCTTTCATCTATTATACGTATACTATGCCTGATTTTTCTTAGAGCTATCAATGAAATGCCAATTAGTCAGTGAAACAAAGAAATTTAAAATAATTTAATGGATTATTCATTCAGGAATACCTAGCATAAACGTTAGCTTTTCCAGTAGCATATCAATCTTATCTACGGGTAAATACTTAGTAAAACAAAATGCTACTGGCTCTAGAAGTTAACGAACTATGCATATGACACTGCTGTCCTATAATAGCTAAATGGTTACCATTATGTTGTAGTAATATTAGTAAACTAATGAAAATCACGTCGGATAGCGCTATCGACGCTATGGTTTTAACAAGAAAATGACGGTATTAGAAGCTAAATAATAATAAATAACTTAATTACAATGGAATAGAAATATACCCATTACATTATTATACGAAATATATTATATTTATATAAGAAATTCGTATTGCAGTACTATTCATAAGGAAAAAGGATCAGTAGAGAGTAATTATACGGAAATTTTCAGGTAAAATTTAATCATTGCACACATTTCGGGTGCCGGAGATATTTTAATTCTTGATGGGTTGACCCTAAATGTTGCTGGAGAACATCATCCAAAAATTATTGTGGTTACTCATGAATATATCACAACAATTGCTTATAGCAACTGAGATGAAGACTCCTAATGCGTTAAAAACTGAACAAATCTCCGAGTATCCCTCCACTTCATCCGACAGTACACTGAAGCAGGCCATTCCAGTAGCATGTGATGTGAGGGTGAGTTGAAAAAAAACAGCGGCGGAAATTCCTTTCCCTTGACACACATGGATGGCCCCATGATGTAAGAATGCTAGATATTAGTAATTCGAATGCGCAGTGGTGACAAGGCCGACGTAGTAGCCGGTTGAACTGGGCCTAAGTCAGGATAAGTGAATGTGTGTGGGGGGGGGTGGGTGGGAAGGGAAGGATTGGAGTCGTAAGAGAGGACCGGCCAAGGGAGAGGATGGGATGAGGGAAAGGGATTGATCGATTGCCCCTTATTTAGCGTGGAGAGAGACCCACACACGGCGTTGCCCGGGGAGGCGTAGGAGTTGACGTGGGGGAGGGGGAGGAATGAAAAAAAAGAGGTGGAGGGAGGAGGACCCGTGTGTGTGTGTGCGAGCGGGGAGGGTGGTTGGGAAAAGAAAGGGGGGAATGGGTGGGGTCGTCGCCGGAGTTATAAGTTAAAGGTGGAAGGGAAGAATAAATATATATTACCCTCCGTGGAGATCGCAATATGATTGAGGTGGAAAACATTTGGCACACAATGGTCCGAGTGTGGGTGGGCAGAATGCAGGGGGAGAATGGGAATGGGAGGGAAAGGGATGAGTGGATGGAGGAGAAAAGACAAGTGAGGGATTCTTTGAGGAGAGGATGGGACGGAGGGGAAAAGGGTGGGAGTCGGCCGAGAAGTATTTACAATCCGGAGAAAGGTATATAATGTCGACGCTGGCTGACGAGTGGGTGGCTGTACGTCTGTCTGTCTAGCCAAGGATATTTCTTCCCCCTTCCCTGCACCTTCCCTACTCCCCCACGCACGCCTGCTCTCCATTTCCTATTGGGGTATGGGCGTGCACCGACTCCATTTAGCTATTGTTTCCTGAGCCGACTAATCATTGGTTTGAGTTTTCAATTTTATCACCGGATGTTAAAAATCTTCGGAACAGCACATTAGTGGTTGGGTCTCCCCGGAATTGTCGTAAAATGCTTAAGTGACGAAATTCCAGGATATTCCAGAGCAGTTGAAAGGTTTTAATTAGGAAAGATATATTTTCATTAAAAAATATGGTACTTGGAGGAATCTTTTCCCCCGGCCATGCATTCCTCATCGTCATCATCGTCACCTTTGTTCGTGAACCGAGGAGTAGGAAAAATTGGCAACATTTATTGAAATTCCATAGATATTACTTTTGCTTTAACTTTAACGGAAACGTTTCATAGGAGAATGTTCTTCATGTTGAAAAGTAAACGCATTACTATCCCTTGATATTTATGGCATCACTTCCCAAAGCACTGCCTTCCAGGAATGAGTCTATGCTTTTGGTAGATAACGAGGAATTGATGTGCCATCCGTGCTACATAGAAGTGCAACTACTTATTAGACTCACTACTTTATTTTCACTTGTGCTCGTATTTCCTTGGAATATTCTAAAGATAAGCCTAGATAGTATTGAACAAAGTGAATACCTCCACGATGCCTGCTCACTAGGAATAGCAAAGCACGATATACAACTTTTCAATAAAAATATGACGAAGTACATTGTGTTGATTTATTTCACTATTTGCCACAAATACGTAGTAGAAACATAATGCCCTAGTAGGATAAGGTCGTGACGCAGTCACGGAGGGATAAGAAGCTGTCCTAGAAGGGTTACAGATGAACAAGCCCAAGTCTTGGACAAGACGAAGGGTGTGCAAGGCAAGAGGATATCATCTCGTGAGCAGGGAAGAATATGGTGGATGGTCCATTCACGATGCCTTTCGAGACTCCACCCTCGGTCTCTGACCACGGGGCGTGTGATCGACTGTTTTTCTCTTTCCATATCGCGCGTCACATACAAATCTCATATCCGAGACACTGTCATTGCCAACCGCTTACCACAAGAAAGCACGCCACTAAAAATGGCGCACGGGAACTATTGGCTGAAAAGAAACGACCCAGCATTTGATAATATCAAGTCAACGGAAAACAGAAAACCAAGCGATTTCCTGGAAACCATACATTATTTCAATACCTTTTTTGAGAAGCTGAAATAACGCAAAGACTGTAGCTACGACTAAAAAATTTAATTTTTCGTTAGTGACCTAAATGAGTGTGGGGTAAACTCAAAAAAACCCCTAAAGAGCATAAAATGAGGAAAAAAATATATTTAAACAGTCATATACACATTCAGTGAGCGGATTTATGGCAGACATGTGAAAGAAATATTTAAAATAATAAATATTTAATATATTTTTGAATTAATTGATAACACGAAAGAATTTTGATTGTAAAAAATGACCCGTATTCCTACTGACTTTAGTAATGACCTGGATATTCTAGACATATTTCAGCTGAGACATTTGAATCGCATTTTTTTATTAAATAACATTTTTGGGAATTAAAAATTTCAAGTTGCAGTCGCTCCTTGGCGAAAATGCAATGTCTTCTCTAATTACTTATGAAAAGCAATTAAAAAGGATTTTCAGTTCAGTACATTGCGTATGTATCTACACTAACTTATTTTCGTCTGTGTGATAGATATTTAACTTAAAGGACTTCGTTTTAGCAATAGGCAATAAATAAGCAGCGAGCATATCAACACATCCTCATCCAGAATTTTTGCTCCATAGAATTCATCAGTATACATGTATGTATAGCTATATCCTATTAAATATACGGGTACCTATGAGTCATCACTTAAGTAATCTTACTTGAATTACATATGTATTATTTAAGACTTTTTTGTGGCGTATTCATTTTAAAATGGAATTATACTCTGAATTCGATTTCGGAAAATGCGATTTAAAATCAGGAGTTGAAATAACATTATGGTTAGTATTAAGATTTATTTTAAGGGTTATATTCCGACACACGACTTCAGGGTCTCGTAGAAGGAATGAAAATTTGTGGCAACCAATGATAAATATCAAATATACATATTTAATATTATATTTTATTTTAATCAAATAATCCATGATAGCATAGAAATCCTTCATGCCAATTCCAGTATCAATCATTGTTATTCATCGATTCAAAACGATTCATTGAAAAGAATCTTCAGAACATCCCATTCCTTCACGGTATTTCTCCTACCCAACCAGTAGTGCGCCTCAGCCTAGCGTTCCTAGAATTTTTCCGCCTATCTGACGTCGGTAAATCATTCCGAACCTTTTGATGGCTGCCGAAGGACGCTCATAACAATCCTTGCAGCAGCCTCGGATCCCCTAACGCATATTCCCCATACCTTTCCCTTGGCTCCCTCTTGTCCAAACATCCTCCCATATATTCCCCCTCCCGATATTTCGACGTCGGCCCCCCTAGTCCACCACCCCGAAAGTCCAGAAGGCCCTTCTCAGCCGAACGGTACTCCCACCCCCCCCCCCCTTCACCTCCCTCGCCCTGCCTTCCAGTCCCACTATCGAAACCTTTCGACCATTGAAAATGTCACGGGACCCATAGCATATCGCCCCATCCTCTCCGCTCCACGCCATCGTCACAGATGGACAACGTTCTACGGGTCAGCAGCGAAGGAGGAACGCTTCACTGAGCACACACAAATCCGAATGGGCCCTCTCGAACGTCCGCCCAAACAGAAATAATCACGCCCACGCCAGTATTCTCGAATTAACCTTAGGGAGCTCACTGCGGGCTTCTTACTGCTGAGAGAGTAAATCTTCAACGTATCGGTCTTTCCAGTTCCCATTTCTTAGGCGCACCCCAGCCGATTTTCCGTAGACCAGATTATCCCCAACGCCGCAAATCATATTCACGAATTGACTATTTTAAACCGAAGACATTCCTGAAAATGTTTACCTCGGAGCATAATCCTATATTATATAAAGGAGCATAAACGTACGGTCTGAAAGTCATTACAAAATCCATGGAAAATAGCGTCGATCATACGATTGTTTCTTTACTATGTTTTCATAAAATAGGAGCCCCAGCGATAACCCTGTCTTTAGTATAATAAAACATAAGACGATCCATAAAAGAGTATTTTGAAAAATTATGATATTGAGAAGCTGTATTATTTTAATAATTAATACAATCGAAATTGATGCATTTTTAAATGTATTTTTCAAAGAAGCGCCATTTTCCGTGATCCCATTAAGTGTGTATTATGTAGACTTAATCTACTTCATCATATCACATACTGCCATAAAAATTCTGCTATAATCCTTTATTTTGCGTTGATTAATAAAATAATAATATTTATTCGTTTGTACGTCAAGGCCAGAGATCTTTCAGAATTATTCTCATATTACGATCCAAAACGTCAATTCAAAGATAAAGGGACGTCAAAATAATTAAACTTAGGAGTGTTAATTTAATTCATCTAAAATAACTTTCACTAATACGTGTGAATATTTAAAAATATTAGAGGAATGTTCCTACAAACATTTCCTAGGTCAGCATTAATAAACGGGCAGTAAAAGCGGAAGCAGGTAATTCTACTACTGAAATGGAAAAGTTGTTTTTAGACTTTCTCTATTTATCATGTAATATCGTGCAACCAAGGCAGATTGACCACTTTACCTCTATTTATAATGAATTTAATTGAGTAATGAATAGGCATTGAAATAATAACCCATTTTCATAGGAAACGTGAAAGGTTTCTGGTTAACATAATTCTCAAAACCAAAGGGTATCAAAAAAATCTAAAGTATACGTTTAAGTACTAATTATATTACTTGTACTACCACCACTACTTGATTCTAAAGTGAGCTACTGAACACATAAAAGTGATGACACAATTCCCTTGCTAATGACAAATAAAGGAAATCAAAGCTCTCTGAAGAGTATGGATTAAGATTAAGTTGATTTTCAGGAAGTAATATTTTTGATTCAGGGTTTGCGATTCAGACGGAAGATAATACGTCGGTATCAATCAACCGTCAAAGAATTGTTTACATTTCATCGGTATCTCGGTGAGCGATGGAAATATATAAAACATGAAAACGTGAAATCCTCAACCACTTCACCTTAGGTATTATTATTCCTATATATATTTTTTGGCTCTCTCTCTCTTTCTGGAATACATATCCTCGTATCTCTCTCTCTCTCCCTCTAGTGGCACTGGTATCTTCCGTCTCGTCCGTGCCTTTCTCGCTTCTCGAGCACAAGGGTCGCCCAAAGGCTATTTGAAGGACCGTGGCATCCGTCCGGGAGGACTTCCTCTCAAGACACGACCTGGTGAGTGGTGTCTTTCGAGGGTGCGAGAGCAAGTGATGTGGGGGGTGGAGGAAGAGGATGGCGGTGGGGCGGAAGGATTGGGAGGAGGTGGTGTTGGCGTGAGTAGGAGGCAGTGGGGAAATCAGGGCACTGAGGACATGGGGGGAGAATGAGTAGGGGAGTACGAAGGGGTTGGGACACAAAAGGGGTTGAAAACCTTGGGAAGGGTTGACGGAAGGGGGTGGTGAATGGGTGAGGGAAAGAGAGGGGTGGAAGAGTTGTGGGGGACAACGCCACTCAAGATGCTCTCTCTACCCCCCCCCCCCCTATCCTACCACCCAGTAACAATATTCCCACTTACCATTTGAGCACTCGACGCGGACTCCTTCATTTGTATGTGTGTGTGTATATATATATATTTATTTGTGTCTTTCGCGATTTCCTCCTCATTCCTTTCCTCCTCCATCTTTTTCCTTTCTACCTAAGGTTTTTCCAACTACAGTTTTCCGGGTTACTGACGTTGGCATCGTTTACGAAATTACAATCGGCGGTACGTCAGTCTAGAATATAAATCAGAAATGCGTAAACAGTAACTGACAAACTGAATGGGAATTTATGGTAATTCATAAATCAATTACTCAGTCACTTCAAGCATCGAGAGTCGATTTCATGAAATCTATTCGAATGAAGAATATTTAAGCTTCTACAGGCTTCGGGTCAAATTCTGACGAAACTGGAACGCCAGTCAGTGCAAGTTCTTCTTTCTGCACCGGTTGTCCCTCAATTCCCATTGCTACAGTGGTAAAATATTCATGACTTAAAGATGGTACATTTAAGAGAAAAATCATATTACTTTTGCGCATGAACTCTAGAGTTTAAAATATATATCTTACATTAGAGCAGTGCATATAGATTATAAAATAACGCCAAATACTGAATTCTATTATTTAACTTTTCCCGATTAAATTAGAAGTTATGGTTGAGTATTGACTCTCTCATGAAAGGTTTTTTAGCCTTTTCCTAAGTGTCATTATGTTTAACCAACTGAGTTACCTTAAAAATTACCCGAGTGGAACCAAATTGAAACAAATTAACGTTTTACTTATGATACGGAGTGAGGAAAAAATGGAGTTAGAAATCGGAAGCAAAAGGAATGGGTAGCGCGAAAATCTTCCGGAAGCAGTACGTTTAGCATTCTCTGCAATAGTAAACCAAAAATAAAGTTTGCCTCCAGAGGTATTGAAACAGTTCTATACACACGGTCACAAATATTTAAATTAAAAATAAAACAACAGAATAATTCTCTGGTTTAACTGTGCTACGATTACGTGTATAGGAATTTCTTCAATTTTGTGGAATCTGAGTGAATTGTTGTTCCAAGAAAACATTGTCTTATCCCATGTGAGTCTATTAATTTCGCCTAGTGTCGGAGTAGAGCTATATCGTCTAGGTACACCCTTCAACGGTGCGGAAACTATCCGAAAACCTTATCCTATAAATCATTTTCTTAGTCTTCCTTTATCTTATCCCTTTCGTCATAACGTTTCACTTCTCGCCACTTAAACCCCATGCAGTTATTTTAAAAAACGTGACATTATTTCCTTAATTATTTCCGCTTCCCTCGAGAAATATTTTACATTTACGCCAGAATGAGGAGCTTGAAGTTGGGTGGAAGGGTCAGGGAAGCTCGAAGTGCTATGGATGCTCGAGGAGAAATTTTCTACCCTCCCCACCCGGCCACTTGACACGAATCTCCTTTCCCTCGCTTTCCTTTGTGAGTTCACCTCTTTCGTTCTATTTATTTTTCTTACCGCATTATATCAATCAACCTCCTCCCTCCTACACTTCACTCGAATTCCTATTTATACTTCTTATTCTGTTTGATTACGACTTCCTAAGGTCGACTGCTAGACTAGTTAACCCAGTGACTAGATGATCATTTCAATGACTAGCGGAAAACAGTTGGACTAGTTTGTAAATCTCAGCTATGGACACGAGGGAAGTGACTAAATTAAAAATAATTAAATAGGTTGAAATAATAAAATGGAGCTGGGTAATTCTTACTTCTGTAACTTAAGTATCATCATAGTATTACAGATTATTCGACTGCTTTAGATATGTTCATATAAATTCGTATAACTCAGTTCAGAGTTCAGAAAATCGATACTTACTACTATTTGTATTTAAAGAGAATTATATGAACATTTAGTTAGGCTCTTTCAGTTGATGTCGAGTTATTTATTGCTTCAGTGATATTTCTTGGTCCCTCATTATGCGCGGAAGACATACGACGCGATGGATCAGTATTGATTTGAGTCTTTCATTGCCCACTAGTATAATATATTTGCGTTAATACTTCATTAATCAATACTTTTATTTGGCAAATATTTATTTGTTACTCGATGTCGACCATATTAACCCACCTTTTACTCTGACGATAATGAAGAAACAATATTTCCTCCGACCAATAGCTGAATGATTTTTTACACTCATCAAAGAGAAAATTTATTTCCGTCAAACATATTAGCATCTCGAGACACTCTTCCAGGAGTGTTTTCTCTTCCTATTCGTCAACCTCCGTCCTCCCTAATCCCTCTTACAATGCATCCAACCTCAACGAAATTCCGTAACCCTCCTTCATCACTCGCTTTTCCCTTACATACGTCCTCGGATCACATCACTCACATCCTCCGCATCAGCAATCACCTCGAGGCTAAAATTCCCATTGCACTCGTAACTCTGTGCCATCCTTTGTTTATTTCTTCCGTCTTTATTTTATTTTCTCTCTCTCTCTCTCGCGGATTTTACGCGAACATAACTGTCCTTTCACGAAATGGGTTTTTCCGTGATGTCACGCGTGAAAGAAGAATTCGTTCTCCCCGTCACGGGTTTTATAGTTCGCCGAGAACTCTCCAAGCAGTCAAGTCTCGCTTTGGAAGAAGGAATTAAGATTCTCGCTTTATTTATTTGTGTCGTTGCCACCCCCCCCCCTAAATATCGCGGTAAGATATTTCCATCGTCCCTCTAGTTTACGCTGCCTTGATTTTCACTGCGCAGAATATAATGCATTGAATCGATCCTAAATAGAACTAAGTGTTTTCATGATATGAGTCATAAATGACACACTTAAGAGTACATTTGCGTTAATAAATAATTTGCTTTGATGAACGGTGGTCAAAGTTTTCCTGAGTTATTGAATTTTAATAAGTAAAATTCTTCACGTTTATATTTTTTAACCATTGGAATTCGGTGCATTTGAAGCTAGATTTTTCCTACAAAACTAATAACATTCCCTTACCAGATTACGCGTGATGCTCATTTATTTCATCAAACAGAATATTTTTTATTCTGGTATTTTTTTGTGCAGTTGCCATACCGAAACTAATTATCGATTATCAAAAAAACAAAGAAAGTAGAGGTGCCAATTTTTAAAATTTTTTTTCCGTGATTATGAGAAAATATGGCAATTTATGAAAAGATGACCGGCTCGTGTACCAATTTAGTTGAACTTTCATAGAGAATTGATATATTTTCCAGCAATGGCATACTCACGTGTTACGACACTGAGAGAGATAATTTGTTAATATGTCTCACAGTTTTTATTAAAAAATGTGTGTATACTATACATATATGTACATATATATATATATATATATATATATATATATATATATATATATATATATATATATATATGCGTTTCTTTCTGTATATCTATACATATATATATGAATACATGTATTGGTATACTGGGATATATGATGTCATTACCACATTTTGCTCAAAGCCTTTAACTTTAGAGAACCAAAAGATGAAGGTCAACTCACAGAACTGATGTTATAACAGTTACTAGTCAAGATATGTGAAATAACGTTTTAAAGTGCGAATTTCGATACGTGATTGGAACTCGGCTCCCTCAACAATTCCATTGATTTTGAAGAAATGCCTGAAGAGATAACCACAATTCCTCACGGTTTCAATCAATCCCGTTTGAAGATGAAGCCGTGATGTGAGAACCCTCTTAGCTGCCACTTTTTACGGCAGCTGAGGCCTTTTGGTTACTCAAGCCTCGGAATCATCCGCGACGGGTCCCTGTCAATCTAAAACTGTCACTCACTGGTACCCTACCCACTCGAAGGGCTTTTTATATTTTCCCCCGCAGCCCTGAAGGGTCTCTCTCTCTCCCTCTGCCACTCCACACCTCACCGATTCCCCGTCCCTCGCTGCATCTTCCTTCGACTTTCCTTTACCTTCTCCTCGCAACCCCTAACCAACTTTCTTTCCCTCCCTCGTGAAAATCCCGTCTCGGATGGCGTCGCGAGCGGCTGTTAAAAACTCGTAAATCCCTATCTATGAGATTCCACGTCATTAAATAATTGTCCCACTGTCGTAACTGAATACCAAAATGGAGTGCCTTACAATACTCATTAACAATTTTACCTCCTGTTGGTAAAAAATATGTTGGAACACAAAGTATTTTTATCGCCTCATGATTCCAAACAAATATTTTTTAAACGCGTAAAATACACTTTACGGTTAATCTATTTGCGAACACAATGAGAAATGATTGTATAAGTGCCTGATCCTTAGCCAAGTATTCCAGATACTCATATTGCCCTTCGATATCGAATTTCAAAACAATTCAGTTGTGTAATAATAGTATTTCTACTTAAGTCCAATTTAATAATATCAATGGAAATATGGATTATATTTGAAAAAAAAAGAAATAAGCAAACCAACTTGATTTTAACGTTAATTAAACTCTGGCAATGAGGAGGAAAATCGTCTGTAGGAGCCGCTGGTTCCTAGTGTTGCATTTGGTTCGTCCTTATTCGTTATACCTTTCTTTAGTTTTTCGATAACTCGTTGCATCTCTGTAAAATAATATCCAACGTGGGAATTATTACCTGAAATAAAAGCAACTATGAAAATGAAAGGGCATACTTGCATGACTTCACTAAATGAACCACACAAAGAAATTCCTACCTAGGGAAAATACACACTTTTCATCATTTCTCTCTCCCCATGATTATTCCCAAAAAAAAAAATTATTTTCCTTCAATTACTATTCCCCAAATATTTTGCCGCCTTTGTTGTGCTTGCTTTGTCGTCATCACGCGCGGAATTACTATGAGCTCTAAACATCGTCCCGTCATTTCCCCCTCTGCCACCGAACAACATGGTGCTGCAACTCCCGGTCCGCCTCACCCCAGGCTCCCCTCTCATGTCACGAGGTCCTCCCTTCCCCCCGCCCGCCATCCCTCTCTCACTCTCACGGCGCCGCCCTCTCCGCACGCCCCCTTCCCTCTTTTTAACTCCATATTCTCCGTCACTGCATCCAAAACACCCCCCCCCCCCGAGTCTCCCACCCGATCTCCTCCCTCCCCTCCAGCCTTCACATTTCGAGGGATTCATTCCTATTTTACTTCCCCGTCGCCCCCTCCCTCTCCCGCCCTCTTTTTCACTGCTAATGAGGCACAGGAGCTCCTCTGACTGTTCACGACCCTTCCCCAGACCTCCCTCCCCTCCCCCTACCGTATGCCACCCCCTTCGCTCCTCCACAACCCCTTTCCGAACCTTCCGATGCCCTTCTCCCTTCCCACGGTCGCCATTCTTTTCTTGACACTCCAGCAACGCTAATAATTCTGCCGGAGCTCGTGACGTCTCGGTCAAATTACAGTAATTATATTTTGGTCATTATATAACAATGATGATTGCTCCGTGCAAGTTCTGGTGGTCATCAATTTTTCGGGCACAGCAATTCAGAGAACGGGATCCTCAAGAGTTTTTTTCCCGCTCGTTATTTCTGGGAAGGCTTTTTGGATTTGAAATTATACTTTTAAGACGTAAGTCTGCCGTTGACCAAATCAGAGATAAATTAATCGGAAACTAAGCGGCTTTTATTCGATGGTGGGGACTATTAGTAGGGGCTTTCTCAAACAATAGCATATACGAGTATCAACACATCACATCGCTTGGGCGATATGGGTCGCCACATGTTCTCATACCGGCTCCCGTTAGGTCAACGAAGTTAAGCGTTGTTGGACCCGGACGGAAGTTGGATTAATGATCTCCATATCTTCACCGCTAAGCCCTGGTCCCCTGTCTTCGCTTGGTAGACAGATTGAACATAAGTTGACACAATGCACCTAGAAATTTATGTGCACCAAGTTTCTATCGAAGGACCCCCATTACAACAATCAACTCACATCGCTTCGTAGAGTAACACTATTTGGCATGTTTTTGAGCCATTATTTCACTTGGACCTGAGAAATTGGGGTGGAACACGAATGATAATTGCTTAATCAAAGCTCATTCCTTAACTTTCCTCTTCAGGAGATACTGCAAATATTAATTACAGGGTCACGCTTGCGTCGCGCACGAAAAGTTATAAAATAATTAGTCTTGGAGCCTCTGGTGATATCGTGAGGGTGGTTAATTATTAATTCAATAAATATTTATTTCTATGAATGAATGGAATAAAAACAACTAATGAAAAATGAATGCACTATCGATTCATGGTAGAACTCAATTAGTGGAAAATGCCATTCAAATTACGAGATGATACCTCCTCAAGATTTTATATCACCTCATACCGCGAAGAACGCAATGAAGTGCTCGGATAGCGATTAAATTAACACGAAACAAATAAAAAGGCAATTAGGGCAATGATATACCCTTCCTATTTCCTGTATATAATTATTGATATAACGTAGGTATTAGGGGAGACGGTCAATTTAATATGCCAGGCAAGTCATCCCACCTCATCGAACTTCAATACACAACAATAAATCTTTGTCTAGTTTTTTATCGAGTGTAAAATGTTGGGAAATATATTTTCACTTATTTTATTTGGTAAAGTAATAAACACGGAATCTTTGATCTGCAAAGATTGCAGGCAAACCTTTTAGGCTTTATAGGTACTACAGAACTTGTAAACTATCGTCACATAATTATGACATATTCAGCTATTTTCGGAAAATGGAAGCACCGACTTGGAGAGTAAACAATGGATAAAACAAAAATTATTAAAATAAAAAAAATGACAAAATTTTGAAGCTAAATGGTGCTTGTATTTGAGAGGAATTTTGATACCACTTTGCTTTTTGGAATATATATTCTTTTTGTCCTACATATCAGATGTTGTTAAACGTCGTATTGCATTACTTTACATCCAACTTATGTCCCCTCACCTACGGGAACGTCGCAGCAATACTGACTTGAGGCGTAACTAAGGTTCTCTTATAGCCGCATACCTCCATCATTTCTCTAGCCCCTTAAAGAAGAAGAAGAGGAAGCCACGGGTTTGCATTTTGCTCACACCGGGGACGTGGTTCTCACGAAAAGGTATTTACGTCCCCCAAATACATACTTCGTTTTGACTCCCGAAGAAATGAGTTCCGTGATCGGATTATGTTATCCCGTGACCTTTTGCTTTTGCCTTCATTGATGCCGGGACGAAAGAATGACAGAAAGATTAGGATCGCCCCTGAAGCGTTGGGAAAGGAATGGACTCTTTTGAATTCGTAATTACCGATCTTAGATCCCAAAGGATACAAGGAGGCGTTTTGGGCCAGGTGATAATTTGTGTGTGGCACGTATCTTATTACTAACGGGTGTTTAATGACTCCTTCAACTTTTTCCCGACTATGGATTCGTTAGAGACGGAAAACTCGCTTCTGATAATTCAGGTATGTCAGTACTGTAGAATTAGTTATATCATATCATCATGAAACGTGTGTAAATCTGACCTCATTATTGAATTAATTGATGGTACCGAGTGAGCAAAAATTGATAAAAAAATTAAATAGAAAGAATATTTTAATTGAAATAAAATTAGTTCTACCACTTTGTCCATTGCTATTCTTTACGCTCCCGTGATTCGCTCAATATTACCGATTTAAATTAAATCTTAGCCCTATTGAAATAATTAATTTTTGATACCGAGTAAGAAAAAGGAACAGAATTGAGAAATTTGGATCATTCTCACTGACAGCCTTGTATACAATCATTAGAAAAATAAAGAGGCTTCCCTTAATGGAACTTGACCTCCAGGGATTGGCAAACGGGATAATGGTATGCAATAGAAAAGAAAAAAAGCACCGGGAAGTAGGATTCAAAATATCCAGCAAATATTTGTGAAGCACAGGAGACATTGTTATATGTTGTGTTCCTATCCCTTTTCCTTAAAACATATATATATATATATATATATATATATATATATATATATATGTATATATATATATATATATGTATATATATATATATATATATATATATACATATATATATATACATATATATATATATATATATATATATATACACACACACACACACAGGAGTATATACATATTGGAATTAAACTGTTACAAGAAAAGAGTAATACGGTGGAGTGAATGAGGAACACACACTAGAAGAGATTAAACTTACTCAGAAAGGTGAAAGATTATAGTTTACTTTTTAAATCGTGGAGATTTTCATCACCCAAAAATATGTATAGAGACAGACTTAACCACCATTATAAAATAAGAAAGATACACTGTTGTGTAATTTTTCGGGTACTGCATCTTCCTGGGAAACTATAACCGGCACACGGAAGGTAACTGTCCCCCCCCCCCTTCTATGATGTGTGGATTACACAAGCCTTCGGCCTTTGTATTGAGTGAACTCTACCATAGGCTATCAAAACTTCGGGTTAAATACTGTAAATTTTTAATGCTTCATTAGGAAAATATTAAATATGTTTCAATTATTATAATTATTCTTCCATCGCATAATTTGCGAACGCAACAAAACCAAAAGTTGTAATCCCAAAATATTTAATCATTGAATGGCCATTCCTAATACATGTATCTCAACTGTCATCCCTCGAATGAACGCCCTACTATTAACTGAATAATTACAATTTCTGGCAACCTGACATCTCCGCTACATGCAGTGCCGGTGGTTCACTGGACATGACGTATATTAAGATGCGACAGGCGAAGCCCGATTTCCTCTATTCGCAACTGAACACATAACTGTAAACAAATTCAAGTTAATTTATCACTGTCGTGATACTGAAACTATCCTCTTTATTAAAATAAATATATTAACACTGTTTGTTTGCAGTCGAGGCGAAGAAGACAATTTTATAATAAATCGAGGAAAATATCCTTGAACACGTGGGATTATTTTGCCTAACTGGCAGCAATGATAGAAGCAAGAGCAGAATAGTAAGTAGCAGAATGGCGTAGGTGAAGAAGAGTTTCCATGAAAAGAAAGAATTGTCGACGTGAGGTTATTCTGGATGGTTCATTTATCTAACTAAACATGATATTTATTATTTTAGGACTATAAAAATGGACATTGGAAAGAAAAGTGAAGATAAAAGCAATAATAAAAGTTTAATTTAGAGGAATGATAAAAATAAAATGAAAAATTAGGGTGACTAATGGAAAAATTATAAAATGTGTTCTAGAGAAGAGTTAACACATATGTACAGAGGGAAAAAACTTAGAGAAGAAAGAAAACTGCCTGGGCACATCGCAACACAAAATAGCTACTTGAGGACCGTAAAAGAGGGAATTATTGGAGGAAATACTGCAGAAGAATGCCAAAGATGAGGCTGCTGAATTAGCATTGATGGGAAAGGTGAGCGCAGAAAAATGCAACTAATGTAGGAATTGGAAGGAAGTGGATTTGTAAGTAGGGTTGCTGATTATCATAATTAAGACCTTCGACGATGATGAACCTTGTTTGCTATTACTATAGTCATGGCTAGTGCAAAAGGAAGATTATGACGAGTTTAAGAAATATAGTTTAAGCTATTGGTATTATGAAACATAATTCAGTACTTTTTGTTTGAATTAAATATCCCGTTTTGTAAATGGAGGCAATCATCGAGATGTGTAGGTAGGTACAATGACAATTAACATTGACTGCTTAATTAACATTAAACATACTAATTGGCCATCTATTTCACGGTATAAAATAAAAATACACTCCTTCACATTGTAAACAATACAGGGAACTGAAACATGGGAAACGTATGAAAGGCAGGGAGTAGTCTCACTAATTATGCAAGCGGTGACTGGATGAAGGCTATTAGAGAGTAGGCGTCCTTAATCTTGTGTGCAAATATAGTTTCTATAAAAGTGGGAATACAATGGGAATCCATGCTTCTATATATACCTAGTATGATAGCACCTGGATGCTATTTTTTATATGGATGAATAAAAAAAATTAAACGATAATCATAGCATCTGAGAAATTCAAAGCAGAGGCATGACTGAGCATAGAT
Organism: Hetaerina americana; assembly: GCF_022747635.1. Lineage (NCBI taxonomy): Eukaryota > Metazoa > Arthropoda > Insecta > Odonata > Calopterygidae > Hetaerina > Hetaerina americana. Next base: position 25,153,960 of record NW_027287095.1, on the reverse strand, counting down.
ATTTTTATGCTATAGATAAATAAATACAGGCTGTTTTTAAAACCATAATTTGCAGAGAACTGAATCTTATTAGGGAATAAGGTGAAGTAAAAAATTAAGAGATTATTTCATGTCATTTTTGAATTTAAATGTTAAGTACCTGCAAAATAGAGTTCAAAATTATATCGATAAATTCATTCATTTGAATTACAGCAAAGCAAATAGTCAAAGGGAACTAATTTGGAGCTGAATGCGCACATTTCAGCTGAATTGACTTCAAAATTCAAGAAAAGAGAGGAACTAAGGCAAAAATTATGAGGTGAATCTATTTATAAATTACTATCATTAGAAACGAATCTTCAGCACTAAACAGTTGTCAGAAAATGCCTATTAAAAGAACACGCGGAGCTGATATACCTATTGATAAAATATTATGCATTTTAAAAGAGTAGATTTCTACGATCCAATTAGAGAAAGATGTGGCTGAATGGAAAAATAATAACTTACTACTTCTTAGGGAAAGTTTATAGGTGACCCACCATCGTCGAGCGTTAAACATATACAAATGATTGTCATAATTTATTATCATCGTTTGATACTAATATTGAACAGCTACACTATGAGTCTTCGACGCTACGTTAAGCCAACAAGAGCCCTATTGCTCCTCTTGGATATCAATGAGAACTAAAATAAGAATGAGTGAACACTGGAATATCACCACTCGGCGGTGAGAAGGACCCAAGTCCCCTTCTTCGTCTGGTTTTCGCCCAGATTCGTCACGGACTCTCCTCCATCCCTTTTCCTCATTCCTCCTCTTTTTTCAACCACCTCCCTGACCGTCTCTCTTTCCCTCCCCCACCTCAACTCTCCTGCCCCATCATCCCCTCGCCTGCCCCTCACCCACCCACAGCCACTCTCCCGCGAGCTGCATAAACAACTCCTTTGGGTCATCAATAACGGCGGGAGCCTCTTCCAACAATGGCCGCGGAACCAGGGAGGGAGACACCCACACACACACACACACACATATACACACGCACACACATACACACACACGCACTCCCACGAACGCACTGCGCTAAGGGAACACAATGGGAGGAGGAGGAGTGAGAAAATAGAAGAGAATGGGGGTAGGGAGGGAGGGCGAGCACCCACGTGCCACCACTGCGCCCCACCCCTTTTTACTTCCTCCTTCATTCCCACTCTTTCTCTCTCCTCTCGCGCGGCAGTATGTCTTTCGGAGGAAGTTGAACCCATCCCGAGTGGAGATCCGGGGTCCCTCTCGACTTGAGGCACCCCAGTGCCATTCTTTTGAGGCCTGACATTTGTGCTTTATATTAAGTAATGACCGGGTTTGTGCCATTCTTCAGGTCTACAGGACGAAGGGTCTGAAGCGTTTTAGTAAAGGAGATTACCGGCTCACTTTTTAGTGGTGCTAGTGGGAGGTTTTTGAACTTTAGATTTTTAAGGCTCTTTTATGGTTTAGATGATTTCAAACTTTGGATACGATTCATAACGAGGTCCACTTGTCGAACAAAAGTAATGGATGATTTCCACATTTTTCGGGCTGCGTCCGCGTATGTCGTTTAAATGTACAACAGTTTCGCCAGCTATCCTGCTGGCGTCCTCAGGTCAAGGACGAAAAGAAGCTTGTTGTCCCGTCTTATATAGGAAAAATCCGGCGCCAATACCGGGAAATTTCTTGGCCAATCAGGGAACGTCCTCATATTTGCGCGGAATTATTCGTTTCCACGCACTGTGGAGTGGATATCCATCCTCTCTGTTAAAATTTTTTGGCCTTTTAACGATTTCAATGGCCTCTCTGATTATTCTCTGGAAGTATTTTCCTTCTTTCGCTATTATTTTAGCGTCGTCGAAGAGAATAGAGTGTCCAGGTTCACTCCAGGCGTGCTCAGCGATGGCCGATGCTCTAAACTGTTTGGCCTTGGTTGCCCTCTGGTGTTCACTCATGCGTGTTTTCAGCGCTCTGCACGTTTCACCGATGTACCATTTGCCACAGGAGCATGGCACTTGGTACACGCCTTTTGATATTAACGGTGAAATTCCATCCTTGGGTCCGGGTAGGGTGTCAGCTATCTTGGTGACACAGTTGAATCTGGTCACCACATCATGTTTCCTTAAAGCCCTCGCGATTCTTTCCGAAGTCCCTGCGATGAAGGGGATGGTGACGTAAGCCTTCGGACGTGGTCTGGAGTCTTCCTCCCTGTCAGGAACAGCGGTGGTTTGTCTCTTCTTTTCTTCCTTCTCGGCCCTTTTTTGGATCATATGAGCGCTGTATCCATTCCTTTGCAGGGCATTTGTCAAGTGTTTCTTCTCGTTGGCAATAGAATCGGAGTCACATATTTTATATGCTCGGTTGACAAGTGTGTCTACCAGTGAGGTCTTCTGACTGGGATGGTGGTGCGATGCAGCATTAAGGTAGCGGTCGGTGTGAGTAGGCTTCCTGTATACTCTGTGTCCAAGCCTCCCATTCCCTGTATTTCTCTTCACCATGACGTCCAAGAAGGGCAGTTGATCATCCTTTTCCACCTCCATAGTGAAGTGGATGGCTTGATGCTGTGAGTTCAGATGTTTCAGGAACTTTTTTAATTCTTCCTCTCCGTGTGACCAAATGACAAAAGTGTCGTCGACATATCTTAGCCACAGTGAGGGCCGCTTGTCGCAGGATTCCAGTGCTTTCTTTTCGAAGCTCTCCATGTAGAGGTTGGCCACAACTGGGGAGAGGGGTGAGCCCATCGCAGCTCCTTCCATCTGCTCGTAATGGTCACCATTCCATAGGAAGAAGGAATTGCGGAGGCAATGCTCCACCAACCCTGGAAAGTCCTTAGGGATTCCGCGGGAGGTGAGTTCCTTGATGATATTCAGCGATTCCTCAATAGGGACGCTGGTGAAAAGCGATTCAACATCGAAGCTGACCATGAGATCGTTGTCGTTTCTGAAAATACTTCCAGAGAATAATCAGAGAGGCCATTGAAATCGTTAAAAGGCCAAAAAATTTTAACAGAGAGGATGGATATCCACTCCACAGTGCGTGGAAACGAATAATTCCGCGCAAATATGAGGACGTTCCCTGATTGGCCAAGAAATTTCCCGGTATTGGCGCCGGATTTTTCCTATATAAGACGGGACAACAAGCTTCTTTTCATCCTTGACCTGAGGACGCCAGCAGGATAGCTGGCGAAACTGTTGTACATTTAAACGACATACGCGGACGCAGCCCGAAAAATGTGGAAATCACCTACTCATCGCCGCGGAAACCTTCGAACGAACAAAAGTAATGGATGTTAACATTACGACTCAATGATTTAGGAATATTGGATTCGTGTTTTCTTCCTTACTGAAATATCAGAATGAATAAATATATGAGATGCTCTCTGGAAGTCATCTATTGAAACGCAGTTTCTCTATTTATCTCTCTGATGAGATCAAAACCATGTGGTCACGAATGACATTACGTATATGCACGCGAGTATATGATTACTCATGACTTTCAATAAGCCTTTTGACTAAACCTGAGAAAGCATGACACTTCTGTCATTTTGATGCATCAATCTTTTTGCGAGAAGAATACGCGCAAGCTCACAAAATTAAATTACCAGGAAAAAAATGTTGATGATTGCCCTTGCCAATATGCCTCAGGGAGGGGATATTGGCAAGGGCATACAATAATCCTCAGAATTTTTAAAATGCGGAGGAATAAGGAGTGTTCCAAGGTAAAACGGGCTCGATAATGGATCATTAATCTGAATGCAAATTTGAAATATTTATTCTAAAAAATGCTCTTCCGCATCTTCTTTGCACTACAGACACTTTCTTCAGCTTTAACCTGGTTTTTGCAAAATACATAGTTCAGAGATCTTAAGGTTAACGTGGTCCATAAAATCTAATTTTATTTTGACTCTCCACGAATATGTTAAAGAGTTGTTGCCGTAATTTCCTCGTACTTAAATGCAATCACTTAAATATAGGTATGTATATACAAAACACGGCACAAGAAAAGCTGAACTGAATATATTAACCATATGGTAATATGCATATATATGCTGTCAATGCAGGTTATTGTGTAATAAAATGAGCTAGTATAGGAAATAAGATCTGTAAATGCCTGCGGTTGAAGCTACTACGTAGATTCAGTGAATCTTTAGAAAAGAGCAAATGCTAACTTCACGATATGAACACGAAAACAATAAGCAACCACGAAAGTGTATTTGAATAATCGCATAAACAACACATACAAGTATATTCCCAAGTAAGCAATATATTAAAAAATCGTAATATATATTAGGATCTTGGAGAATACACTTGAAAATAAATTAGTATTAAGCGCAATAAATGTAAACTATAGATTATCAAACTTATTTTTGAGCCAAGGTAATTTACCTGCCACAGAAGTTGATATTTCAAATTGATTATTCAATTTATAGCTTATTTATGATATCATGGTATCTTTTTAACCTTTAAATTATTGCCCAATGTTATAATTTTATTCATTACTAGCCTAATGGAAGCCCCATCGGTTACAAATGATGAAATTACCGAGAAACAGCAAAATGAAGACAACTTCGAGCAGAACTAAATCAGTCTGATAAAAGAAATATTTTGAATATTTATCAATACATCGACTGTTTTGATTTAAAGCTTATATGTACTTCAAACTTAGTAAATAGTGATAAACAAAAACTATAAAAGTTCTACGAAGGTTAAACGTGATACGCATTAAGGAAATTCTATGCAGAATTATCTTGGCATTTAATATTTTCTTAGTTATGCTAATGTTGCATTGCGAAATAATGCCATGCTCAATAAGTAAGTACTCTTGAATGAATTCGGCAACAGGCTTCTCTAAAAAAAAGCCAGTAACAAGCAATGAATAGGCTATCTGGCGTTAGTACAAGAGTATTTAATTTTAATAATCTTCACATTTATATTCCATACTATCGACTAGTTTAAAATATACAATGGTGAAATATCATCATATAAAGTCAGATTGGAGCGCGCGAACTCCTTCTAACTATGAGTTTCAATTTTACTAGAAAATTTCAATTATAAGATCCGAATGAGTAACCACAACAAGTACCCATCGGAGGCACGATTTCCTAACAAACAAGTAAAACGCCAAATAAATTCTCCTGTCCATGAGGCCAGTTGTCTTTATCGCCCGTCGAGGAAGCATATTGAGCAAACCGGCATCGATCAAAGCTTCCCTTTAGCGAGTAAATATTATTCACATCAGCTATCTGGTAATATTATGCACTACACCCACGGTTAATATTAATCACGACGCCTTTAGGCTAAAGGCGTTTGCGCAAAGCCGATCAAAGATATCCGTCTACGGCAATCCATCCATCAACCGAGTTGATCTTTAGACCGGTGCTCCCCGGGGAGAGCGCAGGAGGTTAATTTTTCTACACTTCAAGATTTCCCCCTCCTCCACCCCTCCCCATTCTTTCACACCGTCCGCCATATTGCCTCACCTGATTCGTCATTGCCATCACTCAAGACTCGCTTGCCACCATCTCGTGCGCCTCCCTCCCTTCGATTTTACGTCCTGCTCTCGACTATTCCTCTCATCTTCTTCATAAATCCATCTTCCGACACCTCGCCATCCTTCTCACTCGCTTCTCTCGGAGCCTCCTCTTCTTTCCCTCTCCCTCCCGATTCTCTCGCGCCGTCAAGTGAAGGCACTTGCCCTCATCTCCTTACCGTCATCTACCTCCAAGCCCTTTCCTTCTTTCTCGCCCATTCGTCTTGCTACACCTATATACGTGTAAATCACCCGAGGAGTACGGCACGAGAGGAGGAGTCATATTCCAAGGAAGGGACGCGTTGTCGGACTTTTTAGCTTTATGGATGGCCCGAGGGACAAATAGGATCTCGGTCGCGAACTAGATTCTCGCCAACAGTATGTTTAATAAATTGGATGTGATTCCTTAACAATTGAAAAAGATAATGCGCAGTATAAAATTAAGGAACGAATTTTCCACCCCAAACACTACCGCCATCACCGTATCTAAGTGTGGAAGGATGCTTGCTTCTAACTATAGGATGTTTTGTGATCTTAACCCAGCCATGTCTCCGCTCGCATGATCACGATCTATAAACTAAATCAATGGAAAGGGGATAAAATATTACTTTAATGAACTGTATTTAAAACCTCAACGTCATTTCTTTGAAGGTGTCGGCAGGGATTATTTTTCTCTTGATATAAAAGTTCGGGATATCCTGCTGCGCATTGAGCACTGAGAAACCCAAATTCCTGTAATAATCAAGAGAGCGAATCAAGATCTGTCTCTCAAACAGGAAAGGGAGGAGGTTCCGAGGGAATAATATTTCGGGTGTGATGATAAAATTAATGATTTATTTAGTAGCGTATTTAATATGGAGTTGAGGGTTTAAAAACAAAGTCAACTAAGTTTAAAATGTCACCGTCATATGTTGAGTGTGTTTTTTTAACACCGTAGACAAGGAATGAAGTATTTATTTCCAGTGCTGTCAACTCTAGAATAGCAAACGGACTAAAAGAGTTTAAAGATCTTCATAAACGGAGAAACTAAGCTGATAAAAGGATGGATGACCTGAGGAAGATGCCGACAAAGACGGATACGGGAACTACGCAGATGCTAGCTCTCCCATGAGGTATGGATTTTTCATTACACTCTAGGCACACAGCAAACTGCCCTCCTAACCCTCCACACTTATCAATTCCTTTTTCATTTCATCTTCCTCCCGTTTGTCTCCCTCGCCCACATCCCTTACTTGCCTTCTCCACCCCCTGCCAAACTTTCTATGTGACAATTCCCGCCTCCGCTCTCAACGCTGATAAAAAAAACCTCTCCACGTCCCCATCTCGAACCCATTTTCTCCGTCTCCTTCAATCATCGTCTCTGCACACACCACGTAACCTTACCTTAGTCTCACTTCACCCTAGGTTAAAAAGTACGACCCAGCTGAACCCAACCCCCTCTGCCCCATCACTCTCGCCACCCCATCCCGGTCCACCACCCCCTTCCCCCTCCGACCCCCGGTACTACATGCCTTCCCGTTCCACGCCTGGTCCCCTGCCGCCCTCTCCCCTCCCCTCAGACTTGCCTTCTTCCCTCCACCACCGAAACATCGCCATAGCTCCCTCGCCCATCGCCCGCGGAGATGAAGCACTCCACAACTTCTCTCCCTGCTCTTCAACCGGAGTTCCACCGCTTCCCCGCATTCCCCTCCCGTGAACCAACCCCTCCCGACCCACACTCCACGAACCCCGCACCCCACCCCACCGCCTCCGCCACTATAATTTCTCCCCTTTCATCTCCTAAGTAAGCGCGTATTTCTAAACCAAAAAATAAATTAACGTAAAATGTCCAAAAAGGGCACACTCGAACGCACGTGCGTGCACGCCGCGCGGAAATCCAGGCGCCTATATTTATGCGCGTAGGTAGATACGGATTTATGCACTCCTTCACTCTGCTCAATCATTATTCTTTCGCTCCCTTCCCTCATCTCACCTTCGTTCCCTTCTTCTCTCACCTCCCCGCTACCTCTCCCTCCTCCCCCACCTCGTCCGTCTCCCTTCCACCACTCCCAATCTCTTCGCCCCGCGCCACCAACAACATCTTTTTACGTTTCCCTCTTGCGAATCCATGACCCGAGGCGGTCGCGACCTCTTCACACCGCATTGTCACTCCAATTTTTTTCCCTCCCTCTTCTGCTTCCCCTTCTCCACCTCGGTCCTCGGCGATACATAGATGGGATACCCGGAGAAGGAGGGTGGAGGTCGGGACGGGTGCGGCGTTGAGAGAGGCTCGGGAATAGGTGTGGGAGCAGAGTGGGGAGCCATGGGGTGAAGGGGGAACGACAAACGTCGGATGGGCTTGGGGAGAATTACAAATAAAGAGAAATGTAAAGAAAGAAGACCTTTGGATTCCTCAAAAATTAAGGCACAATACCGGCATGCATAATTAGGGAATCGCCTTGGACGAGCAATGCGTGCACAAATCGCTAAATCGAGTCTCGACCGTGTCCGAGTTCGTTTCGTCCCATTAATGAGCCATGAGATAGAGTACGAGAGAGAGAGAGATATAGAACTGGGTCAAGTTTTTCAGGTTTAATTGCTGCTGCATTTCCGTTGCAAGGTGAAATATTTTGGGAGAATAATCTTTGTTGGGACTTTTGTCACGCTAGAATTTTTGCGACCCTCTCGAGCGACGGGGAAATTAGCGACCCCTACTCCCGAGGTTTTACTTCCTTTTGTGCCGTTGCCTTTAGCACATCATGCTTTCATTAAAATGAACTGCTGATGAAAAATGGATAGAGTGAAAATAAATAGAAATAGCGACCGACCTATTTCCAGAAGCGTACGGTGGAATTAAATTCATTACGTGTCCAAAGAATTGAGGAAATGGATAGTGTTGGCAAGTGAGGGTAACATGGATGCCGTGAGCAATATCAATGAGTAATACTTCCAATCGCGAATGCCTATGGAAGGCATTTTTAACGAATATTTTCAGTTAATATTTCGCTCTCTCCATAAGAGGGTAGTGCTACTGATTTTTACTGCTTAAAAATGTGTTTTTATAATATGCGTTTGAGTCAGTCAGTTGAAGGCAAAGGAAATTTACGCAATCATAAATATGAATTTGAACAACTATCCCTATAGTGCAATAAGTTCTTTTTACACGTCTTTAAGTATATTAACGTTATTAAAAATATTCCATCAAATTTAGCGCTCATTATTGATATACCAGTTATAATACACTCCTCGGTTCTGACAAATGAATAATTAAACATAATAGGATTCTATTATACTTCAAAAATAAAATGCTACTGCACAATACTATAGCGATACTATTTAAAGTAAACTATATCTCTAGGTTGAAATGGATGATATTTGGCATTAATGGGGTCGTTCACTTAGAATCCCCTTAAAAGTTTTTTATTTTATCCAAGACTTCGCTCGAAGGAGGCAAAAAATAGTTTCCGTAATATATTATTGAATGACCAGTCACGCTGTTGAATTATATTGACAAATACACTTCGCGAAGTTACCACCCTCTGAGGGATCTCGTGTGAGTTATCACAAAATCAGGCCACACCGAAACGACGTCCTTTAGCCAAGGCATGGAAATGCTAGATCAACGCAGAGGCATTGAAATACAATGACAGGGTCTCTTGTTACTTTCAAAAAGTCTCAGCCGGTCTTCATCAGTAAATGATTGTATCTTCTAAAAAAATTAGAGTTTAAAAAGGGATTGAATAAGAGCATGATAAGTGTCAATTTATATTTGAAAACTTCCTTAAAACGGTAATAACAATATTACAGATTCATTATTATGGATTGAATGCAAAGGTTTTCATCATACATTACCAGACAACAGCTAACGGTACAGGTTAGGGTAACTGAAATCAGCAAAGTAAACGTTTATTAGAGTGTTCACGTTTCCCTCCTGGAATAATAAGCTGAATTAATCTGGAGGTAAGAGGTATTAAGTGAGCTAAGTGGAATAGAGTTCCCTTGAGGTTTTCAGAAAGTGCAGGAGCACCGCCAACTTGCAGAAAGCAATATGGGGTGGCCTGATTACCCTCTGATTACCCATTCCCGAAGCCTTGAGATTTTATGAAAACAATATGCGTAGATTTACTCCGTTCATCCTTTGCTACGTGACATTCAACTAATATGCGATCGGTTCCCGAGAGTGTTCTACAATTAGAACACTGCTAGAGATAATTGAAGAACATCATTTCATCTCATACCCTATTCGCGGCTCTCTCCAGACTAGCACTTGATAGGGATGAATAGGTTCGAGAGTGGGTGGGGAAAAGAAGGGAGGAAACAAAAAAAAAGAGGTGAGAGGCGGCGACACTTGGGAAGCGAGAGACCGGTGGGGAGAGGGGAACGAGGGGAGGGTGGGGACGGGAGGGAGAACACCGGGAAGCACCGTCAAGTAGCACTGAACAACGTACACTCGCATTCAGCCCCCTTGAAGGCGAAAGAGAGCAGAGCATGATGTGAACCCATCCCGATTCTTCTCTTTTTATTTGCCATTATTATTTCGCCTGTAATCCCGCCCTCTCCTTGTTGTCTCCCTGAATATTATTTTTTCACCCCCATCCCCATTCGGAAGGAGCCAAGCACTTGCTCCTTGACTTCGAGGGAAGAGGGATGGGGGAGGGCGGGGGGGGTCGGTGCTGAAGGGGTGAGGTGGGGCAGAGGAGGGTGGTGGAGATGGGGACGCCGCCCTCCAGCCCCCGCCTCTACCCAAGAGTGTGAGGAGGCGGACTGCTGATTTCGGGAGGAGGTTGGGACGGGGTTCGGGAGGGGGTGTGGGATTCCATCGGAGGCGCTTCACCCTACCCAGCCCCGCCACCGGTTCGGATCCCCGGGGCGAAATTTTCACTCAGGCTCGTAAAAGATGAGCGGTGGAAACGCGCGTCGTGCCTAGGGGCTAGGTTTTGAAGCTCCCTCGATGAGTGGGAGGGGGTTAGGGGTGGATGTGGCGACAGGAGGCGAAGTTGATGGGATTGCATAGGCACGAGGACTTGGGACTGCGCAGCACAGGAAATGTATCGTCTTCGATATTCCTATGATGTCATTCCACGCTGGTGTGCCGCGCAGGTCATGCGATGCTTCAAAGAAAATTTTGATGGTGGGACTACCACTTAAGCGCACCGAGATCAACTCGACTATTTCAAACAAAATCGGCAACAGTCCCCTTTCGCAATTCTTTCCGACAGAGTCGAAACGGGGTAGGCGGATTTTAGAATGGCACGTTGGTAAGATGTTATTAAAATCCGTTGCCTTATCCTTATGTAAAGCGATCTACGATGGGAATGATATGATGCGGGGTAAATGCGGTGAAATGATCGCGGTTGATAAGGTAGAGTAGATAATGTACTAGATAACGGAATACCCTCCGTGGCATTGGTATCTCTCGAATGGATTGGAATTCCGATCGGAGGAAATTGTTCATAATGTTTGAAATCGAGCCCATACCTGTTGTTTCACTTTGTTGTTAGCAGCAAAGTGGCATCAGGAGTAAGAACTCAAAAAATAAGACCTCACGATCCGATTAGATCGGGATACAAAATTAAAACGATTGCTTTGGATTTTTAATTGCGTTCCATGTTTTTTTTCAGAGAACCAAGAGCTAGAAACTCTTAATTCTTTTGAAATTGACGTTTGAGAAGCACAATTTTGGATATTGCAACCGTGTAGATCGATCATTAGAAAAGTCGCGAGGCTATACGTTGTCATCTATTTGCTTAGACAGATGTCGATACCCATACTAAAAAGAAAGACTTTTACTTTTCCACAGATTTTATTATATGGTACAATGCGTTTCACCGACTTGCGGCATCATCAGGCCGCAAGAAGGTGAAACGCGTTCAACCATATAATAAAATCTGTGGAAAAAAACAAGTCTTTCTTTTTAGTATGGATATTAAATACTTCCACGAAGTGAAGCCTTAAACAATAGAATAGATATTGATACATTTCATAAAATTATAGTCGAAAAAATGCGGTGGTAGGCAGAGATTACACTGAACTGAAGCTCGGTTAAAATATAAACCATGCAAAGTCTTTCAAAACTTCTCTGCAAACTATATGCAACCAGACGCTAGATTAAATAATAATCGGTTCATCACTGTGATGATACATGCATCTTCACATTTTGCCAGAACTTTGGACAGTCTGGGGTCCAGCATACGTCTCAAATCTGTGGCCCCAACTATTCTGTCATTTGCTAGTAATGCTTAAAATTTAAGAAATCTAACCATACACCAATTGAAATCTATTTGATCAAGTCAATCGACATTAAGGTTAACTGAAAAAAATAAATTAAACAGAAAATCGGCTTTACATTGAATTCAAATATATTATCGACAAATTAGATGGAAAATACTAGATGTAATATGAGGAAAACATTATCGAAGAATTCGTTTTTAATAAACTTGGATTAAATTAGCAATAGGTTGGGCTAGTTTTCAGAGGAAAAGTTTGTAAATGGTGCTGGTCCGCTTTAATAAATCCTAATCTGGAAACACCTCTGTCATACTGTAGTAGTAGTATTTAGGGGAGGCGACCGACAGCTAAGGTCATTTGCGCCATAGAGGATGGACAGGAAAGGATGAAGGGTAGAGAGAAACCCGGCGTCGGCATTAGCCTACTCTTTACGAAAGGCGCCAAGGGGTCCGCAGTTTAACGTCCCATCCGTCGGACGGCGTACTCACTCAAAGTGCCCTCCACAAGGTACCTCAAGTAGGGATCGAGATACCTCTGAAAAATATTCAACACCGCCGGGTTTTGAACCCGCGCCCTCAGGGTAGGAAGCCAGTACGTTAGCCCCCGATTCGATCCCCTGTCTGTCATACAGTATGTCAGAAAAACTTACTTAAGTGCGTTTATCAAAATGCAAAGAATATCTGTTAGAAATATTAACAATTGTTAGTCATAATTCAAATTGTCACACGATTTTCAACCCTCTCTCTATTCACCCTTAGGGTTGGTTTCAAAGTAATTTTGAATATCTCAATAAGCAGCATTCGTTGCATGAAAACAGCTGCTTGAGAAGCACCATGGTAGATATTGCAATCATGGAGATCGGTCATTAGATAATTGCGAGGCTAAACGTTGTCATCCATTTGTTTAGAAAAAATGAGTGAGTCTATAGAATGAATATGAACAAATGGAATAGGTACATACAGAAAAAATCAATACCGGCGCAGAAACAAATACTGTATTCTCACATTGCGCTGATAGATAACGCAGCTATAAAGAGTTTAAGGAAATCGATTTTCCATTCAACTTATACAAAAAAGTCCATTTTCCCTTAGAATGTTTTATCACAACCAAAGAATATTGATAGAATTGAGCTCTTACGGCTGGAAGTATTGAATGAATGTAAAACAGTTTACGGCTATTGGAGTTTTACATTCATTCAATACAGCCAAAGAAAACACTAAACGCGCCGCAAGATGTAGTCGCTTATTTTCTCCAATGGGTGGTGCGCCGACACTCTTTGATACGATCCTGCGAAAACTTTCAGATTATGTGTGTTTGTTAATGGATTTCAAGTTCATTGACTACGAATAAAATAAGTCCTGATGTATTGCAAGTAAAATTCACGCAAAAAAGCAAATTTCTGAAAGAGCCAAGGGAAATATTTCTGTAATATCTAAGTATATATCATGGATGACGCCAAAAATACCACCACAAGACATTTTTTGAGCCGTGAACATAAGATCTCCATAGCTCTTAGTATAATGCTAACACTAAGATAAAAATGATATTCTCGCAGATAAACCGGTGTAGGTGCATAGCAATAGGAAGCATATATTTGACGTTCTCTCTGAACAGTTTTTCAATAAATAAAACGGCCTAATAACCCGTCGAAACACATTCGTAAAAATTATCTAGTGCTCCTGCTGCTTGCCTATATGAATTCTTCTATAAATTGAATCTTGAAGCATTTTACCTCTTAGCCATAAATCTTAGACTTTAATAGGTAGAACCCTTCAAGGTCCAAAATAACATATACTCTCTTAAAACAAAATATTTTCTACACGAGGAAAAATTATTCCAAAACCTTTTTCGAATTTAAATTGATAAACACTTCATTCTGCGTTCTAGAATTTTCTTCGCGTATGCCGTAAACTATTACCGCTGTAGTGACGCCGGGGGTCTGGTGTTTGCCGGGCACTGCAGGAAGATTCAGGTAACTATGTCAACAGCCCGTAATCTCTTCGATTTTAAATTCTCTAATGGGAAACACCTTAGATAGTAATAAAGTCGAATCACTCCCCAAATATCAGTTTGTGTAATGAAATGTCACTTATTTGTAGGATAATTCCTGTTATCACATTCAGTTTTGGATCACAACATTTTTCTTCAATTATCCCCTAGTCAAAAACTATGTCAACACAATTAATTAACAATTTTTTAAAACTTAACTAAACATAGAATAGCATGTTAATAGATACAAAATATAATAGCTTTTTAATGTGCCATGTAGCAAATTTCAGAATATTCCAGTAGCCAAAAAACAATCGGTATAGTCCGTAGGCTCAGTGCATTATTGCTAACAGACCCCGGGTCTCTCAATGCGGTAGCCAAATACTGCCCACTGGGTGACATTCGCCATTAAAGATTTGATACTGAACACACTATTTCCGCTTTCATTACAAATTAATACGAGAAAGGAAAAGAGCCATCGTGATAAATATTTAGAATAAATATTTATTTTCCTGATTTTTGACCACCAAAACTATCTCAAAAACTATGACGATGTAGCACACACCTTTTCTTTTAACGCTCAACTTTCTTCGCTGCTTGAATATTTTAAGAGAGTAAAGTTAGAGAAAACAACAAAAATTCGGTAATTACACAATGAACATTGCTCTCCGGTTTTGTAAGCAGTTAATACCCACGCCCGAGAAATATTTCTCAATGAAATTCATTTCACAAGAAACCTAAGAAGTCAAAATAATCAAGTCCCTTCCATGGGGACGTCATTGGTGTGGCAATAGATTATTTTAATCCACTCAAATCACAGCGAATTCCAGCAAAAGTAAAACCGCGCGGTTCAACTTTTCCCCACCTGAATTATGACCAAAAAAACACCCACCACCCTTACATATCTCAACCATCATCTTCCGCACATTTGTTTTTCCTCAGATTCCTCAGTCATTAACCATGCCGCACGTTTCTCCGGCATAAATTTTCGGACGCTGTCTCTTTCTGCACCTATTCCCCCCTCTCTCTCCCCTCTCCCTCGTATTTACCACCCACACGCTCTCTCACTCTCTCTTATCCATCTCCTCACCACCTCCTCCCCTATTCCTCCCTCCCTCCCGTTCTTCCTCTCTGAGAGGGTACGTGGGTTGAGAGCCGGTGGCTGGCGCCTTGTCTCGCCTCTACCCCACCTCCTACCCCCACCACTCCCCTCCTCAGACCCACCGCCCCCTTGTGTCTCCTCCACGCGCGCCCCCTCTCCCCCCCCCGACCCTTGCCGTGCCCCTGCCGTGTCGAACGGACACTCGAGCGGGGCAGAAATAATAATCGCTACCAAGACTCTCTCTCTCTCTCTCTCCCTCTCACTCTCGTCCAACGCTGGAAGTAGGAAATAAACGCGGAGGACGACCGAGGAGTGGTCGTAGACGAGGGCAAGGAGGTGGGAGTCGGGGGTGGCGGTTGATGAAGGGGGTTTGGGCGCGGGCAAGGCAGGGGATGGAGCGGGGTGATGAGTCGGGGGGTGGCTGGATGAATGGGGTTTTCTGCGGGAACACACTCGAGTGGTTGTTGTCGGTGGTATTCAGAGGGTGGAGAATGAAGGGTGGAAGCTATTTCTTTTTTTAAAGACGAGAAAGTGGAGGAGGAGGAATTGCCTCGAGGTACTCAATCTATGGCGGGTTTTGGGACTGAGGGAAAGAAGAGGGGGAGTCCTGTGAGTTCTCGGCTGGACTAAAGGGTAGGTGCATGCACCTTCGGTAGGGAGAAGGAGAAATACGTGGAGGATGGAGAGATTTCAGTAGGAGTGTTAGAAAAGAGACAAGACCGGAGGGATCTGCTTGGCTGAAGCACGGAGTATGATTGTGCAATCGAGGTACGAGGGTCTCTCGTTGGTTAAACTAGGACCGAGGAAAGAAACAACAATACGAGAGTAGTTTGCGGAACTATAAATAGGAAGTGGATCACTCTGCCCCCATTAAATATTCGGGACGAATCTGGAGAGCTGATGTGCTGCGGGAATGACGGACGCTAATGGACGATTTTAGGTCTGCATTGGTATCAATTAGAACCAAAAGTGGATAACTATTGTTTAAATTTTAATAATTCCCATAGTATAAATGTTCCTACAATATCAATTAGTATATCTTATTACACAGCATGAATAGGTTCGCAAGATGATTTCTAAAATTATCTCTATTTTAAGTTTTTGTTCGTCGTCGATTACTGTGATCGCTGCTACGTAGAGTTCGAGTATTCCTAAGTGGAAACTACGAAGAGTCACTATTAATTTATATTAGTCTTTAAAATGCATCTATCTATATTTCACGAATTAATTACCTCCAAATGCAAACGGGAAAATATAAGTACGTATTTTTTCTATCAAAATGCAATTACACGTAAAAATTGTCAACATTCAATTACATTTAAATTTTTAAAAATGCCAATTTATTCAAACGTGGTGGAAAACAGTATGGCCGCCCATACTTCCTCTATCATTGTCAATTTCTAGAAGGGTGCAAAATTGTATAAATTAAATATTAGGTATTGTTTTAATCAGCGAAAAACGTTAATTCGACTACTCTCCCGCTGTTAAAAATCTGCATGTATCCATCCATAGTAAAATTAATATTTATCAAAATATGCTCTATCATCCAGAGTAAATATTCGAAATGAAAAAAATGTATTGCACCGCCTAAGTAGTACTAAGGAGTACACTTGCAGTATAGATACAAACTTAAATTGAGGACGTCATTTGGAACACCATAGAAGAATGGTGACTATATTTTGACGCAATTATTTAGCAGTCGAATCTTTTCAAGATGCTATTGCAAAGTAAAAGATTTATCCGAACTGATAAGCTCGTGAATATGCTAAAGTTCAAAAAGTTAAATCTTGTTAATTATTTTAAAGTAAATATTTAGCGCTCAGAAATACATTGCTATTTTTACGTGCACGGTGTACGTATATAGCGGAGAGCGATGATGAATTACATTCCCGAAAACTTCGTGTAAGAAATGTGTGTGGAGCAAGCACGAATCGGCGCTTCCATTTATGCTCCCAAGTTTACATGAAGGAAAGGTATGCAATAATTAATCTTGGATGCAAGCACGCAGTGTCACAAATTATTTACCACTCGCAAATATAATCGTTGCCTTTGAACGAAAAACGTGTTCTCATCGGCGAGTTTCTTGGCAAGGGGATATTTTTCCGCGAAACATTTCGCAAGAATACGTTTTTGAGGTCCCTGCCAAGCAGAAATGGTCAAATAAAACGTATTCTGTTAAAAGCTCGTACCGCTTTTCCTTTAGGAAAAGAAAACCTTTGGAGCTCCGGTCACGCTGTCAGTTTGGTCGAGAGGGGAGAAGAGAGCTTTTTGCAGATGCCACTGCCACTCCAGGAGCCGCTCTCCCGAACGCAGCATGAATATCCCTGGGATATATTATAGATATCCCACGTTTAAATGCCATTGTTGCAGCGATACCTTCAAAAGAAAACCTTCAAGATATACGGAGAGATCTTTGCACCTTGACACGCTCCGACGAGCATAACATTGAATTACATTAGACATGCCACTCAATAAGATTTTGCGGCAAAATGCGGAAGATGCTCCTAAAATGGTTGGAGGTAGTTAGCTTCACACGAAATATGCCATCATGCTGAAATATGTCACCGTTATTTAACAACTGGTGGCAAAATGCGTCACTAGGCAATTTATTCATACCTTTTGCTCGAAATGGCCGTATTAAAAGGCCAATCAATAGTTTTGAATGATGGCACATATGCCAAGTTCCCCTTTTGTATTGTTTGAGATGGCTTTTAGTGTTGAATATGTTTCTATAATTTCATGTACGTATGGAAAATCGTTTTTGAAGCAAAAAAAGAACAATTTGTCGTTGATAGTGAAGATCAGAATACACTTTGTTAATTATTTAAATGATGAATTCCGATTTTATATCTTTTCCGAAGTTATTTTCAATAGTACCTTTACTAGAAATTCAAGTCAGAAGAAAATGTAATTGCATACATATGTACCTAAAGGTTGAATGCAGTAAGGAAAATATGACTTACGGTCTTCAGGTGAGTGAGGAAGATTACAAAATCAAAGTTAGTAAAGGTATGAGCATGAAGTGTGATGAAATTTCACGAGCCAAAAAGGTTTTACTCTTGTAGCCAATAAAGCTACATGCATTGTGGGAGGTAAAATTCTCTGGAAGGAATCTATACTTTGGTTAACAAAATGACCAATTCTGTGGAGAGGAAAATGTAGTGGGATAAACACGGTAAAAGGTCAGTGCCAGGCCAATATCCGTAGACAAACCAGTGTCCAAGTTGGGAGCCAGGTTATGTGGCGGGTTTGTGGTAAGGTGAGGGGAGACAGAGGGATACCTCGTTGAAAGCCGTCTACATACTTCTCTCTTTCCGACGACGGCAATCTGGTTGACCGCAATATCTATATTGGAGAATGGTGTCTTTCATAATACTTGTCTATTTTGACTATTTTATGATGAAAAACCATTACTTGGCAATTCAACAGTAAAATTATTGAAAAACAACCTTGTTTCCGATGAGCAAGCGGCATCTTAATATAACGTCAGATCACCCGAAGATGGTGCTGTACTTTGAAAGCCGGGTTATGTTTAGGAAAATTTATGGTGGAATATCCAAGTTACTGTTTTTCATTCTAAAATGAAACAATGCCTACGTCCAAGCTATTACCTAAACTGACTACATGAATACATATTGGCAACTGACGGTGAATAGTTCACTCGTATTTCAATTTGTATATTGTTGAATTAATCTAACAAATTAGATTTAAGGCCTGGAATCGAATGACTAACTATGGAAAACCTGAGTTCAGGGGTTGTATCGACATGATATATCCCCGCGTAATCATACTTGGAGCGATCAAGAATAGTTGAAACGGTAAGTTTTCAGCGTTTACTTCACCTATGATAACGCCATTTGAAATCGAATTTTTTGAAGACCCGTGTAATTTTTTAAGAGAAAAGTCCCACACGCATTGCAAACAACCCCCTCTCCCCCCACGAGAATGATTTTGTTTGAGAATATTGAATATTCGTTCCAGCACTGGTTGCGTCATGTGAATGCTCGGTTTTAACTATCGATGGCCGCTGACTAAACATCCTAAAATCTCTCTTCTATTCCTCCCCCTTTTCGGACAAAGGCCTTCGTCCTGACCCCAGCTCCGCCCCACTCCCCCGTCGAAATCACCTCTCCCACGTCCCCCCACTCCTCCACACATCTCTTTGTTCTCCCTCTTTCCACACACGTACTGCCTACACCGAGAATTCCTCCCCTCCCCCTATAACTCTGCCCACACACACACACACTCCCCTCACACAACCTCCACCTCAAAAACTGCTCTCCATCTTTCTCTCTCTTCCTCTCCCCCCCTCCCCTTTGCAACCCTCCCCACCAGAGCCCACAACACACGTTTTCCTCCCTTTTGCATACGTACCTCCACCGACACTCCCCTGGTCTCCCCACACATCCCCTCCCCATCCCCCACCCTCCCCCTCTTCATTGCCTCCCCCACATAACACACCTCCCTCTCCCTCACATCCCTCCCTCTTTGTGGGCGGGGATTCTGGGTCCAGGTAGGCGTGGTCAAGAGCTACGTGAAGCGTCACCGTCAAGCCACGCCTCATCCCCCTTCCCACGACCCTCCCCCCCACCACACCCCTCCCTCGCCCTCCTTCCCATCTCACACACATACTCATAAATCCGTCCGATCCTCAACCCCCTTTTCCGTTTCCTCTTCGGCTTCGCCCCTTCTCCCTCCGCACCCTCCCTCCCGTCACTCTCCTCCGTTCCTTGCCGTCGTTCTCCAACTCTGCGACCCCATCTCCTCCCCTACGCCATACCCACACCACCCCAAACCCCCTAACATCGCCTCACCTGCGCTCGACCCTGACGAGTCGAAGTGAGCATGTGTGTACATAGTTATGCATATGCGTGTACATACGAGTGTGTCCATGTGAATATGTATGTGCGCGCGCGATCGCCGACTTTGACGTCACTGCGGGTTACTCTCGGTCCTATCTGACATAAATTTTCCTTCTGCTCTCTACCCCCCCAAAACACCCCACATTTCTCCAGTCCTACCATACCTTCGTCTTCTGTTTTGTGCAATGTACCTATACATCATTCACTTTGGCTTCATCTCCTCTGGGACCCCGTCTCCTAATGCGGCAGCATTGTTTTTAAATGATCCGAGACAGCGTTCATCGGAAGAAATAGATACGAGTATTACGTGGATTGATGGGCAGTTCAAATCTACTGCGAAAATGGTGGAACATGCATAGAATGAAAGAAAGAAATGGGGTGAGGGATTTGAGAGAGCATGACGTACGTGCACATAGTTGTTTTTGTCATTGGGCACCATAATACGTGCCCAATACTATTTCATATAGTGACATAACGAGTCTTTTCTCCAATTCAAATAGTAACATAGTAACAGGAAAATTAAATCCTGAATTCTACATAACACAGTCCCCTTCTACAAAAACTGTTTGGGATCATTATTTTAAGGAAAACATTTTGACTTTTAATTTCCTTTCCAAAAGTAATTCACCTGGGAAATTTAAAAAAAATACTAAAATGATGATGAAATAAAATGAAACTCATTTTGTTGAAATCTAACCTTTGGGTTGAATGCAATTACTTACGGTTGAAATAGTGAATAATGTGTTTGAAATTGTTAGGAGATGCCAAAATTGGAAACCAATAGAATACTTAAAATAGCGTTTCTCAAAGTTGTATTCTCGCTATTGGATTTTGATGAGAAACTAATACTTGAATAGAAATGCTCATCAGTCAAATTTGTGAATACAAATTATGTTTTAATAGCAAGTGATATTAGTTTCTTCTTAGAAAATAAGGCTGACAGGCAATATTTAACTCTTCGAGAGAATACTAATAATATCAATGTAAAATGGTATTAAATTTTGCAGTAGTCAAAGAAAAAGTGTACGGAGAAGTTATTTCACTGTTATATTTGTGGCAAGTTGATTTATTTCGAAATTATTTTATATTTGAGGGGCTTTCTTCTATTTTTACGACCAATATCAATTTGAACGGAGGTAGTGGTTTTTTCATACTCACTAATTGGCGTTTAGAATAAATTGAGCTTTTACCAAGTAATTCTAAGGCACTCGAGCTCTATGAATTTCTTTTAGCACATGGCATTCAGCGAATAAAAATGAATATAAATTTGAAATGACGATGATAGCATAATACGTAGAATGATAACTATTCAATTGAAAAATGGTCACCGCGTAGTTTAGGAAAAAATGTATGACGTAATCAGTGACCTTTAACCTAACTTTCATTTCTGAGGCTTACATGGGTTTACCATTCAATATTTAGAGCTATAGAAAGCCTGTGCCCATAATGAACTAAGGTGGGAATAAAAAAGTCAATGGTACCATTGAGCGTACTCACGCCTTAAATGGATAGCGAATTGCGCTAATAAACCGGAATAATGATCGAACAAATTAATCCATACAACAAATAGTGTCTATAAAATACTAGGATTAACAAAAATATTATGACGAAAAATTGTAACATTCTATGCTATGTCAATCCGTCTATTGGGATTTGCTTCAAAGGCAAAAAATGAGTCATTACAATTAATGGAATTCAAGTGAGACGCGCTTGGTCAAAATGTGCTAATTACAGCATTCACCACCAACTTGTTGTCCAAGATATGTCTGGCGTGCTTCCCTTTCTTACGTCTCCGAAGTACTACTGTGGTGAATGCATATTTGAAGAGCTGATACATTAATCTTTCTTGGGGGCTGTAGAGCACAGATACCTGCTTTTGGCGAATGCCGCCACGAGCGGTATGCAAGATCAACGTGGACATCTGCACATTCAATTCGAGGCACGTTCAGAGGATTAATGCTCCCTCTAACTCTACTTATTGCAACGAACATCATTCTATCCGTACGGATTTAATCCGTAAACTCGATCTTATAGAATTTTGTTCAGACACTGAATACCTAGACGGTGGCCATGTTATAAAATAATGCACCCAGAGAGAGAGAGACGGCAGCCATGCAATAAAGTAATATTTCCAACAAAAAATAACAGAAATATCACTATACAATGCACTCTGGTACATTTAAATAATTTGATCCGCTATTCACGCGAGGAACTTGTGGAGGATTGCTACAATGTTTCAATATATGATATTGTTATTGTCTAGGTCATATCCTTATACAATTTTAAAATGAAGTCCATTGTATCAAATATTTACACTAATTTCCTTTGTATCCAGGCAGAACTTAGGGGTTTTATTAATCTTTTGGGACATCATTTTCCTGACATAAATTTGGCACACAAACGAAAACGGTTTTCACGTATTTTTTTCCGGTAGCTATGGTACAATTGAAGGCAACTAATTGGTAAATATCCATAGAAAATATTTAATGAATAGGGTTATCTTCGAAAACTCAAATAATTATAATACACATCTATTCAACTGACGTCCAAAATTTAGTGAATGAATACATTCCAAAATTCGCACATACGGTATGCGGAGACTGAAGAACATATCAGTTGAAACTGACATGGAACCTAAATTCAAAATACGAAGACATAATCGAAAGTCACATTTTGTGGAGAAAGAAGATGCCTCTTAGTACTAAGAATGAGAGACCAAACTTCATTCCATTCAATGGAGGCTGTGAAAGACGTAATTCAGGTTATGTGTACCTGCTTGCGTTCAAATTACGAGTGAACCAATTAGTAGCGCTATAAGACTTTACGCTCAAGTAAGAATACAGGTGATGTCAACTGATTACAAAAGTTGAATATCGCAGAATTATTCAATTAATACTCATATCATGTATCTGATCCAAATGATTTTGGGATATAAAAGTAAAGTAGCAAACAATAATGAACCATTTTGGTTAGATCATGACGAAATTGCTTTAGTCACTTATTCCAGGCAGTTTTTCAAAAATTCTCTCGCGAAACCGAATGTTGAAATGATATTGAGAGGCATTTTTTACCAAAAAGTATGTATGACTTGCCAAATGGACTCAAGTTGACTGCATGCGATACAGGCAGAGAGAAAGGGGTGATACTCTTAAAAACATATACTTTGCCATATTCAATTTCACCGATTGCAAAACAGAGTTTAGCTACAAGCATAAATAACTTAAATAGTACATGTGCCTTAAAAATTATTAAGTCGCCATAATTTAATAATCATTGCTTTTACAAAGATCCTGGTATCAAAGGGAGTAAGATGACCTTTGAAACACGGAGGCCATTTGCGGATGGATCTTATCAGTGGATACCTTTCAAGCCTCAAAAATATAAAATTAAATAAAAAAGCAACTTCATTAGGAACAAAACTAATATACTCATGCATATTTTCAGAAAGAAAATATAAAAAATTAATGCTTCCCAATTTGATTTCCTAAGCATGAAGCTACACATGAGCTATATTAATGATTGGGTTTGATTTTTGTTACCAAGTATATTTTTATATTTGATTTTGTATAATACCTGCCTTGATCATTTTGTTAAGAAACGCAATAAACGCTTTATTGATGAACAAGAAATTATATACAGCATAATACTGCATAAAATATGTTTCAAAATACGACATACTTTGTTTTACTGTAACTTGTTTCAAATGTAATACAAGCTCCGCGCAATTCAAACAAAAATATAAAAACTAAACAGCACGAGAATTTGCCGAAAAATCCGTAAGCGGAGAGGCCATGAACTTATAGGTTGTATAGTAATAGATTTTCTTTGTCTACTCTTACTAGGTCGTTTTACGGTGGCGTTCAAATCATTCTTTCATGAAGTCTTAGATAAATTGAGTTAAAGGACACCAATAATCTTGAAAAACCCCGTCGGGCACTGCGTGATGTATCACGTCAGTAAGTGGGTATTAGTAAAAATGTAAGCTTAAAGTTAAAAATTATCAGAGCTCCCTCCAGTTCGCACTCAGACCTACTTAAAATATGTAGAGATGCAAAAGGAGGATAAGTTCATTCTCCTGTTTCATAAAAAAACCTTCACCTATGGACAACAAAAATGTTTTCGTGATCAGAAAACCACAGATTTTACGTGAGCATCTCCAAGAACTTTACTCGAAGCAAAGTAGTGGCAGTCAGTAGCTTCACGCCGTACCGGAAAAAAAAGAGTAGCTTATCTCATCACATTTTGTAATTTTTAATTTCGACCAATAATAAGTTATCAATAAGGATAGCTGTTGATATGAAATGCCATTTGGATATACCGAGGGATTCAATCAAATTCAACACCTCTGCTTATTGAAAGCATGCGAGTTCAAAAATAGTATAATGCCCGAGAAAGGGATATAAATTTTTTGTCAAAATTAATTTATGCACTTTTTCCAGCGGCAAATAGCAGATCATATAGCCGTTAAAATTGAAACAATATAGAACGCTACCCCGAGATTGGTACAGAATCGGAATGATTATAATAAGACATACGTGGATCAGCCCAAAGGCAGGATTACAATTTATGTTGATTGAAATATCCAATTATGCATGGTATTAGCCAAGAACATATCAAAACGAGCAGTAGACAATATATTTCCGATGTTAATATTTTGATGCTTTTTCTGTTCTCTTCCTTTACATGACAAAATATTAATTGTAGATTCCACGAACTTGCTATGAGCTATCAGGAGAAATTAAAATATAATTTAAAACGATCACTTTATAGACTAATACACGTCCACCCTGTACGTTGTGTGAGTTCTGATATGGTTAGTAACATGATAAGGCTTAGAAAGGAAGAAACCACTCAACGTAACGTGAAGACTATGTAAAATATTGTGAATTTTGGTCTCAATTATCAGCCACCATCAACAAAGAGGCGATCAAAAATCAGGAATTTGTTTGCGAAATATAATTTTTGCTTTGCATTTACAATAGACAGGTAGCCTGTCACTTGTAACGTAGAATATAAACATGAACTGTTTAAATTCTGGATTTCTTCAATATCTCCCACTTTCGTTATACAAATTAAAAAAAAAACTCAATTTCAAATAGCGGACACCGAAATTTTCCTGTTTTATTACTTATAATAAATAAATATGTTCAATGCATAATTAATTTCTTAAGAGGAAATTTTTGGTCTGATATGAATGAAAGAATTGGTAACTATCTCATTACTTCAACCAAAATGCGTCTTTTGTCCCGGGAGAAGACTCTCTACTGATTGGCTATATGCCTACTACATGAACTCGTTGATTACACTACAGCCAGCTGTGGAAGTACGAGGGTCATCCGGAAAGTAGTACCCGTTCGTGCCGCATGAAGTGCTGACGACGCGAGTAGCCGCTGGACGAGGTCAGATAGCTTCAGTGGCTTGTCTGCCTTCTCTGAGCCAAGTTGCGTGACGCTAGCATTGCCTGTGTTGTTTCTGTGATTGTTTACAATGTTTAAAAAAATTGAGAACGCCGCCAGTTGTGAAGTGAGGGCAGTGATTAAATTCCTCAATGCAAGAAACGTTCGCCCATGTGATATTCATCGCCAATTAAAGGAGGTGTATGGAGACAATGTAATGGACGAGTCGTCTGTTCGGCGGTGGTGTCGCAACTTCAACATGGGGAGGGGGAACACACACGACGATGAGCGTTCGGAGAGACCGTCTGTCATTACAGACCAACTGGTGAGCTCAGTTGACGAATTCGTGAGGAACGATCGGCGCGTCACAATTGATGACATCTGTGAGCATTTTCCCAATGTTTCTCGAACAATTGTTCATGAAATTGTTAAACACCATCTGCATTATGCAAAAATTTGTGCAAGATGAGTCCCTCGCGTATCTCAATGAGCTGGCGGCGAAGACTATGCAGCAGGAATACAGAAACTTGTCACACGTTATGACAAATGCCTTAATTTGCTTGGAGATTATGTTGAGAAGTAGTTTAAAGTATCCTCTTTCAAATAAAATTTTTTATGTTTGTTAATATTTACTTTTGTGTCTTTATTTCACGAACGGGTACTACTTTCCGGATGACCCTCGTATATATATATGTTTTTAGCCATCTCAAACGAGAAGACTTCACATAATACTTTCTCATGTATACGCGTATTCAAATTAAAATATTTACCATTATAAATCTTTTGAGAATGGCATTGCAGATAACTTTCCATACGCATGTAAAAGTATTGTTTGTAGTTCCTGGATAAACGATAATGTCACACTTGATTACTATATATTTTTACCATCACAATATTATCCAAACATAGTTTTTCAACTGATTTACGTGAAACTGCATCCTAAATATTTTATGAGATCATGCAGATGCATGAATTTTTGCAATCCCAACTTGGCTGCGCATTCGGACAAAATAGTGATCGAGAGACACATTACTTGCGCAAATATGCCCGCTCAGATTTGGGACTCGTAAAGACTTTTCATTTAAGTTACCTGAAGAACAATTTTTGTAAGTTCGGAAAATAAGTTGGCAAGGTAAGGTTGCAAATAAATCAATTCTCAAAGTTAACAAAAAATGGAGATATTGCTGCGAATATATTAATAAAGTAGTAGGGAAATTCGAAAACAGAGTTGAATGGCATAGGATAGCATCAACACCTTAGAAATACTAACCAAAATGACCACAAATTAAAACTACTCATTCATTTTAAATTCATTGAAAAGTTAAATCAATATATTTTTTCTCGAAACAAAGATACGATCGTATTTTAATATTCATATGTGATAAGCCGGCGAGGTGACTTACCATCTGACTAATCAGAGGGCAGTTTCGGTTTGGCCTTCTTCGACGCACTGCATGAATAATGCACATCGAGAGGGCAACGGTAAATCTTAACCTTAGATTACTTCTTGGTTCGAGGCAGCGGAAAAAAAAATTTCTCGAAAAAAAAGACAAGAGCGCGCTCTGGCGCAAATCGAATCTCGCGAACAAATAAAATTTTCCACGGGCGAATCAAATAGTTGTGCATTAGTTCGCGAATAAAAGGAAATAAGGGAAAGAACAAACAGACCGCAAAGAGTTCTAACCCACCTCCACCACCACGCCCTCTTCCCCCCTTCGGAGAGCAACCTCCCACTCCCTCCTCTGAGTCGCCTCGCCTTGCCCCCCCCCCCCTTCCCGGCCCCTCCGGCCCGGGGAACGCCATAAGAATATTAGGGCGAAAAAAAGAAGCAAGGCAAACATACAGAGGGACCGCCTTACCTCTTTCCCTGCTCCCTGCTCCCTCTCTCCTTTACTCCCCCCCCCTCTCTCTCTCTCGACTAGGTATCTCTCGCTCGCCCACCCTCTCTGCCTTCCTCCCAACGTCCGACCCCTTCCGCCCTCCCTCCCCATCCCCATGCGACTCCCCCTCCCCATCCCACGTATGCCGGCCGGCATCGTAATCAGACTCTGATTGGACAGGTTTCGAGAGCCAACCCCCACTCGACCTCCCACCTCACTTGCCCTCCCTCTCTTGACTCCTTCACCTCCTCCTCCTCCCCCCGTCTCCCACTCGCATCACTCTCCTTTTTCTGCTATTTTTCGTCCTCGCTCCCCTGCCCCTTCACCCTTTCCCCGCTCCGTTCCCCTTGCTCCCGCCCCACACCCCCCGGCCCTGCCTTACTTCTCCGCGACCTGGCTCCCCTCCCCCACACACACACCCTCGTTCCTTCGCCCTCTTATGAGAGAGCCTGTAATTACATATGCATCCCGCCCAGGGGGGTCTCCACACCATGCCGGCCACCCTCCTCCACCCACACGACTTCTTCCCTTCTCCCCGACCTCACCCCCAATCCCTCTTCCACTCCACCCCCCCTCCCTTCACCCCGCAAGCCTCGTCTCTCTATATCCATCCGCCGGCCGCCTCCTATCCCCTTCCTCCATTCCTACCGACCCCTGTCTGTTCCCTCTCTTTCCCGCCTTATCTTATCTCCGTTCCCCATCCGTTGCTCTTGTGCCTTCGGATTCGAATTTTCTCTTCCTCCCTTACTTCATTATACTTATCCTTTCGTTCGTATTTTTTTGTTTCATTCCGCCTTCCTCTCACTTCTTCACCTAATCCCTCTATCATTTGCCTTTAACAACTAGCCGCTAGCTAAGTTTACTCTACCCTCTCACCTTGATGGGTGTCGCTACATGTTTAATTTGTTAAATTGTCTGTGAGTGACGAATACCTACGAGACTACCTCGTACATTGGCACTCCTACACACTCTCTCTCTCATTTAATACACTATCTCATTCACTCATCTACTTTTGTATGCCACACTATGACCTAGTTTAAGAAGAAAGAAGGGGAAACATTTATGAGTAACGAAAATCCAAAAACAGGGTACCAGTTGTCGGTTAAGGAAATATCATAGCTCAGGGAAGAAGAATTGGTAGTTGCCAATGGAGGCTGGAGCTGGAAAGAATGAATGGATAGGGACTTTCATAATAAGAGTGTTAGAACTTTAAACTCGTTTATCACCCTAACCAGTACAACACCCATACTACCTTGATCAAAACGTTCCCGGAATAACCACCGTGTGGCGCTCCCATCGTTCCGATTTGAGTTCTGTTTTTTTTGTTAAATTGGTACATCTGTTGTTGATATTCCCTTTAAATCTTAGTGTCATAACTTGACATTTGCAAAAGTTACGTAGCCAAGAGTACATCTATCCCTGTGTGTGTTGGCGATTTTTTACAATTTCAGAAATGGATTTAAATTTGCAACAACGAACTTGTATTAAATTTTGCGTAAAAAACGGATTTAGTGGCGCACGGACGTTGGAAATGTTGGAAAAGTGTTTCGGCAACGATTCTCTAAAAAAACGGTCGTTTACCAGTGGCACGAGCGGTTCAGAAGTGGTCGTGAGTCAATCGAAGATGATGAACGCAGTGGCAGACCATCGACATCGAAAGTCGGTGAAAAAATTGATAAAGTAAAAGAAATGTTGGTCAATAACCGCAAATTAACCATCAGAGAAATAGCGGAGGACTTGAACATTGCCTATGGATCCGCCCAAGACATTGTGGTTAATGATTTGGGTTTCCGTCGTGTATTTCATGCAAAAGCATGCGTGTAGACCTCAATTTCATGCAAAAAAGAGACCGTGTTGACGTCGCAAAAGACATGATTTGCGAGGCTGAATCTGATCCCACATTCATCAAAAGGATCATTACTGGAGACGAGACGTGGGTTTATGAGTACGACACGCAATCCAGACATCAGGCAAGTGAATGGCGTTCACCAAATGAGCCGAGACCAAAAAACCACGTCGTTTTCAGTCAAAAAAGAAGGCAATGCTGACGGTTTTCATGGATTACAACGGTGTAGTGCATCATGAATTTTTGCCAGAAGGCCAGATAGTAAACAAAGAGTATTATTTGGGCGTTATGAGACGTTTGCGTGAAGCAATTCGCCGAAAGAGACCAGAAATGTGGGCAGAAAACTCGTGGATTTTGCACCATGATAACGCACCGTCGCACAGTGCTATCATTATTCGTAATTTTTTGACGAAAAATGCAACAAATACCATCCAACAGCCACCGAATTCACCTGATTTGGCTCCCTGTGACTTCTTTCTGTTCAATCGAGTTAAAAAACCATTACGGGGAACGCGTTTTAGCAGCCGAGAGGAAGTAATGGAAAAATCGCAGGAAGCACTGATGGACATACCGAAAACCGAATATAAAAAATGTTTCGAGGATTGGATCAAGCGCTGGCATAAGTGTGTTGCAGTCGATGGGGATTACTTTGAAGGGGACAATATAGATTTAGATGAATAAACTTGTATTTTTAATTTTCTGAATAAATTCCGGGAAATTTTTGATCAAGGTAGTACAGCAGAGTACGTTCCGATTTCCTTCATTTCTTGGTCGTAAAAGTGCTCTTCAGGGATTCAACTATAATGTTCATACGTTAAAAATATTTTATCAATGAATGAAAATAAATTTTAACACTTGCTACTGTCATTTTTCACCAATTTCAATCCCTCTCCCTCGCCGTCTCATCTCATGACTCTCTAAAATCGTAATTAATATAATCTTTTTTGTCTAATCCTTCTGAATTGCGTTCCATTTCTCTCCCCGCACGTCATTCTACGTCTTTCTTTTCTCACTCCATGACAGCTCTCCGACCTCTCTCATCACACTCTTCACCTCCATCCCTATTTTCTCTTGACTTTCAGAGGCTACGCTTTCCCGATCCATACTTCTATCCATGCCGGGACATAGGGAGTTTATATCTGGACTTAAGGAATAAAGAATTAGAAGGGAACCCGAGGACAGAAAAATAAGGCAAAGGAAGCGCAAATAGACATTCGCGGGTGATTGAGCGATTTGACCATGCAGGGAATGAAGGAATGAAAGTGTCGTGAAATGTAGGTTACATAAGGTTGAAAGACAATAAGTCGAACTAAAATGTGAGGGAGCAAAGTTTCTAATTGCTGTTTTTTAACGTTTGCTTATCAATAAATTATGCTGTTTTGAGGTTTGAAGTGTATAGCGCGTTTTCTTCATACATATTGATGCTCATAATTTTCGATTCAAAGTCTCCTCACAGGAATACAGACAGGGTGGCGACGAAATACATGCGTACTCGTAAAAAAATAACATTGTACCGAGAAGAATTGACAAATGCCATCAGCAGATGAGTCAAGAGTCGAATTTGACTAACTGGTGGTACACGTCTGTCTATTCTTAACACTCGTGTATCACGCTTGTGAGACAAAAACCTGCCCCGAAGTCTGGACCCTCAGAGCACAGATTAACGCAACTTTCGACTCGGTCGCCGAATCGCTGTGCGTAACGAAGAGGGAATGAGAGAAAACTGATGAGAGCGTAGGAGAAGAACGGAGGAAGGGTGAGAAAGATGTACGGATAATAAGGGGCGGAAATGAGGGAGAGACGGAGGCAGGGAGAAATTCAAGGAACAAGGGGACGGGAGATGGATTTTGATGGTGAGAGACTGGATTTTATAGAGGCTTACGGGATGAAGGGGGAGAGCGATACGGAGGAGGAATAGGTAGAGGAGGAAACGGAACGGGGAAGAGGAAGGAATACTTAGTGAGGGAGGGAGGTAGGATGTTTGGGGTCGTGAGGGAGGCGTAGGGCGGGATGAAGGGTGGTGTGGCCTGAGGTCGCGCACAAGTGTATTTATATTTTAAACCGTAATACGGTGCAGATTCCTGAGCGGGCATAGCAAGAGTGGTAGCCAACCCGCCTAGCGGTCAATCCGGGAACTTTTCATCTGGAGAGATGGTTTGTGTCGTGGCGTAAAAGTGGGAGGAGTTAGACGTCGGTGGGACGGGTGGGGGGGGGGAGGGCAGGGGACTTTAAGGGATAAGGGTCAGAGAGGGAGGGAGCGAGAGAGAGAGAAGGGACAGCAAAGTACACGCAGCAGGGAACGAGAGGTGAAGTTTGCTGGGGAAGAGAAACGGCGAAGAATCGTACTGGGAAAGGAAGTGAAATTCCATTTAAAGAATGCGTATGGGCAATCCAAATGCTTTTGGAGGAATAAAACAAAAGCGTACGAATGGACCATTAAGTAGAGTAATGTAAACGTAAATAAAAGGGAGTCAGTTGAGATTATTAAGGTACTTGAAAAAGTCGGTGAGAAATTAGTGGTAGAATACCCGAGAAAATTTAGGTGACGAAGAATACCATCACAAAGATACGAGGGTCATCCGGAAAGTAGTACCCGTTCGTGCCGCATGAAGTGCTGACGACGCGAGTAGCCGCTGGACGAGGTCAGATAGCTTCAGTGGCTTGTCTGCCTTCTCTGAGCCAAGTTGCGTGACGCTAGCATTGCCTGTGTTGTTTCTGTGATTGTTTACAATGTTTAAAAAAATTGAGAACGCCGCCAGTTGTGAAGTGAGGGCAGTGATTAAATTCCTCAATGCAAGAAACGTTCGCCCATGTGATATTCATCGCCAATTAAAGGAGGTGTATGGAGACAATGTAATGGACGAGTCGTCTGTTCGGCGGTGGTGTCGCAACTTCAACATGGGGAGGGGGAACACACACGACGATGAGCGTTCGGGGAGACCGTCTGTCATTACAGACCAACTGGTGAGCTCAGTTGACGAATTCGTGAGGAACGATCGGCGCGTCACAATTGATGACATCTGTGAGCATTTTCCCAATGTTTCTCGAACAATTGTTCATGAAATTGTTAAACACCATCTGCATTATGCAAAAATTTGTGCAAGATGGGTCCCTCGCGTATCTCAATGAGCTGGCGGCGAAGGACTATGCAGCAGGAATACAGAAACTTGTCACACGTTATGACAAATGCCTTAATTTGCTTGGAGATTATGTTGAGAAGTAGTTTAAAGTATCCTCTTTCAAATAAAATTTTTTATGTTTGTTAATATTTACTTTTGTGTCTTTATTTCACGAACGGGTACTACTTTCCGGATGACCCTCGTAGATACTGAATCTATGGAAATTCTTAATAGTAAGAGAACAATTATGGTCACGAAAAAGTAGCTCGTAGGATTAGGCGATAGTATTTGTTACAGAAAAACAATTCCAATATTTGCTGAATCTCTCCTGGGCATTATTTTTCGAGCTTTCATGAGCATTCGTCTAAGTTTGGTTTATCAATGTGTAAATATCCGAGTAATGAAACAGAAAGTGAAAGAAACCACTTGGTAACGCATCTTATTTCTTTTTCGCCGAGTAAAAGGTCCAGGGAGGGGGATTATTCGATTGGTTTGGATATGCTGATTTTTATCAGACTAATAGATAATATAGATTGATTCAAAGGTTGACTACTAATAACCTAACTTTAGAAGGTCGATATCTGCCAAAAAACTACGCGTAATACGCTTTTCCTTGGTACCAATTTTATTTCATTATTGAAATAACTTCTATGTGAGGTAAGAGAAAAACCTCTACACGTAATTGTTTTCAAAGCTGAAGATCTCGCATTTAAGATTTCTTTCAGAGAGCCCTTTCTTTCCAAGGCTTTATCTAAAATATCTATCGCTATGCAATACTTAACAATATCTATCGCTTTCATTTGATTTTATGAAATCGAATCAAGCGATAGGTATTGTACCGTAAAAGTACCGCCTAGTGAAAGGATCTTAGTGAAGTGACTAAAATAGATATGAACGATGTTGTAAGCTACCAACTTCGGAGACCGCCTTGGAATTACCACCTAAAATTATGGGCACATTGTATCCAACATACAGCGTATTTTGAAAACCATTGTAAATTAATAAAATTATAGCTTTATTGGTGATACATGATCAATATTCGATTGAATAACAAAATTAAAAACATACATTGTGGAAATTTATTTAATTTTCGTAGTATCTGAGACACAGAGGACGGTTTGATTAATCATAGGTAACGGATAGGAAATTATCCAAGATAGAATGACCACGTTTTTGCATGTGTAACAATGTTAAACATGAAACTCTTATGCTTTTTTTGCTCGTATTACTATTTTTTAGTATAACGGAACAGTTATTGCTAATGGAAGGAGACGTGATAGGTAACCTCTCAGCAAAACCAAAGATGACCGGTAACCGTTATAATCAGTAAGTTAGGCCTCACTTTTGCCGTCGAACAAGAACTTTTAAAGGTAAGGGGTAGAAAAATGTATTTTAATTAGGAGCTCAAATGCACTGAATGGCTTCACTCATGGTCAAAAATTGAGGGCACACTTCCTTAGGCAAGGGAAAGAGCCTTTGCGATGAAGGAAGATTTCACATTAATCAGTGGCAATCGTCATTCATGAGTGAATAAAGAGCTAAAATCTTTCATACATACATTTGCGACTCAAAGATAATATTAAAAAAACACTTTTATGCCATTTTCGAAATAATAAATACAATAGCTCCGGCATAACATGTAACTCATAATACTCCCCATATTAACTAAAATGAAATTTGCATTTAAGATTTATATAAAGCCCAGCCTTAATTATAATGAGCGTAGAAATAATTTATTCCAGTGAGAAAATATCCAAAATTTGTCCAAGGGAAAATTCGCCTGTAATAAACGAATTATGGTTTCATACATTATACACTGGAATCCATGGGTCCCAGGACGCACAACTACACGCGATGTGCAATCTTCTGTGGAACAGTAATCCATAAGACGAGTGCACACAATGCTCCATCAGATGGATAGCATGATAAACCTCGCCTGGCTCACAGTGCGTCACATGAACCACCCAAAAAAAGGATGACTATGTAATTCCTGAGAGGACGGGAAATTTTAATGGGCTTAGAACTTAATTCGGGTGTGCGTTTCATCTGAGGATATGGAATGGTCGTCTTTCGCTGCCTGAAAAAAATGAGTGCAAAAACCACGAGACGAACTCTCTTCATGAAACTGTTGGCTAAGAAGTGTGGGCATAAGTGGATGCGGGACGCTTAAGAGGGTAAATTTGGGAAGTGCATGGCGAATAAAACGAAGTGAGCGTAGGGGGAAGAAAGATTTCAATTCTCTGATTGCAATTTGATGACTTTGAGATAAAGAACTAAATTATTTCCAAATTTGAGTGATAATAGACACAAAAATAAATCAAAACAGATAAATAAATTTAAAAAGGGAGCTTGAAATACTTTTAACGAGAGTGTTGAACATGCATATGCTAATGATAAGGTGAAATTACAGAGACATCTAAACGGAAAATAAGTACGTGCGCCGCATTATTTCTGGAGGAAATTAAAAAGCAATGATTAGTGACCAGCAAAAATACACAAGTTCAACAGGAATAATGTGAACTGATAGTCTGAACAAATGAAATTGCATATCGAAAGAAATAGATAGGATAAGGATGAGATGATATTTTCCAAAATAATAAATTTGGACAAAAACTGAGCGGTCTATGAGGCACCGAATGCTTATATTAAGCTAAAACTAATGATATATCATAAATTGCATTTTTAGCCCGGCGAGAAACGTTAGGTAAGGATACCAAATACGAAATATCCATCAACACCTTAAGAGAGAATGAAACGCTATTGAGCCACAGTTGAGACTAATATTGATCTGCAGGCTCATGGGACAACGCTGTATTTCGTAGGACCCTTATATTCTAAAATCGCGGTTTCAGAGGTAAGGTAAGTACTGCGTTCATGCTCAAGACTCCATTAACGAGGTTATACAATAATGCTGCAGCCGGAGTCAAACTAGAACGGAGAGAACCCTAGGGCACAGGTGAAGAAGACCGGACAAGTGAGAGTGAGTAGGTTAAAGCAATGAAAGAATCAGACATCAAGAGAGGACGGCGGCCAGGAATAAACAGACGAAATTGAAAAGGGGGGAGAAAGAAGGAGAGCTCTGATAAAGATCATCAAGAGCGCGTGAACGGGGAGGTTTTTTTCGAGTTCAAAAGCGAAAATAAGAGGTCGTGAGATACGGGGGAACGATAGGAGCTGTGCGAGCTGGTGTGCAGACAGGGATGAGGGACGTGGAAGAAACAAAACGAGGTCCAAAGGAATGTGAGAGGTCCACGTGCGCTGGTAATGGGGATCGAGGGGAACAGAGAGACGGTGTAAGGGAAGGAGAGATGATGATGGCAAAGAGAAAAAAGGCAGATGAAGAGGGCAGACAGAGACGA
This sequence comes from Hetaerina americana, assembly GCF_022747635.1. NCBI lineage: Eukaryota > Metazoa > Arthropoda > Insecta > Odonata > Calopterygidae > Hetaerina > Hetaerina americana. Next base: position 25,118,676 of record NW_027287095.1, on the reverse strand, counting down.
TTGCAGGGAGGGAAAGAAGAAGAACCCGCGAGACAAGAGATGGATAAATTATACTTTTCGCTCGGGCGAAATTGAGACCATCAGGACACATCGCCCCCATTTAATCTTCAAGCATGATGAGAGGAGGAAGAGGACGGGGGTGAAAAAAACAACGAAAGCGAAGAGAGTGGAGGCAATCGGCGGTGGATAGGAAAGGTGGGGCTGTGTGTGGGGAGGAAGACAAAGAAAAAGAGAGGGAGGAGATGAAGAAAACCCCTCTTCCCCCAGATGTGAGCCCGGCTATGCTAGCCGGAGGGGCAGGAGATTTGAGTGGGCGCAAAGGAAGGGGCGGGGGATGTCGGGTGGGAGTATCGGAGCTGTGGGAAAGAGGTGGAGGAGACGAGAGGTGGCCATTGGGGGCTAGGGGGTGGGGAGGGAGGCGGAGCAGGAGATGTATGGAGGAACGAGAAAGAGAGAGAGAGATGGAGTGAAAGACGGAAAGGGTTGGGCACGGAGAGGAAAGGAATTAACATAGGAAGCCCACAGCCAGCTATGCAATTTTAATTATTTCATTACAGCCGAGGAAGAGGAGATGGAGATTGTGTGTGTGGTAGGGGCGAGAGGGGAGGTGGATGGGTGGGTGGGGATGAGAGGCGGCAGAGGGTGGGAGGTGGGAGAGGCGGGGGGGAGGGGACGGGGAGGGGGCCGAAATGGGTATGGGGACTTTTTCCGGGATGGGAGCGAGGGAGGGAAGGATGGAGGCTGCTGTGTACGAACGAATGATGCAGGGATGAGGGTAAAGGTGGGGCGGAGGGGTTCGAGGTGGGGGATAGGGAATGAGGGACCGGGGGGGGCAGGACCGGGTATGTGTGTGCGGGCAGGGGAGAAGAGGGACAGGCAGGAGATGGAATGGGGGAGAGTGGAGGGGAGGGAAGTGGGGGGAGGAAGAGGGAGGGGGAAAGGGTAGAAAAAGGGGGTGTGGCCATTGGACCAAAGCAAAGCCCTGGAACCTTTTGCGGGTAAGAGGGAAATGTAGTTGGGCGCGCGGGGAGGTCAGGTGGTGGAGTGGTCAGCACGTCGGCATTGGAGGATGGGAGAAGGGCGAAACCGGGAGTGTGGGTGGGAGGAAGGCGAGATGCGGGATGCGGATGAAGAGAGTGGTGTGGGGGGGAGGCATATTATAGTGTTGCGTGGAAGGGGAGGCAGTGGGAAAAATGGGGAGGGGCAAGGGAGGAGGAAGAGGAGAAGGAGAAAGTGAGGGTAGTGGAGAGTAGGTTTAGAGAAAAAGTGGGAAAGAGATGCGGACGAAAGATTGGGTATGGGTACGTGAGTGGCAAGAAAGAATGCACCTTTGTGGGATGGGAAGTATGAAGGGGGAGACGGAAAGAGAAAAGAGTTTGGGGCAGAAAGAGGAGGATGGGAGGTATCCGGAAGGATAAAAGGGTAGGAGGAGGAAGAGGCCGGGGATGGGGTTAAAGTTAGGGAAACAGAAAGCGAGCATTCCATACAAAGGAGAAAAATGTAATTCGTCTGAGATTTCCCGGTGTGTTCATATATACGTACGGCGCATATGTTAGGAGATGAAAGTGCTTTGAGAATCTCTTTTCCTTGCGATATAATTCTGTTCGATAATTTCAAAAAATGCGTCCGTGGCTTATAAAAGAAACAAAACCGCGCGTTTTTTTTTATTTCATCCAACTAAAGGAATCTCTCTCTGTGCCTGGGATTTTCTTGCAGTGCTGCTAGTGTTACTCAAAATTAGTCAACGGAAAAGCTGGGTTGCTTAAAATACATTCAAATGTTTTCTGTTTCTGTTTTTGAGGAATAAGAATTTGAGGAATTGTCCATAAGTTTGTAACTAGATATAAAGCAACATTGTGTACCTAAACATAATTTCTGAAGGGTCATAATCAGTTATTCCTAATAACATGGCAGAGAAATTATGATATATCTAATGGCTTACAGGAACGAGACTGAATAATTACCACCGCGGAAGTATTCAAAATATTTAGTATGTTCCCATTGCTACGAAAAACACACAATTGTCTGGCAGGGTGAACAGGGGACAATTATACCGGAATTACATTAATTTTAATATCTCTGGCCCCAAAATGGAACGTGGGAGCTTGGGACTGCGATAGCTGTTAATTACGCAATTTAATGCGACAATTATTCAAAATCCTCGTGTATGTTTTCTCATTTTACGAGGAAGTCATTGAGAACTCTAAGGTTAAAAGTCAAATATTGTTTTGCTATTGTTCAAGTACACACGAGAATATAAAGTCAAAACCCTTATAACTAATGAGTCATTTTCAAGCTTCTGGAACTTTTATTCACAGATCTTTCACGTTCCTTGAATTCATAATTTCACTCAGGAGCGGTATTCAATGCCAAAACAGCGCATGGTTTGTCATGTATTTGAGGGTATGTTTAATCACTTTAATTGATTAAAAATGCATTCATTTTTTTCTGAATGTCTGCCCCCCATTAGCATTTGTATGCCTAAACATTCCCTTAATCTATTTTGGAAAATTGAGGGGAACGGAGGCTACCAATAATCCTTGCTCAGAGAAAGCAATGATTACTTTGAAAGCCCATGCAAAAATCTTAATTCATGCATTGTTGCATGGGAAAGAGTGTATTTCAGGATATATCATTTGATAAAAGCAGTTTGAGTACAAATATATGATGTACCTTTTACTAATTTTCGATTATATTCTTTTAATTTACGGTACCAAAATTTATTTAGAAGCAAGGCGTCATGGAATATGGCTTCTAATATTACCTGCAAGTCATCTGGTACATTATCATGAAAAATATCTACCTGAGACATGAATAGGTTATTAATATATAAATTCCGTGAACAATTTTACCTTTATGTTGTACTAATATTATTATTTTACCAGCTTTCTTAGAAAATATACGATTAGAGATCATATATTCTCTGAAATTTCAGAAGCCTTTTTCAAGCCATTTTTCAAGCCATTTTTCAAGCTTTCTGTAAGCTTCAAGATTCGTGTGTTTTCTTTTCCGATCAACAAAAGATACAATAAAATTTACAGATCAATGCGGACTGCTAATAGGTATTAAGAAAATCCATGAAATGAAATGATCATTTCACACCTTTTTAGTTCTAAAACTATAAGACAGTTTCTCAGAATACCCATAATATTCAGTAAGAGCATAGACAATCTTAATCCTCCGAAAAATATAACAGAAAAGCTCATTTCATGTTGCCGAAGTTAGCTTGATAAGAAATAAATGTCGAACGGACAGCAGTAATAGCTTTCCTAAAATCGTTTACGATGGTTTAAATAACACGGTTACGAAAAACATAATGTAGCTACTATATTTCACGGCAAACCTGATGCACTTCTTAAGAATTTATTTACTGTTAATTCAATTTATTGCTTGTGTGGGAGTGCTTCCCGTCATTATGCTCTCGCAGGAGATTTTTTTGCAAATTCTCATCCATTATTTAGGAAATTTCATTGCATACTTAATGCCTGGTGCCGTAATACCTCTTACCTCTCGCTCTAACCCCTGATCGCTGAGTACGACGTGGATAATTTACAATAAGAACCCTCCTTCACCAGGCGTTGCTGAATAAGCGAATTTGACCACCTTAAAATCTTAATCCAGTCACGGTTTAAGGCCTAACGGAAGATTCCCGAGTGAATCAAGAAAAGAGTGAAAGAGTAAGAGATGATGTTTGGAGAAGAATTTGGTGGGAGGGAAACGAGAGCGTTAATGGATGTTCGCGAGAGGGAGATATGTGGGAGTACAGGGCGGGGATGGGGTTAGGTGAAGATAAAAACCATAAGATGGGAGAAGAATTGCGCGAGGGGGACCAGGGGAGAGGGCGGGAAATAGGCGACGGAGTTTAGCGAGGGATTTTAGGGCGTTGAGTTTAGATGGGAAACGGAAGAGGGGAAGGGAGAAGGCGGGTCGGCGGCAGCGGTGGAAGACTGAGGTGGTCACCGCCGAATATCTGGGCGGGTAGCGAGGCGGAAAATGCAGGAGATTGCTCCTGGAATAGAGGGAAGCGGTGCAGGTCAGGGGGAAAGAGGAGCTGGGTTTGGGGAGAGGTGGGCGGGCGACAAAGGATGAGAGAGGAGGGTTAGGGAAGAAAGAGAGGTGAGGACAAGGAGAATGAGGGAAGAAGTGAGCGCAAAGAGTGGGGGGGGGGGAATAGAATGTAAATTAGTGCGAGAGAGGCGTTACGGGAAGGGATCTACATATGGGGAGAGGGGCACCGGGGGTTGGGAGTTGGAGAAGAAGAGGAAGGGTGAAGGGGGGGCAGGGAAGACGGAGACAAGCGAGGGAGGAGGGAGCGAGAGGGAATACTTGGGAGCGCCAAAGGAGGAAGATGAGGAGATAGATGATGAGAAGGGATGCTAAGCTATGTTGGGAGAAGGGGGGGGGATGAGAGACTAAAATGCAAATGGATTATTGCTAATTGTTGTAAACAAGAGGATTTCGCGATGGATGGGTGCGATGCTGGGGGTAGGAAGGCGTTCAGATTATATTTTCCTCCGCCTATTTAGCAGACAAATTAAAAGAAAAGATGATGAGGAGGTCTTCGTGGAAATTGTGTCCTTGATGAGTAAAGACAAAAATTAAAAGGGAAAGACTTGCTATGGAATGATGCCATTAAAGTAAATCTCGTTATCCTGTTGCTTTTTAATTTGTTTTTGGGAGTTTATGATATTGTATTATCACAACGTTGACTTCTAATAAATTTCTTGAAATGACGTGTGGAATGGGGTAATAATTTTTCTGAAGATTATAATTATGAGTCTCATTATGTGTTTAGCTCGGGGAAAAGAGTGACGAAAATGGATTTTTTAATTTTAATTCCCTGTAAGACATTGAAATTTATGAATTTTTGCGGAGTACATTGTAGTTTTTTCTCTTAAGTGTGTAGTACACATACTTTTAACGGGATCAGTATTCATTGCAGTGTCGATAAGAATAATATTTTCCGAAAAAACTAATCTTATTTTTGTATGAACGAAAACGCAGGAAAGATTATTTTCTAAAAATTGTATCATATTACTCATGTATGAGTTGCTTTAAATCACTTTCTTTATGTGTACGTGTTTGCATCTCTAGTTGCACTTAGGCCTGGTTGCGAAAAACTGAAGAAAATAGCCATTAAACTATCCGAAGAAAAAAATGGAACTGAATGATGCTCTTTTAAATTAAAATAAAATCATACAAGGAAATGTTTGTTACCATTTACGATCTTGTCCCCGGAATCTTATAGGCATCGTTTCAATACAAAGTGCATGCAAATGATGGAACAGGACGTAGGGAGGGGGTATCGTAAGAGGACAACGAAGTAAATCTGCGATCAGAACCTAAAAAAAAAAAGATCTACGGATACATATGGAAAAATGAGGTGGACGAAGAAGAAGCGGACGGGGTAGGCATATGAGCGGTGAATGAGAAAGAGGAATACGAGGGGAGAAGTGAGGCGGGATCTCGCTTGAGAATAAAATTCTCCTCCATTTTGGTTATAAGCCGCCGCACTATTTGCACAGTGAGCAGACGGCGACAGTGCAAACAGTGGAGAGAGAGAGCGAGAAAGAGTAGGCCCCTGCTTTTTGGGGGGGCGGGTGGAGGAGGAGGGAGGTCGTATAGGAGGAGCCTGGTGATGGCGGAAAGGCCTCGCAGAAGGGAGCGCAGAGAGAGAGAAGAGAGAGAGAGAGAAAGGGAGAAAGGCCGTTCGAAGGGGTGGCTCGGGAAAGGGAGAAGGGCGCTCTTCACCACGGACAAGGACGCCAGAGGATCCCCAGATGCTATGAGGGGAAAAAAATAGCAAAAAGGGAAAGGAGGGGAGACGGGAACTTATAAATCCGCGACGGAGGAAATAGAGCAAGAGGAATGGTGTTGCTGATTTGAAAAGGAAACGGGTGGGGCGGAGGAGGTCACGTGAAGGTGCTAAGAGGGCGGGGCAGGCGGGGGGAAGGGAAGGGCGCAGGGAGAGACATGGTGAAGTTCTGACGGAAGCTGGGACGGGAGATGTGGGGCAGGTCGAAAGGGTTATGGGTTCTATGGACGGGACTCGATAAAAGGAGTGTCGAGGTATTTGGGAGGGGATTGAAGCGGTGAGAATGGGCTGTGTCCTTCGGGTCCGGCTCAAAGGCGTCGAATAGCGATGAAAAGGTTCGAGAAGGATGGGGAAGCTACCCTGAGAGGATGGATCGAAAGCTATCCTGGGGAACGGGCTATAAAAATCACAGTTAGGGGAATATCGGCATTATGTGGCCTCATACCGGATCGACTAAGTAAACATCAGAGGACCTCGCCACATGACTGGTGGAGGGGTGACGATTTGCGATTATCATTTTATTTATTCCAATGAATTCAAACTCTCGCACTAAATTACATCACTGGCAGTGAACATATCAAAACAGGGAGTTCTGGCAGAGCTGTATGTATGGCTGTTTCTCCTTCCTCCGGATGGAGAAATGGGGTGCGTATTTTGGGAGAGGGAGGGATGAGGTTGAAGGGGATTCGAAACACGACCGTTTAGGCATGAGATGAGTAAAAGGGTAGCGGCGAAGGAAAGAGAAGGTAGAGGGAAGGGAGAAAATATTCGTGGGATCGAATGCGAAGGGCGTGGATGGAGAGTTCGACGTCCGAGGGTGCTTGCGACGATAAGGAAATCGAGGTCGTGCATGTAAGAAGGAGGCAAATAGGGGAGTGTCACGTTTCCCTGCTTTGGCTCAAATGTCAGCCTCAAATTTCGTATCGTATGATACTTTATCCCGTCGGGGCCAAAAAAAAGAAAAATTCGGGTGATCTGAGTTTAAAATGCGCCATTCCAAATGGAATACGAGTTGACGAATAAAGGGAGGATGTGAAAAAGGAACGTAAGGAGAATAGTAACCCTCAAATGAGAATAAACCCATTGATATATTTATAAGCGGCAAAATTGAATTTCACCTAAGATCTCTGTATTTCTGGATTATCACTAAGCAAAATAATTATTAGGAAAACGTGGGCTCTTTTTGCATTTAAAATTGAGAATCATCGACAATCCAAACGGGTCCTAAGAGTCGCTGGACTAAATAGAAGATAGCAGCATTGAACTCTAGCTCGGGCGTGGATATTAAAGCGTACTCCAATTTACCGGCTTTTTTTAGTGGTATATTTTTGACAATCAACCTTAACATCAGTGTACAACTATCAGTGGTTTTCATCCACGCACCCGGTTACCCAAAATGAAATGCATACAAATATCATGCAAAAGCTTTTGTCCACTCATAATAGTGAGCTTGATGATTCGAAAATATTATACTTGCTAATAAATATCCTCTTCTTGTAATTAACTTTGATGGCCTATATTTCCATTATCAAGTTTTTCCTAGTACTCTTTCTATATTTTACTTTCTTCTTATTTTTATTATGAATACCTATATTGAAATCTTAATTTAAGTTCATTTAAATGATATCTTTCACAATCAGTTCTTTAAACTGTGTCAAGTAGGCCCTATAAAAGATTAATTTCTATTTCAAAAATACTTAATATTTCATGTATCTAAACTAGAAGGTTATTTTTTATTCTTTTATATTATTCATGTCTGATCTCAGTTCATGCACTATTTTAGCTCTCTATCATTTATTAACGCCTGTCATTGGGTCTTGGCTTCCTTTTCACAGGTTTCCTTCAGTCTACACCTTGAAGCTTTAAATTTACACTCATCATCTCTGCTTTTTCTTTGGTGGATTAAGTGCTGCAATAATCTTTAAGGTGTTTCCAAAGTTTCTCATGGGATACTTTCCTCTCTTCCATTTCCATAACTAATCCTCCATATCAATCGCTCCTCTGGTTTTCCTCAGTTAATTGAATATACACTAGCTCGTATACTAAATTATGGTCACTCTTGATAAATACTTCATCGGGCTTTAATATCTTTCACTGTATTTCTAAATTTAATTTAGGCTGTACTATATTTAGACATTATAATATTATCCATTCTCATTAAGAACTCAAGCTTCTTGTACATATGTTTTTTTTATCATAAGTGATTTTAAAACTCGTCAGACTCACCGTCTGCCCAATTCGTATTATTCACAGAATTTCCATAGCCTTTTTCATTTTCCGAGGTCTGTATTTTCCGACTATTTCCTGCCATTTCTTAATTTTTCTTCTTCTCTGAAGGTTGCATTCCAATCTCTCATAAACATTATATTTTTATCTACTTTTATATATTTTATTACTTCTCCGATATCATCGAAAAAAATTTCCATCACGTCGTCACTGGGGTCGGTTGTGGATTGGTAAACTAGCTCTACTACGGCATCCTTGGGTTTCCTGGCTACTCTCATCGCGAAAGTTTTTTCATTGCTTCGAAAGGAATAAACTGTCATTGCAGTACTCTTCCGCAGCATTATGACCAGTCTCATATTTCCATTTACGGATGACTTAAGATAATAAAATACAGGCGTCAGTAAAAGTCACAAAAAATTTATTTTCTCCGTGGGAAACGTTTGTGACAACTTGGTCATGCACATGGGCCTGATTCCATACCTTGTACGGTTTCTCAATGTCTTCGGGATATTTTATGAGGCTAATATGGGTAGAAAGTATTTAAATCGACCTTAAAATCATACATAGAACCTACAATGTCTATGTTCCTTTAACTGTCAGAGAAAATACACTATGCGTAAGTAAAATCAAAACTTTTTATGGCAATATTACATTAATAATGTAAAGCAGTTGTATACCTGTACTATGCAGTATAATTAGAGATAGATGGTATTGCTCAACCGAAATAATTGCGAAATTTGACCTATAGTCTTGAATGCCACCTTTCTTTAATACTTATGATATTATCTTCCTTTATTTACGGAATATCGGTGTGAAGAGAAATGAAATGAGCATTAGTAGCATCTTCCATCACCTATCAATTATGCATATGTCATTTCTTTTTGCATCGATGTCGGAAAGGAAGAAATAAATCGATGATGGAACCATGATATATTCTGCAATACAGTGATAAATAACTCAAATGAAAAGGTAGCTTTTATTTCAAAGTTAAGGAAACAACATGTACCTTAAAATGGAAAAGAAATAAGTAATGTATAGCTGCGTAGTATGCATGATAATGAATCGCTCCTATATAGCCCTAAGCAATCTATTATTGATTTCTAAGACTAAAAGAGCTACTTTGAAATGAAAATTTTCCAGGATTTAAATATCGAAAACGAAATGTACTTCTAGCCGAAATATTTAAAATGGAGACTATTACCGACAGAGTAGAAACACCCTAAGTTTGTAGATCATTTTCAGTTTACTCTAAAAAATGTACCAAATTAAATTAGATTTTCGAACCAGATGATCATTTTTTCATCAGAAATGCATATTATAATTTTACTAATCCAATGTTTACTGCTTAAATTACTGAAACGAGCCTCAGTCTCTAGAAATATGCTAGTGGATTGAAAATAATAACTCCTCGACTGCAACCGGAATTAGAGCGTTTGACGGAGCTTTAGCAGCATAGGTTAACAGGTACCTTCACATTTCTATGCTATTTCGGTAGTTTTAGAAATATTTTCGAGCCAAAGATGAATTCCAGGGAAAATTACTTGGGTTATGGGTATAATTTAGATCACGTGAGGGTGTAGCGTTAATAAATCATATCGTTTATTAGATCCTACTGAAACCAAGTTTCTTCCTCCTAAAGGAAACGTGCATCTATATCTCATATTTCCACCGAACAAGGAAAACGTCCATAGATTCCGAAGGGAGAGAGCGATAATTTTTACCGTTGTTCAAGAGAGCAGAAATTGCACATAAAGATTTTATTTCAGAGATATAGCGCGACTTCCTTTCATAATGATGAACTATTCCGTCTTTGTTGGAATGGCTTGAAAGGCACCAGACGAGAAGGGAGAGGAGGGGGGCGAGGAGGGGGAGGGGCGGGGGGGGGGGGGTGAAGGAGGGAAAAAAACTCAAGAAGCCGTAAAACATCTTCAAGATTTCGCATTGTGTCTAGGTGTTCAATCTGCGTTATTCACCTTCAGATGATCTCTCACGCTCTCTGCGAAAAGGTATGACGGTAGACGTCACACGCTCTATCTCCCTTTCGTCCCATTATATTCCTCCGGCTCTACTCCCACTGCACGCCCGATTCGTCCCGCGCAGAACCCACACTTCACCACCTGCGGAATCCATACACACCCGTGCGCACGGATTTCCCCGTCTGAGAGCAGGGGGGAGGTGGGAGGAAGGGAGAGGGACGGAATATTTGCGCTCCCTTCCCACACTTACGGATTCCAACCGAACGCATTGGGAATGGGATCAGAAATCCCATCCAGGGACCCCCTTCCCCCGAATCTCCCCCGGCACCCAGGGCACCTCACAAGAAGGTCCTGTCTCACGCATCCTTGACGCCCATGGTGCCCTTCCTTTCTCTCCGCCCTATATAATTCGCCACGGCTCACGGTCAGAGAGCTCCCAAACCTACCACCTTCCATCCCCCGCCAACTTCCATTGCGTTTACTAGGACCGAAAAAAAAACTCTTGCCACACCCATTTTGGCCGGGCGAGGACAGGAAAAAAACTTCCGACAATGGATTTTGAGGACTTTTATAGAGGGTGAATGTGAGTACAATGTATATGTTGCGAGGGGATCGTGGAGGGGTATATATATACTATTTCTTTTCCCCTGTCGTCGGAAAGGAACTGACTGGAGCATTCACGGAGAGAATGCGAAGGAGAAGGAGGGATGGACGAACCCAGATGCGGTGGTAGGGCCGTTTCGATCGGGTGAGTGAGTACCCTCGGAAAAGGAAGTCCATTCTCTCGGACCAAATGGATATTGAGTACGGGGAGGCGGCGATTGTTGAATTCAGAGACGTTCCTAAGTAGACAGTGAAGAGGAAGGCCGGAGAAATGAAAGAACGTTGCCTCACCATCCGCATACGAAGAAGTTTTCACCATTTTCACACTTAAGATCCGGGCTAAGAAGCAAGGAAATTATCCTGGTGGAATGATTCTGAGCTCTCGATTATGCTTTGCAAGACGGTGTTTAGAATAAAATGGGTTTTTAAGGAGATGAATGGACGAGGAGGAAAACAAAAAGGAATAAGCGTTATTATCTTCACTCGCGTCGTAAAAAGTTACCTGGTGGGAGAAAAACGTTCTCGCAACAATGAGTTTTGTTTACTTTTCAATTTATAATAAAGCGAAAATTCAAATCTTATTAGTTTTTTTTAATGGCTTCGTAATTTTATCTGACATTGAAAATGAATTTGAACGGGTTACCACTAACGCTTAACTTTGAAAACTAATTCTCTACAACAATTTCAGAGTGTAAAAATCATTCGCCTTGACTGAGTCAAGGCAAATGATTTTTACACTCTGAAATAGTTGCATTGAAATGCGCATTAGCGGATGACTCCGTTAAAAGTTACTGTTGCGGCATCTCCCGCAGTTTCTTTGCAACTAATTCTTTACTTAACTTTCCAGTTGGGTTCCGCTGTGCACGACTTCCTGAACTCAAGAAGGGTAAGTTTATGGTCACTACTGACGTGACATGAAAAGTTATTAATCAAATGCTAAAGATTAAACGTTTTTCGGATATTGCAGAACAAAATATCGAAAAAATAATTTTAAAGTGATTATAGCCTTGATATTTTTTCATCAATACATAGAATATGTGTTCGTAATTTCACAATTATTTATTAGTCGTTTTCGAATAAAATTTATTTTCTCTTTAATGGTGATTATACATCATGCCATTTAACGTGCAACGATATCTTTTCAATTTTGCTTGCATTTGCCATTTCTTTGTAAGTTTGCTTTATTTCACCTGTACTTAATAATCGGGAGCCAATACCTAAATAATATAAAGTTGAAGCTACCTGGATTTGTCACCTTGCGTTTGGGTGGAAGCGTAAAATAAAAATCTCTGGAATTCCATTCACCTCTGCACTCTGCTGGAGTTTGAATTTCACACGACAGTCTACGATCAGCCATTAGAAAATTAACGTACCTTTGGTACACAAACAATATCTCTTTTAACGGCACGTGTGATTTATTGCCATACCACGAATACGAATGCAAATAATAAGTTTGAACTGGATAAACGATTACAAAAGGACACAACAGATCTCGCTCTTGTGTACACAAGAGAGCCGATTAAATTCCTCGACCTGGGATTTTGCGGCCGATGGATATCGGGACAGAAGGTAAGGCGAGGGAGGGTTCGACTGTGGGCGAGGGAAAAGAAACGCAAAGCTGCCAAAGATGTCGCGACAATGGCCTGCCGAACGTAAATACTGGAATGGAGTGCCTTTTGAAATAGGTCCATAAATCGAAGGATTTGAGTGAGGTTAAAGGGAATTATCGGTCGACACATTTGGACTGTTGTGACTGTCGGGAAGGGAGGGTAGAGAGGGGGAAAAAAGGTGTGCGACATGGTGGGGAATCCTCGATGCCTAGCCAACCCGTCTCCATGCAGGTGCGTCCGCCGCATTAGGCTCCATCCACAGGGATCACGGGCACACACTCACACGGACACGAGAAGTGTGGATTGCAAAGGGTCGAACGAAGAGGGAGGCCTGCGGGTACGGGCACCGGCTGCACTTCGGGTTATCGGGCTGGCGAAGGGAAGTAACCCTGGGAGTTGAAGCGGAATACGGCGCTAACGCGGGGTGGAGGGACAAGGGCCGGGGCGAGCGACGCGACGGGGGGATGATTGTGAGGACGGCCCGAACATAATGCGGGTTTCCGCAAACAAGTGGGAGAAATCCTATGATCGGAGAACAGATAGGGGTCACTGGATCGGTGGAAGGAAAGCGTCGAGATGTTGCCAACTGCTCTGGTTAAGATTCAGGAAAATTCTTGATTGAAGTATGCCCCCTCAAGGCCATCTTATTGACATTTATTTAACGAACTGGAGAATGCAATCGAAGTATCGACAAGATGTATTAGCATAATGCTTTTCTATTTTGCCAATGAAAAATGAAATTATGGATGAGAAGTGTACAATACGTACTCACATATAAATCAATGGACGTGAATTAAAAATAATGAACCACGGCCCATTGAATATTGATTCACAAAAGATGTCATGCTGCTTTTGATAACTCTCATCCATTTCCTCCCACTCGATGAATAACCGGACATTCTAGAGCCCGGATAAATCTGGGAACGCTAGAGCCGTTTCCTAGATAAAATGGCATTTCTCCGCTAACTGCCTACTAAATAGCTCAGCCGTAAAGCTTGGGGAACGCGTGATGCTGATGCTTAATACATTTTTCTTTTGAGGGTTCTGGCGCCTGAAAATATTTCCGCGAAACCCACAGGTGCAAAGGAAACCAAGCAAGGATAAAGCGTTCATAAAGAGCAATGGCTGTACAGTATGGTGGGGAATGAAGTATCTTAATTAATTAGTGGAATAATGAGCTTACTATGTCTTTCCAAAGCAGAAATTACAGTTAAAATTCCAGTAAATAATAGGAAGATGTCCGAGTATTTATTTGGTTTCTTCTTACATATCTTCTGATAGTACTACCAAGGTGCATAACCTGCCTATTTTTTGATTTTGGGAACATTCACAAATCAATTAGAAGGGTCAGATTGTTTTCCTGAAGATGGCGTTGCTATATCTGATCTATGGAAAACCGATATCTCTCTCTATTAGGATGCAATACTTTTATTTTCAAATACTATCGCCCTTATTCATGTAAAACGGCTGCTTTTCACGGGAGACAAATGAAAATTAGCATAAAGGCATAGGTGGAGTAAATAATATAATACATTTGAAGACTTTTAACAGAAAATTTTTCACAATAAACTAGAAACCTGTTGACCGCTCAGATTCCTTAATTGAATTGCGGATAGAATCGAATTATTTTTTCATTGCGGATACGCTACATTGTGGACGTCAAACTCCAAAACGTTGCAACACGTGCAGGTGCACGAAGCTTCCGCACAACACACACGATTCACTTACGCATGTAATTTAATTAGTGAATATAATTATGAAAGGTTTAAAAAAATAACAGTTTCAACAATGAACTTAAATATTAGCATATGATTAATGCAGGGCAGTTTTAGGAGGAATAATTTCCCATTGGCGAAAAGGTTTCATAAATTAGTTTACGTCAAATAAATACATATAAATATGCAATTAGCATGTGAAAATTTTACAACAAATTCGCACATCTATGGTGGGAGTTTAATTGGAAAATAATGCATCCATAAATTATTTAAGAGAATTAATTATCACGAACTCTATCCATTTCATTCAAGTAATTATGGAAACATTCACAGGAAATACGTACAAATGTGGAATAAAATTTGCTCTTAGCAAATTAAATTATAAAATAGATCTCTCGAGAGGCGTGCACCGCCAGCATAAAACTATTCCAAAACCGATTCGCCCAGAAATACGATTTAATTGGGGATGTAATTTTTTTTATAAATCCGACTCAAAACTGTAGAACCCCTGTCATAGCACTCCAAGAATGGTGACGGAGTATACCTACCGCGGTTTATAAAGAAAAATGAGACGAGAAAATTAAGATTTTTTTTGGCAGTCTAGAGGGGTTATATCAAGGGGATGTATACACTCTCCCTTTCACCCCTCACCTGCCATTTGGTCGCTCTCTCATATACATTCCCCTCCGTCGACCTCCCCTTCCCCCTTTATGTCCTACCCAGCTCCTTCCACTTGCGCCTTGGAATCCCTTTACTTATCCTTCTCTGTGTGCGGTTGCCAAGACAGCAGCGATCCTCGAAATTGACGCGGGTCTTCCTTCCACACTCACCCCGGCCACCACCACCCCCTCCGATCCTTAACAACCCCAAAGGCGCCTCTCCCTCCACCGCCAACCGTGACAACCTCTCCTACAACCGCACCTGCTCATTGACGTATCTCGAAAATTGGGATGGTTTCGGCGTGGGGAGACGTGGGCGGGAGAATGGGAAGGGGGACCTTCTTTTCACGTCCGGGGCCCCTCTGTCTTTCGCGGCCTCCCCATCCCCATCCAATGCATACGGGAGCAGGGAGATGAGAGAGAGAGAGGGAGAGGGAGGGAGGGAGGAGGACCCGTGCAGGGGAGGGGGTGACGGAGATGGGGAGAGAGAGGGGTGCAAGGGGTTAAAGAGCAAATGGAGTCGGGTGGGGGAAGGGCGAGGTGGGTCGGGGGGGGAGGCCAAAGGGTGCGGTGGGGGGCGGGAGGCGGAAGAGATGGTGCGGGAGGGCGAAGGAGGTCGCAGTTGCAAGGGGGAGAGAGGAAGGGACCCGATGGCGCCCTAATGGTGACTGAGGGCTCGAGGCGCACGCCCATTGGTGAGGTGATGAGGTCGCTACAGTCGTTGCCATAGAAAATTCACTCGGAACGGCCCAAGACACTCGCGTCGGATGAGATGAGGGGCCGATCCAAAACAGAGGAGATCCCGGGGGAGGGAGGTGGTCGGATGGGGAGGATGACTGGGGGTGGGGAGGTGGGCGCGGAGGAGGGGAGAGATACCGGTTGGGGGCTTCGTGAATTATTAATCTCGAAAGGAGGTGATGTACTGGAGGTTGATTCTGACTTGTCGATGTATACTACGGTGTGTGCCGCCGCCACCATGTCTTTCCCAGGTTTCCCTATACCGTGTCAAAACTGCCTCGCCGGTGAATTATGTGACGGTCTCCTTTGATCAAGAGATTGATCTCCGTGATAATGCCGCGAAATTTTCTCTGCCCTGCGAAAGTATACATACATCCAGGCGCAAACATATCAAATTCTGCTTTTACTCACCCGCCTCAAATAAAGTCCACTCTCGGGTGAATTACGCAATATTTTTACCCGCACGCCGTTGAGGCATTGAATTTATCATTAGATTAAAACGTCATGAATATTATCCAATTATAATCTTACTTTTTCTGTTGAACTTGGCAGTTTGTCGGGGTGTTCTCAAGCAAAAAAAGCAGCCGGCTTACCTGAAAATGAAAAAAAAATCAATATAGTGAGACGTTCACTGTGACTCAGGATGCATATTTTGCAGATATACAAAAAACTGTTGTTACTGGCAAATATTCAAGAAAAACATCGCAGCGTGCTACATTTCATTTCCCTCGTTGGAAACTTTACTTCAGAAAAGTTTATGCTAAAAAATTCGTATCGTGTACAAATATAAAAAAACAACAGATATTTCAAACATTATGGTGATGCAAATTTGTATAGGCTGCAAAATTGTGTATAACTGTGCCATTGGTAATTGCCAAAGAAATGAATAATTTTTAGGCAGAGGGATATATAAACAATTAATTCATGTAGCCAAGGAGAAATTCATACTTAATTCAGAAAAGTATTGTCTCATTTGTGCTTAGCGATATGGCTGTAATCGCTCTAATTCCATCTAGTATCAGATAGTTGTATTGCTTTCATCGTGAGTCTATTTCAATGCGAAAAATTTGTATTAACATGAAAGTAATCTGATGAAATTACATCTGATGCGGTATTTCATCCAATGACTGAAGAAACAGTCCTTTTAACATTAAAATTTCTATGCATTTTTAATCTTTGGCATTCCCGTTGACACTATTTATTTGTCAGAACCAATAACAGCGACGCCTAATCTTTTTTGTTGCGAGTCGCAATTGGTTTCAAAAGCATTGCGAGTCGGATGAGTGATTTAGTGTGAAATTTCGCGTTGGATCAGTGCTTTAGTGTGATATTTAAGAAAATATTTACTTTTTGTGGATACGCCTAAGAGTCTACATTTTCTTAACTGTCCTTTTTAGCAATGAGGCAATCCTTTTTGGTTTAGGGAAAGTGACAAAAATTCTGATTTTAAGCATTTAAAAAAAAGCTTACTTCTTTTGATGATTCGCAGCACATACACAATTATCGCATACTTATTCCACCTCAGTCACATCCTTATGTAATTTCATACGTGTCCTCCGTCCCTGAAACTCTTAATATTCCTTGTTTTGTTCGTATAGTCTACGAAAGTTACTCTTGAATTTCTCGGTCTTTCCTTTCCAACAATCACCGTTCTCTCATATTTAGTGATTCGACAATAATACATCCTCACAATATGACTAAACCAGTTTAGCAAACTTCTTTAGCTTCCTGCCTATTGCCTACTGAAACTATTGAAAATTTTTCATAATGAAGTTATTTCTAGCACTAATTTCATGCTTGCTTACCACACACTCCTCCAGTACCCCGTACCGATTGAACCGTCGAATTGAGTTCACTTTTATTTTTGCTTGTGTATTCCTATGATTTACTTCCGTAAAAATTTAGGAACTCATTTTAGAATGTCATTTTTCTGTCTTAAGAAATTATACATTCAATCAATTTGCATATTCTATCTAAATTTAGGGTAGGTTTCAGACGGACCATAGTGACTTTTTATATCTAAGCATTATGGGAACCATGTTTATTTCTTCATTTCTTCCTAACTTCTACCTGCCTCAATTCTGTCTATCCCACTCTTTCTACCTCTGTCCAAAGCCCTTCCTTCTATCACAGACTTCAACACACTGCTACCTTTCAATTTTCCTCCATACACTTTCTCTGCCCTTTTCGGATAGCCCCTCAGTAACTCCCTCTCTCCGCCGATCCTATTTAAAACCTCAGTGTTTGTCTTCCTCTCTGTCCAACTTATTTTCTCCATTCTCCGCTACATCTTTATCTGGAAATCCTCAATTCTATCCTTGTCCTCTTGTCTCGAAGACTAAGTCTCATATCCACAAAGAGCTACTCTCTTTGTTAAATATTTTTATGTACTAATCTAAATATATTTTCATACCATAACTTCTCATACTTTCAACATTACCTGCCGGCATGCCCACGCCATTTAATCTCCTCATCTGTCCCTTCGCTACTCTTTCATCAACATGCTGTACGGATATAAAAAAATATCCACTTATTCAATGCAACAATTTCAGAGTGCAAACATCCGGGAATGACCGGGATCCCGGTCAAGGGGAATGATTTTTACACTGAAATTGTCGGTTTGAAATGCATATTAGCGGATGATTCCGTAAAAAGTTACTGCTGCATTATCTCCCGCAGTTTCTTGGAATCCACGTATTCAATTTTTTCGTGGTTTACGCTCATTGTGCCATCATTTATTCAAATCTCTTTTATCAAACAACAACATTTTCGTTTTAGACGCCTTCTCCCTTCAATGCATTCTTTCCTCAACCTCACAAAAGTTAACACAAGTATTGTAAGTGCATATTCACAGACGCATGTATTTAGCCGATTATATGAGTTTTTTTCATCATAGTAATTTAATCCACTGTAAAGAGCATACTTTCGTAAAAAGTAAAACTTTGCATCTATAAATCTGTTCATTAAACTCAACTCCAGAGAGGGCTCTTCGATAACGGAGATCACATCAAACATTTCTTACCTGATTTTATTTTTCAGGTATACTGCTGCGCCGTTTTCATGTTAAAAGGCCCTTTGTGCCCCGTCTCCTATTTGCTATTTCTGGATTAGAACGACGGCGTCTGAATAAAGAGGCGCCATCCACCTCATTTAGGACTGATGGACACTTGCCAAATTGACGTCAAATTCTTTTATCGACAGTTACACCTGCTCTTTGATCGCCCAAAGGATTTACGGAAGCTTTTACTTTGAAATGAGAGCCAACGCGTGCCTATTCAGAATGAAATGACTTTCAGTGCCATATCACGAATCCCCACCTATAAGCGCACTCTGATATAAAGAATGCTCTATAATGATAATTCAGAGTTACTGATGTCATATGCTTCATTTCAACATTTTTTAGTCATATGATTACTTATATAATGACTTACTCAACATAATAATAATAATAATACATTTTCTGTGTAACTTTGGTGACAGAATAGTCGATGCCTGATTCATATTTATAGAGAAAATTAGTAAAAATTGATAGAGATAAAGCCATTTCAACTCAGTGTGAATCCATGTTCTTTTCCAAAAACATTTAGATTGGTGGCAAGAAATTCTATGAAAGAAAAATCAGGGCTAGGCCAGCTAATGAGAATTTTACGTAGTAAGGGATATTTGCAATGGAGTATAGGTATACTGGATTTGCAGGCCGAACAGAACAACGAACCATTATTTTACTGTGAGCTATAATTTATATAATGTGTAAAATATGTGTGAATACCGTGCTATAGTTTCAAATCTACCAGACTTTTAGCGTAACCTTTTTCTAATAAGATGTTAAAACTTCGCTAATTTTAGTTTTATGTAGGTTAAAGCAATAACTCTCTCTTTCGGCCCCTCTCTGCCGAAAATATTTCGATGAAAACATCAGTTGCAATCGCCATTCACTATGGCATTTCACTTCAAGTTACCTACGTTTTGTATTTATAACCACAAAAATACATATTCAATTTTACTTTCATAACCATGTATGAAAATATTGATCATTGCACAACTTCACCGAGTCATGAAGAGGTATTTATCGCAAAAAATTAAAAAAACCATATTAGCTGCGCAGCAATATTTGGTGAATAAATTACGTTTTAATTATTATTCGTGATCTTAAATACATTATTTATATTAAAGTTATGAGCACTATGTTCGCGCTGGTTATGACACAACTTGAACATTCTCACCATCTCGACGAATAAAATAAAGGATGCCAGAATATGAAGTACTAAGGAACGCAACTTCACGGATGTCTTAATCCTGTCAATATTTACTCTTCCACGTACAGAGGATCATTAGGTAGTTACTTAGGAGAAATAATTTTTTTGCTCGGATTTTATGAGATTCATTGGACGGTACCTCTCTCCCAGCAAATCCTTAGTGCCTCACGTCAAAAACATGTTGTGAAAAATGACTCGGACGAAATGACAAGACGAAAAATTGAATCTGTGAAAAAACATGGAGATATACGAGTACACGCTGCATTCAAAACAAATTAGGCTAAAATAATATTTCCTACGATGCGCATCGAAGGCATGCCGGAATTTAAATCATGACTAAGCTTGTGTCCATGTGATCGATCTCTGTGTCGATAAAAAAATCCTTCAAGCACAATAGAAGCAAGCATCCGGGAAGAGAAATTCTAACGTTCATGATCATAACAGTGCATTATCATTCCCGATTGTAACTATTTTTTCCCCCTTATTCCTCCCATGCAACCGTCATTTGCGTCATAAAAGAGAATTTCTTGATAAATATTTTAGCGCCAGAATCAAGGGAGAGTAGAAAAAGAAAACAAGGGGTTGGAATCGTAATAAAAAGAGAGGCCAAAGAGCGAGTTGAAAAAGAGGATGCGATATACAGTATAAGCATCAGAGATGGTGGAGGGGGAAAATAAGGAGCATATTACACAGGAATAACATGGAAAGTAAACTCTAGGAGAGATACTAAGGAACAGGAAGCGGAAAGAATGGCTGAAAACGAAGGAGTTATATGCCTGGAAATGGATGATACTAGGATTGAACTAACAAGGGGAAACGAATAAACTCGTAAAACGTGCATTTCAACTTGGAAGACAGGAAGGCGACAAAAGCAAGTGGATCATCGGTTAAAATTGAAGAGCAGTGGAGAAAGAAAAAAAATGGTGAGATGAAGACAAAACTACAAATGCGACAAATTCGAGGAAAGGCGAAAGCGAAAGTGCAAGGGAGTGGTAAGCAAGAAGACAATCAAAGAAACGAAAAGAGAAAAAGGGGCACGGGGAGATAAAGACACGGTGATAAAGGAAAGACTGATAAGGCCAAGGGAGAAGAGGGGAGGGGGGGCGAGTTTAGGCGACGACTGTTCGGGGCACTTCCTACTGACGTCTCGAAGCGGTTGATGAAAGACCAACTTCCGCAGTGAAAAGATCGCGAGACGCCGAAAAGAAACTAATTTCCTACCCCGTGAACCTCTCGTCCCCTCTCCCCGGCGTGGGACGACGCGATGAAAGGAATCGTTAAGGAGACGGGGAGCGCGGGGGGGGGGGCAGGACGGAGGGGGAAGAGATCGGGGGAGGAGAGGAATGGGCGAAAAAATGAACGGCGAGAATATTCGAAGACAACAAGAGGCGTCATAATCACCATCACAAAGAATGCGTTCGGAAGGAGTAGTGGAAGCTGGCGGGCGGGATGGGGGTCATGTTGGATGGGGCCGTATCGGGAGGGGATTGAGCCCAATCCTGACGCTATTCCTTCCGCCCCGGGGAGACAGCCGGGGTCTAAACCCTCCCCCCCCCCTTTCCCAACCCCACCTAGACCCCCTTTCCCCCGTTTGAATTTTTTAGCGTCTCCCGCCCACAAGGGAGAGGAAGGAGGAGGATGATGTATTAATAAAACGAAGCGCTTAGGGAAAAAACGTATTCGGAGGTGGGGAGGTGGAAGGGAGTCTGTTTCGGGAGAGGAGATGGTCGTCTCTCTGTGTGCCGCGCGGAGGAGACTCGGTCGAGGAGTTGGGGGGAAGAGAGAAGTGGGTCGGAGAGTGGTAGGGGGTCGCACAGAAAATGCCCCGAAGATAGCACCCGAAAGATGTCGCCTTACAAATCCATTACGCCGACGACGCGACTCCCTTCGCCCGCCCGTCCCGTCTCTCCTCCCCCTCCCTTGCACCCTTCCGAAATTCATGTTCTTATTCTTTTCGTCCCTCGATTCCTTCGCCTTTACTCTGATACCGAACTCCATCCTCCCACGACGTTAACCTAACGCCACGATGCCACCTTAATTAAACGACGGGATGAAGTAATTGACATTATATGACCGTATACTCTTATAAGTTTTTTTTCAGCTTTCGTGGCTGCATTCCTACTCGCTCATGATGAAATTTTAAAATATGCCCGGGATGGAAAGCAATAAAACGGCGGAAGAGAAAAAGTTTGGGAAAAATTCTCTGTCTTTTTAGCGATTCCTGTTTGGTGCGACTAGAAATTAATTCGCATAGTATAAAACCAGAGGATGCGTGCCACCTGGGTGGTCACGAGTTAAAATATTTCATGCTCGATGGAACATTCCCTTGAGTTACGATAGGTGCCTTTAGCACGTCTTCCATTTACCGATTAAGTTATGAACTGTTACCGTTTTACTGTTCCTAAATAACCATAACATCGTTCTCCAATCAAGACTTAAAATGTTATCCCCGACTTCACTGACGTTTATTGGGCACTTACTTAATTGCACCATTTTACGGCACGCTAAAGAAGAAGATTAGACAGCGAAAATGGCGGGAAAAACCAATGGCTTGCCTGGTCTCTGGAACGCAGTAAATTTCCTGCAACTTTCGCCTTTGAGACGCTCCCAACAGTAGCCGTTTTCCCATTAGTTTCATCAATTCCGCGGACGGAAGAGGGAAAATAAATATTAAAAGAAAAAAGCGGAAAACCATGCGAAAAACTGTTTTATTTTCCCTTCGCTCCACCTTTGCGCAAAACCTTCCGGCCGGATCGCCATCCCATTTACAAGCAGCTTCGCGTGTTCGCCCTTTCTCCCTCCCCTGCCATAACTCCAGCACCGTCTCCAGCCTCTGTCAGTCTACTCCATCCCACCCCTCCTACTCCTTTCCCTTTTCCCCGCGCCTGGCTCCCCTCCCTCCATCCTCAGTGCACGCCCCCCTCCCCCTTCTCTTCCTCTCAGGCCGCTAAAACACTACCACTTTCCCTCCTTCCCTTATCCTTTTTCCCCCAACGCTTTTTCCTCCGCAAAGGCATTTATTTTTCTGTTTTATGTATTTACGTTAAACTCGGCGCTCACACAACTCATATCGATAATTCCCGTCTCCTGTGCAACTGTATGGTCTCTCCCCCCACCCTTCCACCCTCACAGTCTTCATCCTGGAGCTCTCCTCCACCCAACGCCCTCCTCTCCCATTTCCACCCCACACCCTCCTCCGCAACCTTCTGCTCCAACCGTCCCCCACCACCGGAAGGCCTCCTTTTGCGACTCCCCTGCAATCCCCCATTTTTTTTAGCCTCCAAACACTCTGCAACCCCTTACCGTTTTATATCCGCCGCCACTCGCTCGCTGCGTACAGCATCTTCGGCTCCTCAACACGCTCTCCATCGCTCTCGAGTCCGTCTCGTCACTTCCTCGCCGCCCTCCGACCCTCCCGTGTCTGGGAATCTGAGGGAAGGGCCTCAGGATGTTGGGAAGGAGCCGGCAATGAACTAGAGTCAGTGAGAAGTCACCCTAAGGGCCGGAGATATCTAAGTACCCATCGAATCTTTCGCTACTGCACATATAAGTGCTGTCCTTTTCTAAACTTAGGAAAACTTGATTTCTTCACGAATTACGAACCCAATGGGCTTTTTGCGTGAGTCTGGAAAATAATCGCTATTGTGGATGTCGCTCGTTCATATTCGTTCCATCTAGCGAGTTGGGTATCCGTCTTCGAGATGAATCTCAAACGCATTCACCCTAAAATAAATCGGAATGAGGCTTCTATCTGTTTATTTCATAGAATTAAGCTGGAAAAGAGAACGCAATATATGTCATAAACCCATTTCGGCTGTATTTTAAATTAAAATGCAACGTTAACAACCACAATTTACGAATCTCAGCGTCAATAATTCATATGTGGAGTTCTAAACGAGGGGTCGTATGACGTTTGATGTTTGAACGATAGAAATCGTTCGTTGGAACCCTTCATTAAGATAAAATATTGAAGACTCGAATAGGATATGACAACGAAATATTACAAAAAATATTCAAGACCCGTAACCTTGGTGCAGGATGAAAAAGAGACAACCTCCACAATTCAACTCTCCGTGAGCCAGCGGGGATTTTAAAATATTTTTTTTGAACTACACCAATAAATACTGAAATAACTTTCGAAAGCACCTTTTATAAGACTATAAATATAAATTAAAAAGGACATACCAGAATTGCATGTATTCACGTCAAATCAACAGGATTCCTATCAAGTAAGAAATAAATACATTTATAAACCTAAATGCTAATAAACCGAACAGTAAAGTAATGAGGGTTAACAGTTGATTTATTGGGAATGGCACGCTTCATTGAAACTCAAACAGGTTAAATTTTTCTGGGGGATTGGGTTAGTGCGGTGACTAGTTTCTTGGTTTCCCACCCCTGAGGGTATAAGTTCAAATTCCGGAAGTGGCAGGATTTTTCCGTGGTATTTCGATCCCTCAATGGAGTGCTATTCGGAAAGAACTCCCTCAAGAGGATAGATGGCGGACGAAATGAAAGACAAGGAAGAGAATATTATCTTTTTTACAATCCATGACTACCACTAAAATAAAATATCTCATTACAAATAGCTAAGCATGCCATAATAAATACATTCCAAAAAGGATTCATTAGGGTACATTATGGCTTCAACGTTCGAAATGTTTGGCGAGTCACAGTTGCCATAGCGGTATTGAAATCCTAAACATGTTTTTTTTGGTAATTCAATATCGGCTGTATACTACCACTGCTTCTTCCTGAAATATTAGTCTAAGCTGAACGAATATATTTAAAGGCACCATCTCTCATTCGGCCTACCGTTTTGCTGTTCCACCTAGAGCACCGAAAATGTTCCGTAATTTATTCCTCTTGCGTCTGAGGGATGCTGTATAGGGAGGATATGGAATGGGAACGGAATGGTTTGCGAGAGTGGCAGCATTTTCCCCATATAAACCTATTTTGCTCGGCGCATCTTTTTTTCCACACCCTCTCTCCACCCTGTTCGACCAAGATCACCCTACCGCCGCGGAGAATCGCCCCAAACCCCTCATAAGCCCCTTGGCCTCCCCGTCCAATCCCCTTCCTCGCGCCTCTCCCCTCGTCCGAATCTTTTCCCCACACCTACCCTGGCCCCCTCCCCGTTACGTTCACCCCAGGATTTTTTGTGCGTACGAGCAACCCTCTCGCGCGCCCTACTCCTCAACAACTTCCACCCCCCCCTCCTTCATGCCCCTTATCGCCGCTCCGTCTCCCGCCCTGCCCTCGTCTTGCTGCTCGAACATCCCTCTCTCCTCACTACCTCCCACATCATCGCCTCCGCCTTCGGAATTGCATGTTGTCATATTTTCACGGACGGCGTAATGCTCTCCCATTATCACGGGCATGGTTTTAGCCGAGCATGAATTATGATAGACACGCCTTTTATACGACTCCTATGCTAATACTGGGGGAACAGGGGGGGGAGGGGAAGGGGTAGGGAGCAGCCTCCTCGTTGGAAGGAATGGTTGTGAGGTGGGGGTGAAGGTGTCGGGGAGGGAGTGGGACACTCGAGACCTTCTCTCTCCTGCCACTCCCCTCTCCTCGCCTCCTTCCATCTGAAGTCTAAACGGCTTTGGGTTCACTCACCGCCTCACTCTCCCGCCCACTCACTCTCTCTCTCTCTCACTCCCTCTCTTCCCCATTCCGTCTCTTCGTCATATTTCATAGTCTGAAATGGTCGCGGATACTTACGCTTTGAAGGAGGGGAGTCGATACTGCCGTTGTCCCCCGTTAGTTGCCAAGTTGGAAGGCTAAGTAACGGAAGTCCTGAATAGTTGTAAATTACAATGATGAATATGTACATATAGTCACGGATATGCACTCTTATCGTGCAGTATGCTACCATCATTAAACATATTCACCAACACGTTGGAAATATTGACCCAGAAATCAATAACGTCGAGGCTCTGAAAAAGTTTCCCGTAACATACCAGGTAATTCTTAGCTTACTTAGCTTCATAGATAACGTGGGCAAGCATACTAATATAGCCTATAGATGGAACGAAGTTATGTGCTTTTGATAGAGGAACCGTTAGAAATATTGTGGGAGGTTTAACTTCGATGTAAAATCGTAAAATGCATATAAATGTATAGCTCACCGCGGCGCTCACTAGAGCGCTAAATAGAACGTTAACTAGAGTGTTGGAAAGATCCTGCAAGAAGTACTATAGGTTAAAACAGCTACATTGAGAAATAAGTTTCTTGCATCAGATTAAGATGACATACCGCATTATTGAGCAAATGTTTGGTCAACTTTCTTAGGTTAACTCATTCTGATACGTGTGCTTTTCGAGATAGTGCTGAAATACTGCACCGGTAGAATTTAAATTGCAAATAGCTGTTATCAAGTAATCTGATTGACTAACCGTAGTACAAAGGACAACTATGTACAAAAGACGATAAGAATGGGTTCAGTTTCATAACTTAAGAAGAAAATCCAGAACGCTGAACCACAAAGAGAACTCAATAACAAAAAAGAGACCTCTGGAAACTGATGACATGTTTTGAGAATTATGGCGAAAGATTATAATCACATTACGGGACAGAACGTATTCAGTCAATAGGAATATGCTAGAGGAAGGAATAGGTATAAATATTTACTACATTTATGTTAATGATTTACTAAATTGAAAGGAAAATGGATAGAAATAGGGCTGTACTTATTTGATCAAACGAATTCTAAATGAATGAAATTAGTAAACAGTACTGGAATATTCTTCACGTTCTTACTTCTATAGTCTCTAAAGTGATAATTTAAAAAAAAACAGTGAGATATATAATGAATTATTCCTTAGTTTAATACATATAATACATACTGTATCTACGTTTATCAATAATACCATGGACAATTTTGATTCTAGCAACCGAAATAATTATTTTGCCTCAAGACTTAATGACACGTCGAGGTTTACCGTAAGAACTACCGCAAGAATCATAAGCAAACTGCCCAAAGGAAAAAAAATAAATTTTAATAAAACAAGATTAATTGATTCATGGTTAATTACGTTAGGACTGGTGGTTATTTGACAATGCCACTCGGAGAAACACGATGTATTTGCTTCCCACTCGCTCCTTCCATCCCGTATATCCTTTCCGGGATCTTTTACATAATCTTCTTTATCTTCACCTCCTTCCAGCCCTATCAATCTAGAAATGCATCCAAATCCCGTACCCTCTTCCTTTTTTGCAATCAACCATTTTTCATTCTGACCTCTCCTTCCCTTTTCCCCTCCCCTGGAGTTTCTCGCCCTCTCCCATCCATTTCCCCGCCACCCCTCGGCAATCTGCTCCGAGGCTAATGATTATTGGGGCTTCATCTAACGGAGAAGAACGGGAATGGATAGAAGCACATTGCACTTTGGATGAAATTTGCGAACGGAGAAACAATATATGTATTCCAAGAAATAAACATATAATGAGCGTCATCTTCAAGGGCGAGCAGAAGAGTGTGTAAGCAGAACATATGAAAAACAGAACTTACATTGAGGCCATCGAAAATGTTCACATCGGGAGAAAGGAAATGAAAGATGGAACAAATGTAAAAGAGATGAGGAAATCGTGATTAAAATCTCTTGTAACTGTATTTTCATGGCTATCTACGTAAGACACCCATGGGTATTCATTGTGATATTCTCTACTCGTACCCGCACGCTTATTGTCGTGGTGAGAAGTGGTATATATCTGAAGAAAATAACCTTTCTAGCATCTCTTGGGTGTACAAAATTAATTGAACATTAATTAAACCAATGCTTAGCATAATATAACCGAAAATCAAAAGCATGATGATATCACATACCTGTTAATATAGGTAAACAGTGACCACATTATATTTAGCTACACCAAAGCTATAGCATTGATATCCTACTACGAGCTTTTGTACCAGTTACAGTTAGTCCTGCTTCGCATGTTGAATGGCATCGCAGCACAATAAACAAATCGCAGATTTACAATCGACAATTAGCTACGAGACATTAATATTAAAATGCTCTTCGAAAAGAAGTTTTATTCTTTAATTATGACATATCTGATGAAAACAAATAGATTTATTGCAACACAAAAAATAAAATAACGATGTTTGGAAATGATCTCAACCTTATTATAACGCCACAGCCCCTTCTCTTTTCAAAATAAATTCCTATGCACAGTACTTGTAAGCAATAACATGGGTAACCAGAACTCAATTAGGAACCCAATGCGAACATTTTGGAGCATTCGATAATTGATGAACGCATATTTGTATTATGGAGCAAACCTCATATAGTACGGCTGCAACAATTTCAAAGCGATTTAATGCAAATTTTGGTTTTTGAACGGATTCTCATTGTAATTCGAATTTTTAGAACTATGCAAGTATCTGTTGCAAAGATAATAACGAAGATAAACCAAAATAAAAAAAAACGTCGATGACAGATTTCTACTATTACTTGGGGATGGAAAAAGTATTCAGAGAGAAACAGTTATAAGGTTATATAAATAATGTCAACAAGGTATATAAGGCTGCATAAAAGAAAATTGTTGATAAATCGAAAAATCTTACTGTACTATTACAGTCAATTAAATTGAATTACTAATTTAAATTTATGTGTAAGATACAAAAAATAGTTAAATATGTCCACATATTTAAACGATAATATTCGTACATGTTACTCTTTGATTCGAAATTCAACATTCGCGATACTTTTTGAACAAACCCCGTATATCTATCGATGAAGGCAACAGGAAACCACATTTAATAATCATTCCCAAGAGTATAATGATGGACTTTAATATGGAGCGTAGTTATGTACGGCACGGAAATGTGGTCACTGAAGCAGGATGATAGAAGTAGATTGGAGGCTTTTGAAATGTGGTTGAAGAGAAGGATGGAGAAGATGAAATGGACCGAAAGGAAAACAAATAAGGAAGTGCTAGGTATGGTGGGCGAGGGGAAGGGATTTTTGGAAGAAATCCTTAGGATGCAGAAAAAATGAATGAAGTGCATATTGGTCGGCAGTGGGATGGTGAAGACTGTAATAGAGGGGAGAATGTTAGGCGGCGAGGAAAGGGCAGGATAGGGATGTTGGACGGGGTGAAGGGAGGAAGGAAGTACTCAGAGATGAAGAGGGACTTGATGTAGACTAGGCCGCTGGATTGTGTTTTGTTAGGAGTCAAAAAATATTTATTTGGTAGTTGTGTCCATCCCAAATCTACCTTAAGCGGTAGATTACTAATATATATATATATAAATATATATATATATATATATATATATATATACACACATATATATACATATATATTAAGTTTTATGTATGTATACGTACATAACACTTAAATGACACAATAGAACACAAAAATATACTTAGGAAACACTTAAAAGTACTGTCATCTTATTGATAATTTATGCTTTTGTCCTTTTTCTAGTGAATCATAAGATCAAAAAAAAAATCAAGACATATCTAATGAATATGACGTGTAATTCAGCCTTGGGAGTCTTTTTTTTCGAGCTAGAACCCGCCAAATTAATGCTGCCTAATACGCTGGAGCTTTATCAGTATAGAGCGATGAGTATATTTATCATACGTGGTTATACAAAATCTGACGCGGTTGCGAAGTCGTGGGGACACTGACATAAAGTAAACGCCGGCTGTTCATCAGAGTTATTCATAAAAATTAGAGAAAAAACAAAACCAAACTTATGTGTCAGCGGCAGCCGTTGCATGTTGAAACATATTTAGTTCGCCGACGGCAAATCGAGGTAACTCGCAACGAGTAATACGCTTCATTGAACTTTTACACTCACCCGTACAAACCCTCAGCAAAGACTAATGGAAATACAACAAGAGGCCAGCGGATATCGTTCTTTCCTATAGCACAGCTACGCGATGGTTTTAAATGATTAAGGATACAGACAATCAATGCTAAGGCAAGGTGGGTCTAGAACTCCCATCACTGCTCTTACAGAGGGGGCAGTGTTGAGAAAAGCGGGGAGTATTGATAAAAATAAAGGAATGTATTAAAGGTTGACCCATTCACAAACAAAGGAAATGAAACGTTGTGTATCACAATCCTGGAATATTTTTGCACAAAAAGCATAATCCAAGAATATAATTTTACCACTGCTGCTATTGTGGTAGAAGATGGTGGAATAACGTTGACATGTCATCAAAGATGTTGAAAATTTCCTTGAATGCCACCCACCCGTTGGCGACAGGAAAATGGCACAGGAAATGTGTTCTTGAGTTATGAGGTCGGAGACCACTTACTACCTTGATCAAAAATTTCCCGGAATTTATTCAGAAAATTAAAAATACAAGTTTATTCATCTAAATCTATATTGTCCCCTTCAAAGTAATCCCCATCGACTGCAACACACTTATGCCAGCGCTTGATCCAATCCTCGAAACATTTTTTATATTCGGTTTTCGGTATGTCCATCAGTGCTTCCTGCGATTTTTCCATTACTTCCTCTCGGCTGCTAAAACGCGTTCCCCGTAATGGTTTTTTAACTCGATTGAACAGAAAGAAGTCACAGGGAGCCAAATCAGGTGAATTCGGTGGCTGTTGGATGGTATTTGTTGCATTTTTCGTCAAAAAATTACGAATAATGATAGCACTGTGCGACGGTGCGTTATCATGGTGCAAAATCCACGAGTTTTCTGCCCACATTTCTGGTCTCTTTCGGCGAATTGCTTCACGCAAACGTCTCATAACGCCCAAATAATACTCTTTGTTTACTGTCTGGCCTTCTGGCAAAAATTCATGATGCACTACACCGTTGTAATCCATGAAAACCGTCAGCATTGCCTTCTTTTTTGACTGAAAACGACGTGGTTTTTTTGGTCTCGGCTCATTTGGTGAACGCCATTCACTTGCCTGATGTCCGGATTGCGTGTCGTACTCATAAACCCACGCCTCGTCTCCAGTAATGATCCTTTTGATGAATGTGGGATCGGATTCAGCCTCGCAAATCATGTCTTTTGCGACGTCAACACGGTCTCTTTTTTGCATGAAATTGAGGTCTTTTGCTGCTACACGACGGAAACCCAAATCATTAACCACAATGTCTTGGGCGGATCCATAGGCAATGTTCAAGTCCTCCGCTATTTATCTGATGGTTAATTTGCGGTTATTGACCAACATTTCTTTTACTTTATCAATTTTTTCACCGACTTTCGATGTCGATGGTCTGCCACTGCGTTCATCATCTTCGATTGACTCACGACCACTTCTGAACCGCTCGTGCCACTGGTAAACGACCGTTTTTTTTAGAGAACCGTTGCCGAAACACTTTTCCAACATTTCCAACGTCCGTGCGCCACTAAATCCGTTTTTTACGCAAAATTTAATACAAGTTCGTTGTTGCAAATTTAAATCCATTTCTGCAATTGTAAAAAATCGCCAACACACACAGAGATAGATGTACTCTTGGCTACGTAACTTTTGCAAATGTCAAGTTATGACACTAAGATTTAAAGGGAATATCAACAACAGATGTACCAATTTAACAAAAAAACAGAACTCAAATCGGAACGATGGGAGCGCCACACGGTGGTTATTCCGGGAACTTTTTGATCAAGGTACTATATCTGAACAACA
Organism: Hetaerina americana; assembly: GCF_022747635.1. Lineage (NCBI taxonomy): Eukaryota > Metazoa > Arthropoda > Insecta > Odonata > Calopterygidae > Hetaerina > Hetaerina americana. The sequence continues at coordinate 25,087,465 of NW_027287095.1, read as the reverse complement.
GAATGTTCGCAAATTAAAATAATGTTACAAGAAGATTGGTTCCTTGCTCAGGAATTCACAGAAGATGAAACTTGACTAAATCATCTTGATTCGTAGAGCAAACAGCATATCTGTGGGTGGAATTATTCGGCAACGCCAACACCAAAAACAGCCAAAGCGGTGGCTTCTGCTGGCAAAGTGATAATCAAATCATTTTTCAATTAACAGGAAATTGTGTATTAATATGTGTAAGCAGCACACAAAGCTGTTAATAAAGTGTACTATAAGGGATTTCTGAAAATACCCCAAGGTTACATCAACCGCAAAAGCTCGCATTTTAAAGCGACAGGCTGGATGCTGCACCACGATAATGAACGGCAGCATTTCACAAATGTTGCTTAATGTGCCAAAAAAATCATTGAAAATGCAGCTATTCTCCCTATAGCCCAGAGCTTAGCCTACCCCCAAAGTGATTTTTTCAGGTCCTCCGTTGGTAGAAACAGTTTTGTAGAAAACTTTTTTCTTTAGCAGAAGCAGTGTTGAAGACTGCTGAGACGATTTTGAGACCCTCAAAAAATGGCTTCCAGCATGATTTCGAAGACTGGAGAAGAGATGGGATAAGTGCACTAAATCAAATGGGAACTAATTTGAAAGGGACCAACAGAATTTGGAGGATGAGCAAAGGCATGTGGTTGAAAAATAGTGGTTATTTTTCCAGCAGCTCCAGCATTATCTTAAGGAATAATAATTTACGCTATTTGAAGTTCTGTTTACATTTGGTGATCCAATTTATGTAAATATCATCCGGAAATATTTTTGCAATTGAAGAAAAACTTTTAAGTGAATGGAATAGGGAGGTGAAAGAACTAAAATTACTAATTTAACACTTGGTAAATATGAAAAGGGAAGAAGTTGAAGGTGGGACATATGCTACGTGGAAGGATGTAGATTAGTTAAATCACTTATTGCTCATAATATCCACTATTTTAAGGCATTTTGTGGTAGCGATTACATAAAATTGGTATCACCTATACAACCAAAAACAATGGGAATAGTTCCTATTATTTAGCCTAAAAGGATGATGCATGAGAGCTAATAATAAAAGTAGTACAAATAAACAAGATTGTGATTGAGATCTTTTTTTGCATAAAATATTAGGCAAAGAATCTTATAGCTCTCAAATGAACGGAACACAGCCAACCTTAATAGCTGAACTGCAAGAGAGAGCTGAGGAGGTTTACTAGACAATCAGGGAATGGCTAAATTTTTAAATGCGCTAAGGGATCACTGATAATGAGTGACTTGTGATAAGAACTTACAAACGGTGGTTGTGGACGTTACTCGTGGAATGCCTACCACTTTTTTCAATATATTTCATCAATGAATACCATTCCGTTTTGATATCAGAAGCTAACGTGATCATTATAAGGTAAGAATTCCCATATTTAAATTGCCAGTAGAATGAGAAATATCATTTTGTTCTAAAAAATGATTATGATATTTGTGCGCAAATGTTCCAGGATTGTGATATTCAATTCTTCTTTTCCTTTTTTTGTGAATGGGTTAACCTTCAATACCTTCCGTTGGTTTTATCAATACTCCCCGTTTTTCTCAATCTTATCCGTTTTCGATAGTTAAAACACCACCATTACACCATTATAACAAAATCTTCTTAGCCGTTTACACTCTGATAACAATCATATTAATGGAACAGAAGCAAATATAAATCAAACAAAGGACGCCTCGGTAGCTTAAGTGGCTAAAGCACTCGACCGGATATTGAGGGATCTTGGTTCGAATCCCAGTCAAGGCGAATGATTTTTACACTCTGAAATTGTTGCATTGAAAGGTACAATCCTACCATTTCCTTTAAAATTTAAAATTGGAAAATTTTTGGAAAGTGTGTGGAAATATAATTTACTAGTGAACAAATTGTACATGTAAAGTTACTCTAGCTTCAATGTTACTCGAGACTTGTAAGGTTTATTTCTACCCATCTAAGAATTCCATTATAAACTGTAAAAATTCTTTACATTAATGCACTTCTAAATTTTATGTTAAACTATTGCTTTCCGATTACAGTCTTTGAAGAAAACTTTTAAAGCTTATGCAAGCACTTCGAGCTAAAATGGCTACAGTTATCACTTAATAAGATTAAATGAACGGGACGATAAACTCGAGGAAAGGCCTAAAACGATCAACACAGAGTACTCAACATTTTTTTCTCCAAGAGAAAAGCAGGAATCGCCTCCTTTTTTACGCCATTTCGGGAGGGAAGGGAATCCTAGCTTAAAATGAGAATGGGAGAATTCGAGAGGGAAAAGAAAAAAAAACTCGGAAGTCTCAATAAAAATAAGTTGGAAATAAAGGAAATGGGTGGTACTTTAGTCAGGAAGGCATAAAAGGGGTCGAAAATACGTATAAAATAAAAAACAATGAAAGAATCAACTTAAATAAGGATATATTAATGCGACACGCCGCTCCATACGAGATGGGACTGGAAATAGTCGTTTCCCCAAAATATTTTTATTTTTCTCTCCTTTCAAATGCTTCTCCTCCTACTTCTCCTCCGTCACTATATTTCTCGCTCCACTCTCTCTCTCCGCAACAAATTCACCCTCCCTCCACCCTCACCGTCCTCCCCTCCTCCTTTTCATCTTCCTCTCTGTTTATGTAGCTCTTTCTATTCCTTCCCCTTCTCCTCTATCCCTCTGCATCTCACCCGACCAATCCAGAAACTTTTACGCTTCATTGCCGAGAACTTCACACTCTTCCCTCTCGGCCTTCCCACCGACCCATAGTCGCACGCCCTTCCACCCTCCCCCCCCACCTCCTTCTGAAAACACCCACCCCAAAACACGATGCAACGCAGCACGCGCACTTAAGGAGTAGAGAAATAAAAGGGGATTTGAGGAGTATGGGATTAAAGTTGAGGCGAGATACTGGTGGAGAGACGGAGAGTGAAATATGTAACATCCCTTGGTCAGAAATATATGTACCTAGGGATGAAAATGGGAAGTGAAGTTTATATGAGCTAGTGCAATGGGAATGGATTTGCCAGTAATTTTCCTTGATCGGCGAACTCATATATGGGAAAATAGTGCGTGAATGGGTATTCAAACGAAACTAACTGTTGCAATAGTAATGGTAAAATCTGCCGAAGGGGAAATTTATAATGTTAAACATAATTGATAATAAGTTATGTAAACCACCGTCTGTGCGCTCTCCTACGAGTAATAAATTTTGTTATTTACTAAACATGCCCAATCTTACAAGAGCTAACGCTAAAGGACTCAAATTTTCTGTATCTTAATTAGAAAACTATTCTCCACTTCTTGAACAGAATTCCTTTTATGGCTATTAGCTTGTTATGATTGGCTCTAATGTTTTTCCAGTGAAAGTTATATTTTCTGTCCAATGGGACGGGTCAGAATGTTCACAATGTGTAACAAAATATTACTTATCATGTTTTAATTGAAATGTGGCTTGAAAATCATTTAAAAATTACAAAATGTTTGACGGAAAGATTGTGCCTTATGGATCGTTGATGAACTGATTGATGCCTGCAAAAATAAATGCGATCAAAAAGTTGCCATAGCGATAGATCGAGGGGAAATTACTGGATTGAGCTTCCCACTTCGAAATTATTTTATATTCATATGTCAAATCAGAACCTTTATAAACATTGAACGCTAGCTATAGCCAAGGGAGATTAATGCAAGTTACCAGGCAATTACACAGTAAGACCATGAGGGTTTTGAAAAACCTTAATCTTCTTGACATCATTCTAATAGAACATGAATTCACAAAATACAAGTATAATACCTTCGGTTGTTAGGACTGACCTAATGATTCTGTTACGGATGTTACGGATGAAAGGGATCGAGATGGTGCGGGGGCTAACGTACTGGCTTCCCACCCAGAGGGCCCGGGTTCAAATCCCGGCGGTGTTGAATATTTTTCAGAGGTATCACGATCCCCACTTGAGGTGCTTTGTGGAGGGCACTTTGAGTGAGTACGTTAAGCTGCGGACCCCTTGGCGCCTTTCGTAAAGAGTAGGCTAATGCCGACGCCGGGTTTCTCTCCACCCTTCATCCTTTCCTATCCATCCCCTATGGCGCAAATGACCTCAGCTGTCGGTCGCCTCCCCTCAAAACTACTACTAAATATATGAATTAATTAATGGCATAATCCCATTAAAGGTGACACAAATCCAAAGATATTTTTCAAAAAATTAACAGAGGTTTATAATGAGAGAATACTTAGAAACGGATAAGATACCTATAAGCATTGGTGTGTGTATGGACAATAACAGTGAACATTTACAGATGACGACTGAAATCATAACTGCATTCAAATATTATTAGGCGCAGTTTTATCAATCTTTTTTAAATCATCAAGCAATATCCTTAATTAATTCATACTTATTAATAATAAGAAACTATATCGACAATTCACATTCCTCCTCAGTTTTATGAGAACGGGGCCGCCCGTAATAATGAAAATATGAAATAGATTTATCTTTTAATTAGTTTTCGAGATGCAAATAATTTTCCTGGCTTCAATTAATGCATATACATTAAACATTTCAATTATCTCAGGAAAATTGCCAATAACATTGTTCATTTGTGTCTTGTCGAAGTTTAACCTCGAAATTCTTCACGCAATCCATTCTTCAGGTCTTCTATATACGTGGCAGCTATTTCTATGGCTCACCTGCTTTCGAACTCATCTTTCAAATTATCATTCTTTACGATGTTGTCACGATATTTATACTCAACGCTGGGCATTATGGTAACCTCACAAGTGTTTGGATTATTTCCAAGACGAAAACATCTTAAGAATATATGACGAAAATCCGACGGAGGGAACTACAAATGGAATTTTGGCGTCATGGGAAGCAACGAGTGGAAAGAGGACGACCAAAGATAGATAGAATTATAAATCGTAGAATTTCAAACTTAAAGGGACGTAAAGCATGTAATAAATTCTTAGTTAATGGCGGTGAATATTTTTCATTTTAAGTGTTTAGCATGAAAGTAGTCATTTTTAATTATCATTATTATTGGGAATGGTAACTGAAAATTGTTATAGTTAAATGGGTAATCATGTACGCATTTTCAAAGTCAGGACCTACAGTATTAAGTTAACGTCGTATTTAACAATGCCTTGAGGAAGAAATTTATGAATAAATCCGCTAAAGAGATGAAGGATTTCGAATACATTTTATAGAAAATATGTACAATTTCATATTGATGTCACTGCAGTAGATACGAAAATCCTGCACAGAAGGAGTCGGAGAGGGAGGAAGACCTTGAGGAGTCGGAAATGTGAGATGGCTCAAAGGGGATGGAATAAGGGCTTCTCGCAAGAGGCGACAGCCGAACGGTTGGAACGGCCAATGAGGAAAAGGGACGAATAAATTAAATAAGAAAGCTATCGCTGCGAGAATTGCGACGATAAACATTTCAAAAAGCAGCGAAAATAAAAAGCGTCGCCGCATCCTAAATGGGCTTAAAACGTTTTTATCAAATAAAATAATGACTACTTTTCTTTAATTATAAAAATATATATGCGCGAACACGTGCAGTTAGGGAGAAACGTTTTTTTGAGTACAGTAGTCTCGAAAACCAGATCGGAGATACGTCGTAAATAAATAGAGATAAATAAAATAATTGCCCGCGTAAGGGAGAGACGACCGGAATGGCGGCCGGGAAGTGGGGAAAAGTGGGTGGGAGGATGAATGGTGGAGGAGGCGAGGGGGAAGATGAGGTGGAGGCGGGGTTGAGGGGAAACAGGGGGCCGGGGAGGACGATGGGGGCATGGCGGACGGGCGAGGGCAAAGTGTTGGCGAGGAGCGCGATGGCGATGTGGGTGACGAGAAATTTGGGAGTGCGGAGAGAATGGGAGAGGGGCGATGCAAGGATGGAGGCAAATAGCAAAGAGCATGTCGTGTGTGACCAAATGTGGAAATCTGGAGGAAGGCTGACGGGAAAAGGAAGGTTCAGGGTAAAAAATGAGACTTACATGAGATCGTACATCGGTCCTATTGGAAAGTCCTTGCTAACCCCAACTATAATTAGTATAACATAACAAAATATAATGGTCATTACCAATATACCTGATTCTATATTTGACCAACATAACAGTTTCAGGTTTAAATTTTTGGAAATCCTTCATTATGAGGGTAAAAAATAACTTAACATTTCCACCAAAAAGATTTAATATTTCACAATCATGGTTTCGATGCTGCGCATCATCGAAACCATGGTCGTGAAATATTAAATCTTTTTGGTGGAAATGTTAAGTTTCTTTTTACCCTCGTAATTCAACAGTTTAAAGGAAAACTATTTTCTTCCCATAGAGAAAAGAATACGATAGGAAATATATGTAAGCAATCAAGTGTATGAGGTGAAACGCAACTCATTATTTAGTACCAAAATGCGGCCTAACGGGACAGTTGAGTAATATTCAGTAATTGAAAATCGCATGAATATGGGTAAAATAGAACACTTGGGCCTCATCAATCCGAGTATATTATTCAGGGAAGAAGTGAAGGGTGAAAGTTGAGAATATGTGAAGGAAGCATGGGAGAGAAATATTAAGGGAACAGAAATTAAGTGGAGTTAAATGAAACTACGAGGAAAGGAATGTAAGAGGGTTGTATAGGAAACGTGAGAGGAAAAACAGAGAGGAGGACTTAGGAGGAGAGGGAGGGAGGTTTTAAAAGGGAGTGGCCAGCGAAGGGAGGGGAAGAGGTGCAGAAATTTCTCCTATGGCGTCCGAATGGTTGGCCCTGTTTTTTTATATTTGTTTGTGAATCCATGGAAGAGGAGAAATGGAAGGGGGAAATGTTTAGCGGGGCAAGGGCAATAATGATTGTAGGAAGGAAAGGGATAGGGGAGAGGGAAGGAAGGCGGGGTTTGAGAGAAACGAAGGGGAGGTGGCGGCCGATGGCAGGGGGGGAGAATGAGGGGAGGGGGAGAAGGTTAAGAGGGATGTGCGTCGGAAGTGACCGTTAAAATTATCATAAAGTATGGGTCTAGCATTCTCCGATGTACTGTGCGTGTAACCATTCATTGTCCAATCTCCGAGCAGACCGTGGCAGGAGAGAACGTGAGCTTACATTTGGGGATGGCGATTGCGTACGAACGGAGTGCGGTGGGAAGAACGAGAGGGAATAATGTCTCCGGTGGAATCCCTTCTGCAGTGGCAGGACAGCAGAGGAGCCTGCCTCGCCCGAGCATGTAAGGTAGGCCCTGGAGATCGGAATTCAGGCGGAGAAAAAAAACGCAGGAAGTGTAAAAGAACAGGCAGAGGCGCGAGTGAGAGTGAATAAACTCGGAGGTTTAGCGCGAAGCTGTTATAACAAACAATGCAGATATTATGGGCACTTACCTCGGACTACTAAGGAGAATGAAAGTCAAAATTTATCCATCGTGAAAAAATGAAGGCCTAATGTATAGTTTTGATAAAGAAAACGCGAGTTTGCCAAATAAAACGGTTGCATAAAACGACCATTTCACCCTTTCTTAAGGGCTTCAGCGTCACGCAGCGCCAAAGGATTTGTGGGAAATAGAAAAAATGTCATGATGAATGACTTACGTGCAATCGCCTTTCATCGTATTCATGAAATATTCAACCCTGGTTGAGTGAAGATTACTTGAAAAAAGATGGGTCTTGTCTGATGTAATTCGAAGCAGGAAAACATTTGCATTTTGTAGTTTCGCAATCTAAACTTCTAGTAGAATAGGTATAAGATGCTCCTTAAAAGGTTAGGTACCACATAGGTTCGGAAAATCACCGTACTTTCCTAAGACAAGTTTGCCTGGGTTCAATCTGGTAATGCATAAGTTCAAGGGTATAAATTCTTATTTTTAACCTACAAAATATTCAGAGAAAAAATTCAACAATGCACAATACATCACTTATATAATTAAAAGGTATAATGTTGGAATATGCGCGTCAATAAAATTTGAAACACTGGACATTCGGACGATTTGAGTAGTTATTAGGTACAAAAAAATGAAAATGACTCATTTTATTACTCAAATTCTCGCTTTACATGGATATACTGTATTGCATATTGAAAATTGGTACGATACTTGTCAAAATTACGAAACATTCATCCGCCTAAAAATATTCATGTCACAATGCTGAATTTTACTCTCATGTACTTTATGATGTTTATTATAAAGGGCAAAAAGATTCAGGACACAACGTCATCCAATCTGGAATTGCAATCGTGCACTCACCGAGACCAGGGGGAAAACGTCAGGGGGACACTTTTTGGTTTATTTTAAAACTTCCGCGAGGAACATTCTCCCTCACTCTCTCTCTCTCTCTCTCGCTGTGGTTCCAAAAAGGACGCAATTGAGGAAAGTGAAATGCAAAGAGGTGAAAGTCAACTGTCCACCATCGTGATAAGGGGTGCTTACTAGAGAGGTAGAGGGGGTTGAACCGGAGAGGTTTTGGGCAAAGGGGTAGAAGAGTGGGAGGAGACAGACTTTCGTTTTTTATGCGGAGATGCCAGAGGGGCGATTGAACACGCACGTATGTCGCCGTTACGTGGCAACGGAAAGCTAAAAACAATAAAAAAAAACCCGGGAGCTCTCCAAATGGCAACGCTATCCACACAATATGGCCGGAGCTCACATACATGTGTTCACACCGCTCCGACATATTCGTGTATAAATGTTTTCTTCCAACGCACCTCCCTCGCCGTTGGATGGCGTTTGCATTCGGTCGTGGGGACCAAAGTGCCCGTAACTGGGTTGCTGGGTGGAATGAATGTACTCTGAACAAGATGATGGAATGAAATGTGCTGCACTGCGCGAAATAATTTCAGTTCCATTCGATTTCACGCGCCATCCTATTATTCACCTCTCATTCATGGAACACTGACCATGATTGTAGAAGATCGAATTTATCCCTTGGATAGTCTTGCTCATGGAGTTGAAGATAATCAAAGTCTAATCGGAACCTAAAAGGCAATTTAGTGAATGGAAATTTAGATGGGGTAAAATAAATATTTGGTTCCTCCTGACGACCTATTGACACCGACACTGACTATATGGGAATTCAAGAAGATTTTATAAAGACATTACTTAGAGCTACATTGCGACGTGGGAATGAGCTCTTAAAATAATGCAGACACCCAAATAATCACAAATTTGCGGTCCGCGGTGCAAACGAAGACGAACGAAAAGTGAACACTTCGAAGGATCGAGAAATACGAAGGGAGTGGGCGAAGACGATAAAAGGCGGCCCATGAAAAAGGAATGAATCGAGGGCAAGGGGATGGCGAGCAGGGGGCGTGAAATAAAATAAAAAAATTCCCGAGAGAAGACGTCACCCTTGGATGGTTCCCTTTGTCGCCACGGAGCGTCTTCGACGGCGCTCCGTTCGCCCGGCGCCTTCGTCTACTCGGCGCCGGCCCGACGGGTAAAAATCGAAAACCGAACCTGGTGGGAGAAGTATGAGGGAAAGGGAGGGGTTTTTAGGGATTTTGGGACGGGGAATTGAGGGAAAGGGGTGGATATGAGGGAGGCAGAGAAAGAAAGACAGGAGAACGGAGAGAAGAGGATGTTTTTGGTATGGGGGTGAGATCTGGGAGTAGGAACGGAGGGAGTGAGGGAATTTGAGGGGAGGGATAAGGGACAGAGTCTTCCTATTCCCTCGCGGAGAAGGGATAGTGGATTAAAGTTCTGAGGGGGCAGGGGGGATTCTGAGAGATGCTAGGGTCGCCTCGTGAAAAGGATATATTCCTCCAGTTGCGGATTGAGGAGCACCGTGGGAGGAAATTCGAGAGGGGTGGAGGTACCCATGGGGTGGGTTGGTGAAGGTCTGAGGAAAGGAGGGGGGTACGTTCGGCCATAGGGGAAAAGAAGAAACGGGTGGCAGGGGGTAGAGTGTGACGTTAGGATGAGCGGAAGTGGGGCGGGAGGAGAAGGACGTTTGATGGAAAAAAATCAAAAGACGAAGCGCTCATCGTAAAATGTGAAAAGAAAGGGGGAAATGAATTATTAATACGTTGGGTAAACATTTGAATACTTATTTCATACTTTCACGAAAATCATGGAATGAAAGTTTTGGCATCGAGTTCAGAGCACATTAAATGGCTTTTGAGCTAACTTTATGGCACTACACAGAGAAAAACTTATAGGAGTCGGAATCGTTCTCCAGTCAAAGTATTCTCTTATTTTTCCTGAATCACTTCTCTATCTCCTAACTTTATATCTAGAGGAAATAAATTTCTGATTTAAAATATATTGGTAGTTGATAAAACAATTGCTTTATGAAATATATAGTATATACCTTAACTGCCTTCACGTCACTTAGCCACCAACCATAGATACTCTGAGGGCCCATAGATACACAATAGTATGGGCTGTTTCAATGATATGAAGGAATTTAATAGCAAAAATATTGATATACGAGGGTGGTCTGCAAAGTTTCCGACCTAACAAAGATACATGACATTTTTTCTGAAATTTTCTGAGGTTGGAAACTTTTCAGACCACCCTCGTAAATGCTAGGAATGGTTTGATGAGTGATAATGGATCTCATTTCGTACTTTCAACCAGGAACTCCTGAAATACAAAAATTCAAAGGTAAGGGAGCTCTCTTGAGATTTTCCAGAAAGACGTAAAGCCTAGGCTCAAAATATCCTCAGGTATCAGCTGGATTTTAATCCAAGCACTCCTTTCAGTGATCGAATGCTGTAAATATTAGGCTCCGAATCCTCAAGGTATTTTATTATCAATGGGAGGAGAAATGGAATAATGGGTGACCACTTCAGTTTACTTATTAAGACAAAGTATTAATAAAAATGTTCTTGGCCCGTTAGGGTTACATATAAATCATGAAGTTTTAACTCAGTGCTCCCTTTATTCTAACGAAAAGAAAAAAAATACAATGTTGAGGCTTCTATAGTCAACTTAACGAGAATATCCTCTCGACATTTTTGTTTATATTTTAAATAAAGAAAATACCTATCTGGATCCTTGATTAACATGAAACCAGTGGGGACATCTAGTTTCTGCAAACTCTTATCAATATCTCAATGGCATTATTGGCTGGGCGGAGGGAGGGTTCGGCAATCGCGCGCACTCCTCCTCTCTCTCCCGACTCGCCCGCCCATGCCCTCCAGCCCCACTCTCTCGCACCCTTTCCTCAAATCGCCTCATGCGCTGTAAATCCCTCTCCCACCCTTCAATCCGCTCCTCCGTCGAACGCCAGAGGACGAGAGAGCTGCGCTTCGGAAATCGAAGAACCGATAGAACCAATCAGAATGGATTCCCGATGCTGACCCCTTCGCGCCGACGCGAACTTTTCTTCCACCAACACTGGCTTCGTTCCGTTGCGGATCGTCGATACCCTGCCTCCCTTCTTCCTCCCTTTTCGCAAAATAAAAAAAGTGATTTAACCCTCTGACTCCGTCGCAGCGTTCTTCTTGAATGTGCGCCTCCATCCCTCGATAAATTTGTCAAATTACCTCTCATATCGCTTGCACATGAACGAAAATAAAACGGTCTCAGAAAAAACGTAAGAAGCGCGAAAAAATTAGATAACTTTTTTCATGCTCTAAGATATAAATACAGCTAATGCTTTTAGTTAAATGCCATTAAAATATTGAGTTATCATCGTTCGGTAAAGATACTATCATTACTCCTGTTCACGAGCGCGTTGAAAGGTGGTACCACGATAACAACGTAGCCGGGTTCCAGATTCGAAGAGCTTTTATACGTTGTGTTTCGGATGTGTTTTTTTTCCTTTTTCAAACTAAGGGAACGAAACATTCCTCCTACATCGATCGCGCCACTAGGGGCCTGCGCCGGGGTCATGACCAGAGGACACGGAAACCATCGGATTGGTCAATGAAGCCATCGCTCGAAGGGTTCGCGAGAATAAAATTCCGAACGCAGGCGGAGCCAAAATCGATTGGTAGCGTTCGGATCCACTCCGCCCTCCCCCACAACGACCTCCAACCCCTCAACGCCACCTCTCCCAGCCCCCATCCTCCCCCCGGACGGACGAAAGAACATCCCTCGCAGAGCGAGTCCTGCCGGAATTCATCCCCCGATATTTATGTATTTTTTCCTCCACTTTTTCCCCGGTGTGAGGGAGTTATTCCACACACAGACATACACCCCTTTCCAGAGTCCTCCATCAACCAATCGCCGACGTCTCGTCCACCAATGGGGGAAAAGGAACCTGAAAAGTGAGAGGGTGGATGGAGAGAGGAGTGAGAAGGGAGAAAGAGAGCGAGAAATCCAAGGGCATAGCGGGAGGGGTTTTATTTGGATGAGAAGGGGTACGAGGCTTCAATAAGGGGCGGAGAGGTAGGGGAGTGCAAACAAGGGTGGGGTGATCCTTACGGAAGAGAGGAGAGTACGCTTACGGGAGTCGAGCTTGAAAACAGGATAGTGTGAAAAGGGCTGGAGGAAAATTAAAAAAAATAAACCGGAAACCGCTCATGTTAGGCGAGCAAATGTACAAAATTGCAACAAATCGTTAATACCTCTGACAGAAAAAAACTAACTGCACCAGAAAGTGAGTACTTAAAGTTAAAATTAAAGCAACAAATATTAAATTATAGGCATTCCTTCAGTTATATTAAAAAACTGTTCAATTGCATACTTCAAAATGGTTTTTTAATTATTTTCTTTGACACTCCCTATATATTTCACTCTTGAAGTGTCTCGCAATTGGAAGCAGCAAACACAGGTAAGTACCAATAAACAAAATTTAAATGTACCATAAAAACCTAAGTAAATTAAAAATTGAAACTAGTATGAAATTATAGTACAGTGTCTGCGAAAGAGAGAAATCTTAAAATGTATTTAGTAATGTAACAATTAATAGAATGTTCACTAATATACTAAATTTCAGAAAACAGGAAACTATTTGTAATTAAAGGAAATTAAAAATAAACAATTGACGACGTTCATCTTTAGTTAGGTCGAAGAACAGGAATGAAGTACACACCCATAGAGATATCAGGAAATTCGGAAAATGAAGACGAGGCTCCAAGAGGGGAAGTAGAAGGAAGAGGATTTACAAGGAGTTGGGTAAGGGAGGAAATGGGGGAAACGCGTCGGTGCGGAGAGGGAAAGGGAACGCGGACACAGCGGAGAGCAGAAGGGATGGAAAAGGAAACGTTAACAGAGAGGGCGAGGAGGGAAAATGGGAAAAAAGGGGGATAAAAATGAAGGAGAGGGAGGACGAAAAGGCAAGAGGGTAGCCGGATCCCGTAAAAAAAAGAAGAAAAAGTCGATCTCCTTGAGCCCAACCAACCCCTTTATGACCTTCTTGCAACCCTCCCACGAACGACCCCGCGCGTCCGTTTCCTCCCCCTTATCCACTTCTCCCTTCTCCTCCCTCCAAATCGCTTCTCCCTCCCCTAACCTCCCCCCATCCCTCACCCCTGTTCGCCGATCCACGACCCTCCCTCGGAAAGGGAGAGAGAGAGAGAGCGCGCGTTCGATCGCCGATAGGTCGAACTGAAGCGAATGAAGGAGAGGCGATTGGTTTGCGGCGGTGGAGGGAGGACAGAAGGGGGTGCGGAGTGGGTGTGGAGGAGAAAGGGTGGTGTGGAGGAGGGAGGAGGCGAGAGACACTGCGCAGTGTCGAAAGAGAGGGGAGGAGGGTGGAGGGAAAACCTATCGACCAATGATTTGGAAAGGGCGTTCGGAAAGCCCCGATACGTCGGGGAGAAAAAATATCGGACGCCAGGGAAAGAAGGGGGTGAGGAAACAAGTGACTGCGCAGGGGAAAGCCGCGGAAGTGGTGGAGGGTGTGGCGTTCGGCGAGGTGCGAGGTTGCAGTGAAACCTTGAGGGTTTAATGCAAGATCACTTCGCAGTTGGGTTGTCACGTAAAGCATTCATCTTGAGATTTAGTTACATATAATAAATATTATATCAAAACTTGAAATGCTGAAAAATCAATAATTTTTCAGCAGGAAGGGAATGGATGTTTTGGAAGATTAAATGCGGAAATTTTTCAGTGGTGTTAAATATTACGATTTTATTTGAAGTGAGGGATCGGGATGGATCGGTGGCTAACCTACTGGCTTCCCACCCTGAGGGCCCGGGTTCGAATACTGAAGACGGCAGCTATTTATTAGTGCTATCCCAATCCCTACCCGAGGTACTTTGTGGAGGGCACTTTGAGTGTGTACGCCGTCCGTCGGATGGGACGCTAGGCTGCGGACCCCTTGGCTCCTTTTGTTAAGAGCAGGCTAATGCCGACGCTGGGTTTCTCCCTAACCTTAATTCTTTCTTGTCCATTCCTAATGGCGCAAATTACCTCAGCTGTCGGTCGCCTACCATAAAAACCGCTACTTATTTGAAATATAGGTGTTTTAGTTGTTTATCCATAATTTAACACTGATTTTACATATTTTACATATACTTCTTTTGCACATTATTTAATAACCATCGGGTGTAAGATGATGCTCAGGCAGAATTACTAAAGATTACTTAAAAAATATGTTTAAGATAGATTTAAATTTTTTCATAATTGAAAAAGTGAGGAAGGTATGGAATAGAAATGCAACTAAGAGGTTTGTCTAGGACAAAACATTATTTTGTGGTACCTAAACCCACCATAACTACTCCAAGAAGAGTTTTCTTCTTAAACTAGCTTCCTGCAAAGAAATAAAGACATCTCCAACGACCTCACTATAAACTTTATTCTTCAGGATGCAGAAAAGGGAATTCAACGTCACTTAGTTTTAAATCGCATCTTAGGTGTTAGGGGTCAAAGAAAGCATTTGGGTCGAAATTGTGATTATCATGTCCCGTGAACGCATTTGAATCCTTCCTCGTCCGCGCTCGATGCTCTCGCCGATGAACCCAAAGCTTTTGGACAACAGGCGTATCACTCGGACAGTGCTCATGGCACGTTACTTTTTACAGCCAAGGCCCCGAGAAAAATTGCGCCTACTTTCCAGGCCCCAAGGTTCAAAAAAAAGAGACGAGATAAGTGGGGTCGACAAATTATGAGTATGAAGCATTTTATTTATTTTTCCGCGGAACACAAGAGGAGGAGAGAGATCGGGTGACTAGATTTTTTGCGTTTCGGAAAAATCCGGCGCAATTATTCAGAGACATTTGCGTGTCCGGATTTTTTGTTCAGTTTTTCGGATTTATTGGCTATTCCAAACGTTTTATTATTTTCGGTCAGCCCAAAAAAAATTGGATGGTCACCTTATTTATCGGTTTTTTATGCCTCTCCCTTTTTCCTCTTCCCTCGGATCGCGCAGGCAATACAAAAAAGGATGTTAAGTCTAATTAATGATAACCGGCGAGGGAGGAATAATCAATGTTTACCACTTTTCAACCACAGAAGCCGCAACACATTTTTCGCGGACAAAAGGCACGGTGAATGGGAGTGATGAGAAGGGGCTGTTGGATCAATAAAGTGGATCGTTTCTCGTTATTATTGCAGTAATTTTCCACCGTCCGGAAAACATTGGAGACTTTTTTTTTTTGCTTCAAATTCCGTTTGAATGTGGATTTATGAGAAATTTCGTGGCCGTAGCGGCGAGGAAGAGGCTTGAAATGGGATACCTTTTGAGAATAAGCAATTCAAGGGAAATGAAAAATTACCACTTCAAAAAAAAAAATGAAAACCAACGGCGGAAGGGATTTAGATGGTGTTAAATGTGTTTCCCCTACTCGAATGCTAGAGTACTGGTGATTAAAGGGTCAAAGAGAATGGAGCGATTTAAATGATTCAATTCTAATTTGGAAAGAGGATCTAAATTATAACCAATGTCTGAACTTACTAACAAAAACTCAGTTATAAACCGGTCGGTTTGATAGGTGGGAGTAGAGCTCACCAAATACTAAGCCCGGCTGCGTGTGAAATTTGCACATCAGAGTAGGGGGTCAGCTCCTTTCCCTGTGCCCCCTTTGGTTTCCCTGGAAGATATGGTTCCAGTAAAAGCACACAGATCGGGTGAATAAGAAGATGAGCCACTCTTACTAACAATATCCTTGTAATTCAAATATCGGATCAACCAGGGCCCACCAAGATCTTCAGGGCTCACTATCACTGTCAAAAGGAAAACTTAAAATATCAATATATTTAAATATATTCCTGCTTATATTTAAATAGTCAATGGACAAACAATACACCCAGGCGTTTATTAAAAGTACAAAGCCATCCATGCACAGAGCCAGGAACTTTGTGAAGCGATTCAATATTTGTTTTCGAATCATGAATTTTTAATTGAACTTTACAGAATTCCTATTCATCGACTGGCACAATTCAGTAAAGTGTGTCTGCAAACAAATATTCCACGATCGTCTTTGTGAATAAGATAGGTCGACAAGAGTGTAGTGTCACTTCTAGTTTTCCCTCACATCGACTTCAACAATATCTGTCGTTTCTTTTGCAAGCAAGTGAACTTCGCCCAAGAGTGTGACCCAGTGGAAGATAAGTTACCGATGGATATACTTGCTGGGAGGAGGCGAGAATGGAGCACAGAGAGAGAGAGAGAGTGTGTGTGTTTGAGGAGAGGAGAGAAATTGAAGTGGCTATGGGCACGAGGTGGATGTAGGGTCTGAAGGACGGGAAATTATGGATGGAAAAAGCAGTTGGGGGGAGAGAGAGGGAGGTGGAGGGTTGATGGAAGGGGTAGTTATTTTTTTGGCTTGGGGAGGGAGGTTAAAGGATGCTGGTTAGAGGATCGGCGAGGGAGAGGCGGGAGAGGAAGGAGGAGGGGCGCTTGAGGGAGTGGATCCGAGGAGTAGCGATCACAGGACACTTACGGCAAGGGAAGATATAAGGGATGGAGCGGGCCGAACGGAGGGAGCTTCGTATGTATAGGAAGAAAATGGAAGGGGGAGGGTTTAACAGGCTGGCGCTTAGGAGGGAGCGAGAGAGTAGGGTGGTTCCGAGGATGGAGAGGAGGGGGGTGAGGGAGGGGTCTGCGGAGAGGAGGAAAAGGAGGGATGGATGGGTAGGAGGAAAAGAGGTCCAATGATTTACTCGCAGCAAAGGAAGGCTCGGAATAAATGTTTATAGCCGAAACGAGGCTTTGTGCCTCTCGCCCCCTATCCGTCTTCCTCCCTGCTAACCTCTCTTCCCTCTGCTTCTCCTCCTCCCGCCCCGGCCCCTCTTCCGCCACCCACCCATCCCCTCCCCAAGCCATCGCAGACTTGTGATCTTCGCATCCTCCTCCCGATCCCATCCCCTCCCCTCCGCCGCTTCCCTGCCTAACGCTTTCCCCAAATTCCACCCCCCCATCCCTCCTCCAACCGTCCCCATCGCACCACGCCCCCCTCCACTCCCCCGCCGGAGAAATCCACTCCATCTCACATCCCATCCCTCCATCCGCGCTTTCCTCCCTCCCATCTTTCTTGCTCGCATCCATTTCTGTAACTGCGAGAAATTCGGCACCCGAGCCACATATCATCCTTATTTCTTATATTTTTTTCCCCTCTCCGGAGAAGCGCAGCACTTTCTTCAGTGAGTAGCGTGATAGAGCGGATAGTAAGGGTTTTCTTTGGGGGGGGAGGAGGGCAGGGGAGGGAAGAGTGTGTGTGCGCGGAGGGAGGCAAAGAGTGCGAAAAATGGGGGGAGAGTGGGTAGGGGGGGTGGTTCTTTTTTTTTTACTCCCACCATATATATTATTATTTCTCTCCTCCCTACCGTCTCCCCGGTCCTCCCTTCGCTCCTCTTTGCTCGCGGCGCTGTCTCGTGATGTGGACCATTTTTCCTTGCGTGAATGGATTCCCACTTTTCGCCGGATTACCATTTAAGCAACGTACTACGCCATTTTGTTCCCCCCCCCCGCTCCTCCCACTTTTCCTGCCACAGAACCCTTCTTTCCCCACCCACCCTCCTCCATCCCGGAAGCCCTCGGCTCTCACGTATCGTAACTCTTATTTATGCGTTAAGAGACTACATAGCGAGAATGAGAGCGAGCGAGGGAATCCTGGATGCAATCGATAGTCACGCGTGGTGTTAGAAAAAGGCGTCCTCATTTTACAAGGCTCAGGAAATTATCTCTTAGGCATCAACGCAATACAGTTTAGCGCTGAACGAGAGTATGGGCGTAGGTATGGAAAAATGTGCATCTAGTAAGCATCCGCAAGGGTCTTCACATAAGTTACGACTCCGAATCCTGCGCCATTTTTTTCATGTGCCACGAAAATCTTACTCAAAAGTGCATCATCATTAGTTAAAGGTTATTTATAAAAGTTGGGAAAATTTTCGTGAACATTTATCGATTGACATAGTAATTATTCTTTCCTCTTATTGATAATTAAGTAAAATAATGTTACCCCACTAAACATGGGAACATTTCAAGTAGCCAGTTTTAAATCCTTGTATTCATTTGCCTGATAAGGAATGAACTTATATTCTAGGCTATTTTCAATGTTAGCTTAAAATAAAAGAGCAATTATTGCACTGTATTATTGGGACTTACGGAGCTTAAATAATTTTTCGGATACTTCTCAGATTTCAAGGTATTAATAATTCTGTCGGCATTTAAAAATATATAATTTTCGGGGCTTATATTTTACTTCCTTGAGCTAATTTTATCATCGCTACCTAAAAATATATTCGGTTCTACTGTATGAAAACATTTGACAGAAATTCATTCCAATGCTGTGGCGAAGGATCCCTGACAGATATCATTAGACGGAGGCCCTACTTAATTGCTTTGCTGTAGGTTGTCCCTGCAAAGAGAAATCTTGAATGTGATGGAGGAAACTTTGATTAAGGACCTTACTATTTTCTTATGATTCTAGATGGCAATATATTGACAAGATACAAGCGTACTTTTGTCTTTTCTTTTGTTAGTAGACAGGTAAATTCACACGCACTTCTTTTTTAAACATCGAGCGAAATTATCGTCAATTAATTTTGTTTTATCCTCTGATACGAAAAGACACCTAAGGTTATAATCACCACACCAGTACTTTCAACTGTAATTGGCTTAACAGAGAAAGCTTTGACAGCTCTTAATATATATTTACTATTTTTAGGATATAACAATTGAAGTTCTTTCAGCGATATATTTTTTCCAATGTTGACCTTCGAAATAAATTGCGAAGAGATAAAGAAATATATCCACCTGGCAATTATTTTCGAGTAAATTGAGAATTTTGCAAAGTATGGTCTATATCAACTATGTGTCAAATACCACAAAGGTAACACCTCTATTTTTGTACATGCCATATTTTTGCAACACACATAACCATGCGCATGTATTCAAGAAGATAAAAATCCAGACTATCACCAAAATTATTTACACAGTTCATAAATTAGAAAACTACATATCGAATATAATGCCTATTCCTTGAAACCAACAAGCCCGTCCATATTGCAATAATAATACCATAATCCAATAATTAGCAGGATCTACGTGAATTGAAGATTAATTATATGGATCCGTTAAGTTATATACGGACGTCGTCGATTTGAAAAAGTACTGACATAGTGGACATATGGCGTTATATTGCAAAGCTCTAGTAGCAACCGTATTTGAGAGAAAGTCAATGCTACCTCTTCAAAGTTTCACGCATCCACGACAGATTAATGATTACGGCTAGCTGATAACCATCACATGTTCACGATGGATTGGATAATCATGTGCACTTTTAAACTGTGTCTCCGTTCACCTTTATTATAACTGTTCCATTATCGATTATCAAGCTATTCTCTATCTCAAGACAATGGTTTATTTTAACTTTTAATGAGGAAATGGTGGTATATTGTTGGAATGAAATGAGAAATTAGTAGAAAATGGCCTCACTGATTTCTGTGACCGATATAAGCAATTTTTTTCATGCCGAAAGCTTAGTAAAGACCATCGAATCTGAAATTTAGACCCTTGTTTTTGTGTCTTACAGACACAATAAACCATTCAATTTATTTTTTAGCCATATGGATCCACATAATATCTTTCCATCGTAAAAGTGCAACCCAATCGATTTAATTTCAACGATATACTCCGTGAAGGTTTCCCCAACGTCTTCTAGTGACGTGTGAGTGGAAGAGCTGGAGAAAACGAGAGGGATTTGGGAGCAGAAGCGGGATTCAAAAGTGGGTAACAGGGTAGATGCTGAGAATAAACAGAAAAGAGGGAGAGATGAGGAGAAAGAAACTCAAGACAGGGATGAAAGGGAAAGGAAGGCGGCGACAAAGTGGAAAAAGGAAGCGAATAGAAAAATACGAGGGGAGTATCGAGAGAAAACGTAGGGAAGAAGGAAAGAACATAACCGGAGAGATGAGAGAGTGAGAGGTGGTAGAGGCGAAGAAAGAAAGAAAGAAAGAGGGAAGAAGAGAAAGTGGGATAGGGGATAAGGAGAAGTGCGTGATGGTGTTCGTGTGTGTGTGTAAAGGAAATAGGAAGCGCCACTCTCCTCACCATTCCCCCAGAAAGGTTACCGCCCTTCCCTCACTCCTCCGCCCCCGGACGCCATTTCCTTCTCCTCCCAAGGAGAAGCTCTCTTCTTTCTGCGGGAGGGGAAATTGGGGAGGAAGGGAGGTACCGCCTTATCCTCCACCTCCTTGGGGGCCACCGAACGCCAACTCCTCAAACCCCCCCATCCGCACACACCCCCGTTCCCACCCACCTCCTTCGCCCTTAACCCATCCGCCCATAACCTTTCCATCCCCATCTCCATTCCCATACCCTTGAAGTACGCCCCATGTCCATCGTCTCACGATCCCCCCGTTTCTCCCCTCTCCCTCCCGCTCCATCCATCCGATCCACTGTCTCTCTGCCCCCTTTACCCCCTTCCCTCCCCCCCAAGAGGCCTCCGTCCTACGCCCCCCCCGCAGTACCACCTTGAGCGGCCCCCCGACACCTCCCCTATCACCCTCGCCCTCCTCCCTCAGCCCATCGGCCCGCAGCCACCTCCGTCCCTCATAGCCAACCACCACCCCACTCCCCTTCCGCCCCCCCCCCGCCTCACCCTTCGGGCGGCGATACACCACACATACATCACACCCTCTCTCTCTCCCCCGTGCGGTTGAGTTTCCTTAACTCTTCTCCTCCCTCCTTCCCCACCATTCCCGAGACTAACTCCCTTCCCGGCTGTACTACCTCCCACTCCCCCATGGTATCATTCCCTCCCCCACGTCTTCTCACCTCCTTCGCCTCCCTCGCAGATCTTGAGGGGAGTGCGGACCCGCCAAGAGAGCGAGAGAGAGAGAAAAGCTAGTATGGCCTGGGGCACGAATGCGCAAAAGTAAGGGGAGGGAAGCGCTGATAACAGACTCAGGTTGACTTGGGTGGCCGTTAGTTCTTGAGAATTCCATCGCGAGATGAGGTGCATAGAGAACCTCCCGCGGAGATAAAGTATCTATCCGCGCCATAAGGTTTCGCAGCATAGCATAATTTGAACCCCGGTGCTGCGAGAGCTTCAAGTCAGCCACGAGACACCTGAAGTTACCCTAGCCTGGAGAACCTTGATCCCCGTGCAAATGCATTTCCCGCCCCATAAGCAAAGTTGTTTTACTAACCTTAGAACATTTTCCACCAATTCAAATGCGTAGGAAATATATTCTAGTGGCATTAAAATTAATCGGTTTCAAGAATTTTGCATTGAATTAGTGAAATTTGCACGAAATTATTCTATATTTATTGGAAAAACAAAAGTCATGTTCTCTTCGAACGTTTTTGCATTGCGGATTTTTGTCACAACATTTCTATACTTATATTGTTTGATATACTCGTATATTCTAGTAATGACAAGTGATGAACGATCCAGTTTCACTAAGTGAAACATAGGTTTCGGTTAGTGTCACTGAACATAGATAAAATAGGATAAGGATGAATATAATTATACGGTTCTTAAAACAAAGGAAAAGGTTACCACAAATGCGCCGTATTCATGAGCATAAATTTGGTGTAAATTACAAAAATATATCTTCATTATCAATTAAAATTCATTACTTGAGACGCAATCCATTAAGATTTGAAAATCCCAATTAATTTGTAAAATATTATTCAAATTAAATAATAATAATTTGTTAGCAATAAACAACGGAGGTGAGTTAAATTGAAATAATTTTGGCAGCCTCGAAATACTAAACGATTTAGCGTTACCAATCATCCAGTTCTAAATTTTAACCTGCTATAAACGCACTTCAATTACACAAGCAGGGTAGTTACATAGTTTTGACTGATAGATCACAATCAGTACAACAACTTATTCATGCACGTACCTGAATTCTCATGGCTTTTGAAAAAATTGATAATTATGATGCGACACAAAAGCTGAATCAGTTAACCAGCACATTATGCAGTGCATAGAGGAAAGAAAGAAAGAATATCCCTTTAATGCACCCGGAAAAGTTTCTGTTACCCTGATTTTTTTTTACAAGCAGTAGGTACTAACCCTGTTTCATCTCGTGTCGGAGAAGAAAGTGAAATGGAATTCAGAGAAGTGGCATGAAGAATACAAGAACGAAAAGATGATACGACGGCCGAAGAGCGAAAGAGGGAAGAAAGGAAGTAAGACATGGAGAGAGTGGGAGTGGGAGGGGGTGGAGGAGGGAGGGGAAGAAGCCGAAGGGCCGGAAGGGGACCGAACGAATTCGCCATCGGATCGATACACACCACCAAGACGCCAAAACCCCTTTCAACCCCATTTCCCACCCCTACCCCAAAACCCTCTTCCCACCTCCCCTCCCACTCTCAACACAACCCCCACCTCACCAATCTCCCCCTCCTTACTCCCGACCACTTCTTCGCTTTTCGCCACACGCCCGCACCCAATAAAACACACGGCCCATCGCGAAACAATCCCGTAGCGGGCACATGCAGCCTTTATCTCCTGCCCCCCCCCTTCCCCTTTCCTCATTCCCTCTCGAAGATAGTCTTCTACTCATTCCCCCCGAACCACACCCCTCCACCGATTCCTTCAGTCACCACCATCCCAAATCCCCTACCAAAGCAGTGTTGCCAATACAGTGTCACCGAAAATACTTAAATGCATGTGACAATAAACAGTTACAAGCAAGTCCTAAAATGATAGTATTTTAACCGCGTTGATTAATATCTATTGATAGAGAATTGCGTTAACTTGAGAGATTATTATCGAGCGATCAAAACAATTTCCTCATCTACCCGAACACAAAATTTTAAAAAATATGCTCACTCACGTTTGGGCCTTCCGAAATTCATAACCAGATATTCCCCACCAAAAGAATCTCTCTTCTAGTGTAGCAATGAGCGTATCGGAAGGGTAAAAATAACCCTCGGATGCAAGGAGAAAAATTTCTAAATTGGCAACACTGCGTGGAAACAACCGAACCCCACTTTGCGAACACCGCTCGCCCAATTCCGAGCAATCCACACCCCCGACCACCCACCGCTCTCTTAACCCTCTAGTCCCTACCCTCCCTTCCTCCCACCCATACCCAGATCCCCATCCCTATCACTCGCAACCGTTCCCAATGCCTTCTCCGCCCATGGAGCGAGCCCCCCTCCCACAAGACTCCTTCTCCTCGACATCTTCCAATTTCCTCCTCGCTACAACTCACGAGGTTCAAACGGTTTACAAGTTTCGGCTCCTTATTCGTCCCTCCCACACGGGTCTTTCTCTTCCCCCTCCCCCATCCCTTCCTTCCCTTACTTGTATCGAATGAAGATCATGGGGACGAATCCAAAGTGCACGTTTGCCCACTCCATCTCCCCCCCAATGGGAAGCATAAATCCTCCCTTGAATTTCGTTTTGCCTTGGACGCTATTTGTTTGCCGAGCGGCTGATGTTAACAACACGACCCAATAAATTGCATATACTGTTCTCCTCACCCATTCTAATCAACCGCAAAAGTAACCTTTGAGCAGAGTTACAACGCATAAACTTTCTTCCGAGTATTTCAACGAAGATTGTTTGTGTATGGTTGGCATTATAGTTGGCACATTAAGTGCATCATTTTCGACGCTTGAACGTTATTAATATCAGCTTTCTTTCTTGAAATAGAAAATGTCAAAATAAAATTGAGTGCATGGTGTTTCATTCACTCATTGTACGAACAACTATTCAGCATCATTATATAAATGAAGGACCTTAAAGAGTTCTGATTTTAAGAATTTATTTAACAAAATAGATTTTAAATGGCACTTACGACTGATGTTTTAAACGATTAGCTTTCCATTAATAGTGATATTTTAAAATATTAAACTGAATCTGTCCAAGAAATTTTTCAGCGTAATTAATATGAGATATGTAAAATCAATCTCCGACAAAAGTTTTCGCCGTAAAAAAATCATCGACTGGCAGCTTGACTGTGTACTCGTAATTAAACCCCGACGTGAGTAGCTAGATGCCATCTTTTCGGATCCAATGGCGATATTTTCCAAGGGACCGTGACCTTTCCATCTTTATACTCTAAGGTAAAAAATTGAATGAAATACAATTATTGACATCATTTACCAACTTATAGCTCTCAATATCATTATTGGAAACACGCACAGGAGAAGGAAAATAAAAGCTTTAAAGAATTTTAAAAATAATTGGAGATTCTCCTGCTGTTTTCTCCTGTGACTGTGTATTATATCTGTTATTAGCGTCTAATTTGCTAAAACGCCTACTGCGCAATCCATTAAATATTATACTTCCAGCTTTGTTCCCTTATGGAAGTATTTACTGAATTAAAGTAAAATCTGAGTGTTTAGTAAGTGTAACTTGGCGGGAAGGAATATAATAATTTTGCTTTATTCAGTATCAGAGATATCATAAATGTATGAAGGCAGTAAAATCAAAGTCAACGTGTCCTTGATTTACTGGAACAGCAAAATACACGAACCATTTCAATGCGTATTGATGCCTATGTGTTGGGCTTAGTACTGGATGGACTCTACCATCACCTACCAAACTGACCCTCCGGTTGATTACTGTATTTATAATTATATATATATATATATGCATATATTTATATGTATATATATATATTCCATCTCGTCTACTTGAAGGAATTTGTAAGCGGCGTCTTACCCGCACATCTACCGCGCTGTCTTCGAAATAAAGAGTACGAATGAGAAAACATGAAGTCATTTACAACGCTAGTGAAATTTGCATTTGCACAATACACATCTCGGTCTATCATTAGCGTGAGAATACACTGTGCAATAAATATTTCAAAGCAAAGCATGCCGCTAGTGAGAATTGTAAGAATCTACATATTAAAATGAACGTGTCATGGTGTCGATTCAGTTCCTCTATTCGTAGCTCTCTGTGCTGCATGCTATGTCAACAATTCTGTCAAATCAAAATGGTCGAGCGCATTTCTATGGGTCTATTACTTGTGAGCACACAACTAGTAGGTGATCCTTTGCATATACCTGCTCTTAATGAATCCACACTAAGAAGAGAAGAGGGAAAAGAAAATGAAGAACGATATTGGCAAAAGCGGCGGGCGTAAAGCGAAAAAAAAATCGAATGGAAAGAAAATGATGGAAGCGAAGAGAGAAAATGGAAAGAGGGTGGGAGGGGAAGGATGAGAGGGAGAGGGTATTATGAGTGAAAAAGGGGTGGACAAATGTGGTGCGGATTGAAGGAGTATGGAATCTTGGGTAACTTCGGAGAGAGAGAGAGAGTGAGTGGTGGTCTTGGCGAGTGGGAGGGAAGTGGAGAGCAAAGAGCAGGGACCAAGGAAGGAAATATAAGGGCGGGGAATGAATGGTGGGAGGGCGGGGCGGGAGAGTAGGGGGGGGGCGGAGGGATAAGAGGAACGGATAGCGCGGGTGAGAAAGAAGGGGAAGAGGTGGGGCGGGGTGTGGGTGGGGGAGGGAGGGTGTAAGGATGGGGGAAGGATGAGCCCGGTTTCAATTTTCGGTGCCGGCATTAAGTGGCGCGAGTGGCAGTCGAGACACTTCGGCATCCTGAAGACTTGAAAACACTCGCAATGGATGGACCCTCGGAGGGTAATAAATTTTTATTTTTTTGAGTGCTCATCCGCGCCCTTGTTACACAAGGATCTCCTCTTCCTCCTCCCCATTCAGCCCCCGATCCCCCGGCCTCCATCCCTGCCCCACTCTCCAACACCCTACGCCTACACCCCTTCGCTCAGCCGTTACAGCTTCTTTTATTCTGCAGCAGTCCCGGCAATGCCGCTTTACTACTCAACAAACGCCAGAAGCTCCCGCTGAAACTTTACGCGTTCCGCGATCGATTAGGCAGAAAGATTATTTTTATTAGCAGTGTGAAGAATTTTTTTTCTGATGATTGAAATTCGCTATTCCCATCGCGTTTCGAGGAAATGTGAATTTCGCTCGGTGGAGTTCTAATTTACCCCAACGAGTAAGTGAACAGTTTCCAAATTTAAAATTAAATGAGATGAATTAGTAATGAGTCAACAGTATTCTGAGGGGAATTATCGTAAATCTGGGCTACATTAATGAACGATAAAAAAATCTATATTTTCTCGGTAGAAGAGGATAATTGTACAGGACCAGTTAATAGGTGTCGTAACTATGAAACCAACGTACTAATCTGAGGGTCATATCTTCGATTCCCAGTGATATAAAGCTAATATAAAGTAATATCATCTTCTCATGATTTCAATCTCTATTACATGATGGACCTAGATTTAGACAGTAGGTAAATTTGTCAATATAATACATACAACTGTATTATTATAACTAAAAGTTAAGGAAGCACTTTTATAGCACAAAAAATGCAATGCATTCTAATGACATGAGAGAAGTATCAGAGGAAGGCAGGCATAAAGAACAGAGAATCAAGCTTGAGGGAAATTATGATGGGGAAATGAGGAGCAGGAGATATGTAATCATTAGATTTTACGCCTATTCAACGTGCAGAATAAAGCTTCAAATAATACACAATGTCTTATTTATATTTGAAAACTTTAACCAATGAACAGAAATTGTCCTTTGAACAACACACGTGCATTCCGGCTCCGCCATTCGTTTTCATGGTAAGCATACAGGTAGGTATAAAACATGAAGATAAAGGCCAACCAAATAGCGATTTTTTTAAGGTAAAGAAAAATCAAATTTGAATTTTATCAAACACTCAGGAGCATATTTTGGCAAATTAAATTGGAAGTTCAATTCGAAAATCTAATAACACAAATAAAATTGCTAAATTTCGTTTTAGGAATTGACAAATATTCAGGAATTAATTAGGGGGACATTGATAATTCGCCGGTCTCTTCGCACATTATAAAACGTAATAATACAGATACAGGGGATTGTTATCGGCAAGACCATGCTGTTAAATGTAGATAGCAAATATTATCCCTTCGATGAGGAACTGAAAAGGCAATTGAAGTGTTCTATTATGAATTGCAGCCAAGGTAATTTCATATGGATTCAAACCGCTTACCTGCGATGACAGGAATAGTAAATAAGCCTGTTACAAACGTACATGATATTGTGAATTTGTTAAATATTTCTTTGGCCCATTGGGCATACTTTTGAGAACAGGAAAGAATATCACATGACATTCATGTTCAAACCCGGCAACCCGAATGTGAGGAGTTTTGTAGATAGCCTTCAGTTGTGTCGTCTAGTAATAAATCTTTTGCGCTACATGTTAAATTAAATTAAGACGCACACTTCGGAGTAACTTAAAATTAAAGTTGAGACTATTACTAAAAAATATTTTCATAGGTCAACTTGCTTTTTATGCTTAGTATTAGAAGATTCCTATTCATGCATATTTATGAAGTGATGAAATATATAAACATTTTCCCGAACATAATGGAGAGTGAAGAATGGCTTGACTAAATTAAATTCTAATATAATCCTTTTTCTCAGCTATACGTTTTCATCAATCTCTTTTCAACGGCCCCATCCTCCCTTTATCCAACCGGAAGACAGTGCTAACCAGCTCCTCCCCCTGTAATCCCTAACCAAAATTTTCTTGAAAAATATCACTCCTTCCGACTTGTACCCCCTGAAAAACCAGCCCTTCTTTCCAATTCGACCACCAACCACCTTTTCTTCTCTTTCATTAAACCCTGAGCTCCCGCTCATTACTCTCCTCTTGTAAAAAACCATCCACCCACACCCCATAAAAACCAGCTTACACCCCTGCTATTTCAACCCTTTCAATATATCCCCTTGCGCTATAATTTTCCACCCTCGCTCCCCGCAATTTGAACCCTTTTTCGCACCCCCTTTCGAGAGACCAACCCGCCCAGGGAATACCAATCTCAAGATTTCCCCCGCCCAACTCCTTACTCGCCTTCCTGCCCCCTCGCAATGATCCACGGGGTGCCACGTTTCATTCCCCTGCGCTCACTTTATGAGCAAGACCTCTCTCATTTGTTTATGTACATAGAGGCATGTATAAGATGTACATATGTACGAATGAATTCGTTCTGGTGCTCCCGCAAAATTGGTGTGTTTTAAACTGGATTCTTGCAGACCATGCCTATAGTACGAAGTCGTATATTCTGGAGTCACACTGAGGCATGCTGGGCATCTGTTTTTCTCGTATTGCATTAATGGTATTGTCACAGCATTATGGGAAGCAAAGTTGTCCTACAGCATTGACATTATTTTCCATGTAATTACATAGAGAAGTTTTGCTTGTTTGTTAAACATGCACTAGACCATAGCATTTTCGTGTACCTAAAATTTTACGTGTTTGCCATTAGGATAATCTAAAGGTCTGCAAAACTATTTTTCCTCGCTCATAAGGATTAAAAGAGGAGCTAAAATAATTAACTTATTAAACTAAAATATTTAACAAAAATACGTGCATAAAAATTCGGTTTCTTGAATTTTGAGCTGTGTTCAACTGAGATATTTTTAAATTTAAATTTTCAACCGGCAATGAAGGAAATCAATTCAGATAAATGCCACCATAAGTATTTTTCAACTTAATTAGTGTTAATATCACCATTGTTTACTTCAAAATTTGTTTTATCTTTCGTGAAAAGTAAATTCGATCAAAGTTTCCATTTCTTAATTTAGTGAATTAAATGAGTTTAAGGTAATGTCAACATAATTATTCTCGACCCCAACTGCTCAAATCCTTACAAACCACCGCAAGGGCGTGAAGCGCGGATGATGGCACATCGGAGATAAAATATTGAGGAAGAGTAAGTTTGGAAACCATTTAGCAATATAATTTTACCTGGGCTGGGCATGAACTGGGAGAGGAAAAAACGAATCCTAGTTATATGCATTCGGCGGGAAAGCCTCCTAAAATTGTCACTACTGTAGAATCTACTGCTGTCTCGTGGTCCTAGAATTATTAATTTAATATTATAAGTAATATCGCGCCACTAATTTCATTTTAATAGTTCAAATTCATGTAAAAATCTTCCGAGTATTCATGCATTCCCATCCCACGGTTAGTACCATGGGATATATATGGTGACACGTTGTGTCCACTCATGCTGTATTTTCACGAATTCGGCAGCGTTGAGAGTTTTAGACCATTGTCCCTTTATTTTTAAATGATACGTTAAAGCCGAGGAGGGGTTATTCCTACTCTCACTGCCTTATTCCCTCCTCGCCCTAATTACTCACCATGGACGGTGCTAAGGACCTCAGCTGCCGGACGACTGCCAAGTTAACTACCACGCTTTTTGGCCTAAGGACTCCGAATGCCAGTTGCGAGGGGCAATTTTCACCACTTTTGATATCGTCACTTTCGACTCCACGCAAAATCCTCCCCTAGCCCCTTGTTTATACTCTCTTACTTGCAAGTGGGGACCGGCGGCGCCCCCGCAGTCTTCGCCAATCATCGATTCTTTCCGAGGCACTTAAACTCGCATCCGACTCCATCTCGACTAGTCACTTCCGCCCCCATTCCCCCTCCTCCCCCACTTCTCCACCGCGCACCACGAGCACCTGCCTGCGAGCGTACCTGTCTGCACCTTGCCCTTTTCAATTTAAACCCTCCGCTCTCTATTGAACTGGACGTGGTTTTAAGTAAGACCTTTTAATTTGCGGCGTGGAACAAAGCCCTGCACCTGCTTCGTCGCGAATCGCCGATGAGACATCCGTTCCGGATGGTGTATAAATTCATTCTTAAACACCGTCGTAAAGTACGTTCTGGAATCGTCCCTATAGCAGAAAGTTTGTAACGACCTTCTGGTGAGGTGATAGCATCAGGGACCTGGATCGTTGGCATAGTTATGCTATGGCTTATAGATAGAGGCACATCGCGTTTTAGTAGGCATGCAATAGAAACTGAATTATATACAGGAAACTAGTGTACCAAAATATAAATAGCAAGGAATGTAAGCACATTGTGATACACATCATGGACAAAAATTAGTTCAAGGATATTACCGCATTTAACGCGAAATGTTCACAATACCAGTGGCTGTATCGAAATAGAACTTGGCGTAAAGTCTTCGAATTCCTCCCAAGGAAGAATGAGTATAGCGCCATATTTACTATTTATAATACAGCTCCGGGTGATATAATTTAAGCGAAAATTTATAAGTAAGAAGGAAACTAGGTAAACCAACAGACAACATACATGGAATTTGCATTTTCCGAGCGATAACGTTTATATTACCGTTATGTTGTGATCAAAAGTTTTTACTTGGATTCTCTATTCATATACTAGTGGCCAGCATTGAACGGATATACCGATCGTGAAGTGATACTTGAACTGTCATGTACTAAAAGAAAACTGCATTGATAAAAGAAACAGAATTTTCTGAAAGATTAAATGAACAATATCGTAATTGGGTGTTAGGTACACAAATGCGGCAATTGGTTGAAAAGGGCGTGGTTCATTATCTTCAAAATTACTTGACTGCACGGATAATGTATGGCATTTTACCATCTTTGACGGTTATGTTGATTGAAAAAAATTAATGAATAGATCATGGCGTAGGCCAGAGGAGTGATAGACAAAGGCCTGGAAGTGCTGGCACACGTGAAATGTTGTCAAGCGTGTATTCCAAAATTGAAGGTGAGTGATTTGTGAGAATAATTCGAGTGCAATCAGAAAAGAGATGTTATGAGCATTTACTTAAACCGAAATCAAATTTGTGACAATTAAGTGAATTAATAAATCTGGGACATTTTATTAATAATCTTTTTTCACATTTACCAGTAATTTCATATGACAAATCTTAAACACATATTGAATTAGAAAATTTTAAATGGAAGATACTTTTTAAGCTAATTTCGCATGAACTAGCTTTTCACCATGATTAAAAAGGCCCCTTTATTATAAATATTAAGAATAAACATCTTTGAACGCAAAAATAGTGGTAGTCTACTTATTTAATCGGAATCGCAAGTACGTAGTTGTAGAGAGAACCGAGAGATGATTCCACATTGGGAATAGAGGACATAAGAAGCGTTTTTCTAGAGAAAAGGATCATTTAAACATACCGAAGCACCTTCTTTGGAACTACCAGAGTGAGTTGAGTCCCGAACTCCTTACTACACTTGAAGTTTTACGAAAGGATATTAGATGCACTATAAAAGCTAATGATTTCACCACTTAAGTCACGCACTCAAAACCTCTGACTTCGCCTCACGGAAGTTTTGAGTATTCGTTGAGTAATAGCAAATTGAGCAATATTATTATTGTGTCTTCTTAATCCTTACTATATGATTCGAACTGTTAATGCAGATAATGCCATCTGTTGCATCTGTGGATGGCCCTAAACTAAGCACCTCTAATTCTCAATTTGCCACGTCCGCCAAGATTATGTGGGAGTAAATTTTACGACCTATGATGTATTTTCAATTAATTAAAACCAAGGTGGCTATATGAAAATCGATTTTATGAAGTCGTTTTATTAATTTCTTAATGGAAAAATGCGAAGAATTCGTCTATAAATGTGCCATCAAGGAATGGGCCGGACTACAAATAATTCCATACCAAATCCGCAAATGCGACATCCAAAGTTGGCAGTATTTGGTGAGGGATTAAAATATACTGATATGAGAGCTTGCCCGGGAGATACCCTATGCGATAACGATGTACAGCACATATATATACTGGTGGCTGAGCAGTCTGCTGTACAATTTTGTGCAGGCTCCATTTCGTATTTTATGCTCTAGATAGAGCCGTCATCGTCTTTACGGCTGCAATTCCTACCGTAACTCTCCCAACTTTCTGATCAAGCTATTTTATTAAATGGCGTGGAATAGTACAAAGTACCTCACATTTATTGACATGTGATTCCACAAAGTTACTACGCCTGCCATCAATTTAACTCCTTGTCTCCGTGCACTCCCTTACGCTACACCAATTCCTCGTGAATTCACCCTCAAAAGCGCCCGCCGTACGGGCTCCCGTGCACTATTTAGCGTCCCGCAGCCACCACCCTCTCATTGGACAACTCCAGCCAATCACTTTGACCACTCTCTCACAGGCATGGGCATTGTAATTGCGGTGCCTGTCATTCACCGGCCTCTGCTCGGCGCCTCATCCCCTTCCCTACCCGCCTCCCATCAAGTCCTTGCTCCGTCTCATTCCATTCCTCCCTCACAGCCGTGGATCCTTTCGTTCCTATAAATTACCGCAATTATTTTCCCACCACACACACACACACGTACGCACACATTCACTGGAGCGCACTTACTTTTCTCGGAATGCTTGCCTCACCACCTCCTGCGCCCATCCGCTCGCTCCCAGACACTCTCCCTCCCTATACTCGCTTCGAAAATGACTTTGAATTTCGTCGCCTTGCCCTGGAGGCCAACACCTTCTCCCCGTGGCGCCATCACTCTCTCCCTTCCCATTCACTCTTTCATTTTGAAGCTGTCACTTTATTTGACCATACCACACTCCTGAAAGCCTTAAATTCCTCGCCAAGACTCAACATTCCGGATCATTCAACGCGAGCGAAGAGAGGGTAATGCTCGGTCCGGGTCCATCTAGTCGACGGAGCGGGATCCATACATAAAACTAGAAAAAAGTTTTAGTTTTCCTTAGATCACTCTTCATTTCAAGGAAAAGGTAAAAAGAGCTTGCCCAGGAGGGCGCGCATCACCCCTGAGAGAACGGTAGTACGACAGGTAGTAGTACAGGTATATAACTGTATTACTAGTATGTTACAATAATAACTATAGCCTGTTTTACTAATACACTATTGAAAATATCACATTTATAAGAATACCATTCGGATCGGAGATTGAAGAAACCAATTCCGTTATTTGAGTAGCTCTTAAGCATCTGAATTAACAACATACGAGAAATGAAACTCACTCTAACAACATTCGTAGAAATCTAAAGATCATATGAAGTTCTATTGCGAAAATGACAAAATCGACGCTCAACAAGCTCAGGATGAATGTAATGCTATTATTGTACGAGGTTGAAATATACTTGGGTGGTTTTTTAACTCTCTTCACATAGTATAGCACTAGTGCGCAGAGAATAAAACGGTAGTGAACATCAATCCAAATCGGTTGCCTATAAGATGATGCTGTTTCCACCACCGTCCCCTTGACGCATTTAAAAGACGGGCATCATACATCAGTGCCATATTCCTGCTCACCCTCCCCAAAGCAGTCTCCTTTTAAACTTCCAATTTCCCTCTCCAGGATATCCCTATCCCGCTTTTTCGCCTTATCTTTTCATTGTGCCATCTCTTTCTCTGGTTGAAGGGATGAAAGGAGTTGGAATTTCGGTGCCGGTTGAGGGCGAAGTGATTACCTGAGAGAGAAATAAAAATAAAGAACGTTCCCCTATGGTGCAATTGCATTAATTTCAGGGAAGGCGGAAGACTATTTCCGTATTTGCCCTTTTCATGAAAGAGATTTCTACCAACTGAAGTTATAAAGGCCTTTTGAGAAGTATCGGGAAAATGTGAGAAATTCGGAACTTCTGTGCTGCCATCTTTTCGTTACACCTTCAAGTTTTTGCGCCATTTCTCGCATCCCCCACTGATTCACGGTTTGTCATGCAAATAGGAAGAGGTTGGAGAGCAAGGATTTTACAGTGAAATTGAAAGTAAAAAATTAAAACTGGATATATCAAGACCCAAAAATTTTGGTGCAGAGCGTAGTGCTCAAGAAATTATTTACTCAACAAAAATTATCCCAGGAGAAGAAAAAACGAGCATTGCGATATAAATCATATGTCCATGTTAGAAAATAAATATAAGGATCATCGTACTTGTGTTTTTACCAGGTATTTATTGGTATTTACATAATTTAAAATATCCAAATTAGCTACATCCCCGTTGGCGAACCTAAAATATTTTGTGACAAGCCAAGTTATGGAATAAATCACTTCTTGGAAGCTATTTCAATCACATCATTCTACTCTTACATTCCTTCATGATTATGATGCCAATGAATATATTTAAATACTTAAAAAATATTCCCGTTTAATGTTTTCATAACCTCAAATGTAGAATAAAATGTCCAGAGAATATAGCCCTTGAAAATGGTTATCTAAATTAATTTAAGTCAGGTTTGTTTTTTTTATGTCAACATTTCGTCACGTATTCAACCATTTCTAAGCAATTTTTGTGTAAAGTACGTAAAGTGTAGCATTTATTAAAAAGCTATTCTACGTCTTTATAATATATCAGAAGAGTTATGAAGTATAGCGGTGAATAATTCGGAACAAAACCTTAAACTATATATATATATATATATATATATATATATATATATATATATATATATATATAGTTTAAGGTTTTATTCCGAATTATTCACCAATTATTCATTCAAATATATATATATATATATATATATATATATATATATATATATATATATATATATATATATATATATATATATATATATGTTTATTAGGGATTTAAAAATATGTCTCCTTCATTATGCATTCACGATTTCACTTGAAGTTATTCTTCCTCCTCTTTACGGTACTTGGTTTTCGATCACTTAGAAGGAGAAATGAGCCCAGAAAAGTGACAGCCATGTTTAGCATGTCTCTTGGAGGAAAATAAATTTATGTATTTCTCCACCTCTCATTCTCTCTCTTTCTTCCTTTGAGTAATTTTCCCGGGACAACGATTTCTGAGTGTCCCAAATAACGCATCTATAGAGGATTGGAATCATCAAATAAGAAAATTGAGAGATTTAGGATAGGATGACCTCGGCATGTGAAAGAACCGACTCCAAGGGACCGCGAGGGATAGAGAGGAATCATTTCCTATAAAAGGAGTCGGCAGAAAGCTGGCAAGGGAGTGCGTTTCTTCCTTTTGCTTCCGTGAGAGCATTTTTCGTTGGTCAGAGGCGTATCCGGGATGGAGCGAAAAATAAGCCTCCGATCTCAGGAGCAAAAGAATTCATTATTACGTCAACCACTCCCGCGTCTTTCACTCAAACCCCATCAGACACCATTTCCACCTCTCCATCCTTGCCGCGCCGCTCTCGCCCATTGCTCCTTATTCGTTCACCCGTAACCCGGATCTGAAGCCATTTGCCCCATCTCACCCCTCTCATGAAACACACTATGCAATCACATATTTTTTTCCCACTCACTCTTTCTGCCCTTTCCAATGATCTTCAACCCTTGTTCAGCCGAATTGCGCTAAATTACAGAGATGGCTAATGAAAAATGGATATTTTCACTGCATTAGATTGTTAGATGACATCATTACCGCCCTAGAAAACATCAAAGATGTACCGTAATGGCTAGTCAGCCTTCTTTTTGACCTTCGGCAAAAAATTCATGGGCCAATAAATTATTTCTTAAAAAGTTAAATTCAAAACATTATGTTTGAATCAACATTGCGTAACTTGATACTAAATGTGTCTTTCAATTAAAATTCTGAATGAACAAGATTGATTATTGCTAATGCGTAAAGCTTCCAGGTTCTATTTTTTTTATTACCTTTTATAGCTTTAAAATACAAGACAAAAGCTGTATTGCAGTGTTAAGGATTCTCTTACACCTAACTACTTTGGAACGATGGAATTCCTGTATACACTTCTACAAGTCTATTGGTGAATAGGCTGAATGTTGATTTTATTAGAGACAATGAATCAATAATAAAATATCAAATAATGAAAGTTAAAATGATATAATCTGCAAGCTTTTATGTAAACAATAGTCCTTTAAAAGCAAAAAAAATTATCTTGCTCTTCGACAGAGCTGTTGCATGTGTTACATAATCTATGTTTTTATTCCCTTCGTTTCAAACCAATTTAAATGGTTTCTGAAATCATATTGTGACGCCTAACGCATTCGTAATGGCTCTCTCGGTGCGCATTACCCCGAGCTGCCTTAAGTTTTACTCAACCCTAATCGTTTTCACTCAACGCTTCGAGTTAGGGGAAATGGGATATCTGGGTAAAGGATGAATTGGACGTGAAAAAAGGACCCGCGCTACAGTGGTATCTCTTCCTAGCTTCGTCCCTATTCCCGTTCTCTCAATTCACGGTTTTGAAACAAGAGTGGAAGTGAATCAAATCAGGAATGTTTTATTCTCCAAAAATGTATGAGTTATGAATTTTTCCTTCCCTCTTCCGACTTCTGTAATACCGGGACTAGGGTGAATCGGTAAAGCGGATGATGGAGGAAGGAAACGATAGGTGGTGAGAGAGAGAGAGAGTTCTGGGCTATTTATGAGAGCGTACGTATGTGTGAGTGCGCGTTTATCTGGAGTCGATAAAAGACAGAAATGCAAAGGTGACGGTATTGGTGGAGTGCTGTGAGGGAATAATAAAAATGGAATAGATTTGATTTTTGCAATGTTTCAAACGATTTCGCTAACAATTATGCGTTTAAACCTTGGGAGAAAGCAAGTCAAGTTTTGACAATGAAGGGCAAAGTGACAAAAAAATCAAATAAACACCGATGATGGTAGAATTGATGCTTATCTTTTTGTACGCATGCCTAAAAAAATCGCATTACAGAGACATTTCAAATGCAAGCAGTTCAAACAACATTCTGAATGGGAATGCACTTTTGAAGTTTAAAATGGATTATTCCTCTCCAAGAATAAATTTAAAAAAACCAGTTACAGAAAGTTTAAGCGCCAGTAAAAGGTTTGTAATCAGTCTATGCATGGAAAATAAAATCTTCGAGCGAGACTTATATGTATACTTTATAATTTAACTGGAACTCTTAAAAATACCACAGCGTCACTTATATTTTAGAAAATTACAGCGATCGTTCAAATAAAATCTTTAGAAATGGAATAGTTTTAACCGGGAAAAATGAAAACTAATTCATAAAGTAAATCACGTATAAAACAAATAATTGGAAAACATGCCAATTCTCTTTGGACAATTTTTTTTGCGATAATAAAACTAATCCTGGATTCAAATAATTGCACTCTGCCAATTACCTACATGTCTCCCGATTATGAGCCATGTTCGAAGGAAAACTATTCTACTAAATGGCCATCGGTGCTATCGAAATCTATAGCATTACGATCCAAGTACCGCGAGATTTTCATCCTGCTGTCCAAGGTATTGTGACGTCATATATGTATAGCTTATTGTAACTATGTATGCTAAAGGTGCGGAATGAACTCCTCGTAGCAGTACCTAAGAGGCACCGCATTCTATTTCTACTAATAATATTGGCACAGAAATCCCTCGTGTCATATGTATTTTCTAATCGTGGTCGAAAGTTGTGAAAAGACGTTATTCCAATTCTGAATCTCAGCAGAGAGATCTCTATTAGTCTTACAAAATATTTGCTGCCGTCATGCTACGTTTTCACTCGACTCTTGTAGAACAGCTTTAATGGAATTCAACACTAGTTAGCATCTGCCTTTCGTATACTTTTGCTTTACATAATCCTTCATAGAGGCATAACGTATGTATCACCGGAACAGAGTGAGAGAGCACTACCATAATGTGTGCTCTTTTGTGACCCTCTAATTTAGAGATTATGCAGATCTACCTTTCTCCTCGGATCACTGGCCGCGTTCGATTGAATGATTCACCACTTCCCGAACCCGTGTGGGAGGGAATTTATTTTTTAAGTAACGGGAGTGGTGTTTTTCTTTAACACCGAGGAGATGAGGATCATTCTTTCGGGGTTAGAGGTAGAGTCAGAGCCCCTTGTTTTGAATGTATTTGGCGGGGCAAGCTTTGGGGGGGGGGGGAGCGGAGTGTGGGGGAGAGAAGGTGGAGGGTCAGGGGATGGGGTGTCCAGGGTGGGACCCGGGAGGCGCACCTTTTGGTCCACAAGGAGCCGACCGCGTTTCGCCGCGTCCGGTTAATGTATTTACCCCGCCTTGAGACGCCGCCGACGCCTTCCGAGGTCCCCGGTATCAGCCCACGCGAGGGCAATCGCAGAGACAATGGGCGGCCACCCGATATGTCGCACCGGCAACCGTCGGAGCGGGCGAGAGGTGGAAGGGCGTGGAGGGTGGAAGGGAATGCCGGGACGGCTGGAGAGGAGTGGGTGTCTGGAGGGGGGGAGGAAGATACGGAGGAGGAGATAGAGAAGGAAAAAGGAGATGGTAGAGATGGAAAAAGAAGACTGCGAGATGGGTAAGAGGGGAATGGAGGGGGGGGACTGAAATCATTGCTACAGGGAGGGTTATGAATGAAGAGAAATGAAATTCTGGTCTGGCTACCATTCAGCATGTAAATGGGCGGAACCATCTTATTAACGAAAAGCAAATTTCTTGAACACGCATAGCAAAGAATTCCGCGTCTCGGGAATTCGGGTTCAGCTCGCCAAGAAAAGGTAAAAGGACAATTTTTAATGAACATCTTTGACATTTCCACGATATTTAGAATTTATTAGACTTTCGTTTGAGCTAGTGTAGCATTTTCCTCCCATGAACTAGAACATTTGATGCAGTGGAAAATCTTGCTCGCCCAGATGTTTTTCCCAGGAGTGTGCTGGTTGGGGCAGTAATTTTTGCTCCTGATATGGTCACGTATTTCAGATAAGTCAAAGGGTAGGAGCCTGATAATACTAAGTCCACACAGTGTCTATTTCTCGGGGAGGAGGCTGCGAACGCCTCTGAGTCCACTCAAATTATGGTGCCACGTTAGACGCATTATTGAGGAATGTAACAGGAAATCACGTGACAAAAACATAGAAGTCAATGGATGATCAATCCTAGTAAGCCCCAATCGGATTCGGCCCACTCGGATTCGGCCCACTCGGATAGTGTCTTGCCCGGACGAGTTTTCCGTGGACGTCAGACACTGCATTCTTTCATACCCGACTTACCAGTAGGGAATAAAGAGACCAAGCACAGCTGCTGGAATGGGAAACTAGAATGTTGGGACGATGTTAAGGACCGAGAATTTAGAAAAAATGATGAGAAAGTATATACATGGGTTTTGCCAGGTGAATTGAAATAACGTGCGGATAACTAAAATCACCTATTCTAGAGACTGGAGGTTCTATATGGAGAATCTGTAGTACCAAATAGTAATTTGGAGAAAATGTTAGTTAATATAGAGGATTTGAGTGATAGACTTTTATAAGTATAAATTAAAGTAAACCCAACCAATCCAGTAGTAATGTAGGCGTACATGTCAACAAGGAGTCACAGGAAGGAAGAAGTGGATTTTTTGTATGATTAATTAAAATAAATAATAAGGAATGTACCTAAAAGGAAACATTTAATATTGACGAGAGATTGGAGCACATTGTTAGGTGGACTAAAACCTGGAATGTTGGTAGGAGGGAAGATGTTAAGATTTATGACTGAACGTGTTGTAAAAGCAAAGAGTATTTCAGCATAGTTTGATAACAATTAACAACTAGTTCCAACATATTCACAGACTTGGAATACTCAATGGTAAGAAGACAAAGGAAACAGATGACATTGTGGTGAAATAGATTTCGTACGAGAACTCCTAAATGTCATCTCACACAACTTCATCAAGCGAATGGAGATACTCTCAATGATTCACTGTCGTG
Source organism: Hetaerina americana (assembly GCF_022747635.1). NCBI lineage: Eukaryota > Metazoa > Arthropoda > Insecta > Odonata > Calopterygidae > Hetaerina > Hetaerina americana. Next base: position 25,047,720 of record NW_027287095.1, on the reverse strand, counting down.
AAATGCAATTTAAAACTTAAAAAGATTAAAAAGGTTAGAATAGTGCAATATTTAGAGTGTTTGTAGGTTTAATAGGAGACAAATGGGAAGGAACTGCAGAGGAAAAGTAGGTGGATGGACAACAAATGATATAGCAAGAGCTGCAGAGGATGCAGGAATACTGGCAACACGAAGAGAATAAGATGTGAATTTGAGTTTATTATGAAACTGTAAGAGAGAAGAAAATAGAAGAGCTTTAATTCGGAGGAATGTATAAAGAACTTTTAAATAAAAGTTGTCGAGAAAATAGTAATAAAGGAAATTTAAAGGAAAACGCAATGAAATGTGTGGACATTTCAGAACCATCGTAGCTCTATAAAAAGGTGCTTAGTGAAGAAATTGTCAATTGTGGCCAAAGAAAAAGATGACTCGAAGTAGCACTCAGTAAATTTATAAATGGAACCCTAAGATATTCAGAATAGGTGAAGAGAATATTAGAAGAATTCCATGGCAGCGAAATTAGGTCATCCCGCTTAAATGAAGCAAGAAAAACTGAAGTAATACAATTCTCAAGAAGTAGGTAGGCTATATTAAACCATTTAGATCATTCTGCAGGAGATGTGGGCAAAATATGAAGACAAAGACAAACTACCGCCTAAAAGTGTATAGAACTGGTAACATGCATAATTACAACTTGTATCTTCTTTAAAAACATTTCAACACTCACCATGACGGCTAAGCAATATATATCGTGAGAGAAACATCATTGAATACGAAATAATTGATACTGTTTTAGTTCCAACTGTATAAACTTTATTTTCACCGCCCAGGCTTATAAACCAAAATGATGAAACCTGAATGGTGACAATAAATATTAATTCGTGAAATCAACGAACTTTTTAATTTCTTCTTTAATAATGGCAAAGTTCCTCTAACTAAAGCCTGTGATCGTGCGTTCCGAGTACGTCAAAAATATGCACACCAATAAGTAACCTTTTGAGTATTTACTCAAGCGAAGACCAAACATGATAAATTTTTTGAATTCTAGTTTATATCACAAGAATAGTTGGATCTCTACGCGTTAGCATTTTTCGTTCCTCAAGGACAACAGCTGGGAGTGTAATCGAATTACCACTGTTCTCGTGATTCAAACAGGAGGACGGTGAAGAGTGATTGGTTAATAGAGTTAGGTGAAGAAAGGACATGAGGACGGAGCAAGAAGAGTTGGAAATGCTGCAGTGAGAAAAGTGACGGAGGGCATGGAGGGGAGGGCGTGGCGAGCATGAGGAGATCTGCATTGTCGGAAGATGGCGAATGAGGGCGGTTACGCGGGAGATTTGCGTGGGTGTTGAGGTCGCGACCTTATGTGGCATAGGGGCGTGCGTGTTTGTGTGCGTGCTTGTTTGGAAGGACAGCCGATCGGGAAGCGCGTACGTCATCAGCCGCGAACAAGACGGCCGAGCACACACACGCCAAGGAGTCAGTCAGTCACCTGCGTTCCCCTCCCTCCCGCCTTCGGACCCATTTTAACTCACCCCTCCCCGTCGCGACCGATGGTGGAAATAAGAACGGGGCGCGTATCGATTTGTCATGCGGCGCGAAAGAAAACAGTAAATGCCGAGAAATTATAGCTTTCCCTTTGAGTCGATTGATGAACCTTGTGTAAGTTCGCGTGTCGACTTGATAGATGAAGGCTATTGGGGTTATAAGGGCGAGAGTGCAGATTTCTAACGTGATTCCAGTCGGCGGGGAAAATGCAAATGCTTTAGTCGCAAAAAGATGGGAATAACGATAGGTTTTTTCCCACGTCTACGTGACGGATAGTTTTCAAGACGAGCGGCAATATTTCATTGGACGTGATGCAACTGAAGGGGAAATTCGTATCTCGCAGGGCAAGAGTTTCTTTGGAATATTGCAAGTGTTCGCGAGTTTGCAGCTTAAGAAGGCAGACATATGTATGCCACCTAGGAAGTGTGATGATACTAACGAAATTACGAGGCAATAGTTACTTAGCAGCTCCAAAAATATTTAGATTCCTCCAATATCTCTTGACAATCTCTTTTCTTCTCATATTATTCAGGACTGCCGTAGAGTGAGGCTGCTAAAGCTAATATAATGAAGCATTAGCACTTGTTCTCGACAGTTTACATGCAGTGTGCTGCATATTAATGCTATTTTTCAGAACCTGCAAAGCATTTGAGAGAGAGAGAGCGCTTGCTAGCCTGAATATTTCAATTTCTTCATTATACGATAAGAACGTGTATTTAATATGGTGACACAGCTTCACGTTCTATAGCGTTATATCAGTACCTTATTTTCTGCACGAACACGTAACGTCAATTTACATCCAAAAATTGAAAAATTTAATAATTTGATACTTGTGTTATTTATGAAAAATACCAAAACATTTAACACCACTGGAGCCAAATTTCAAACCCAAACTAATAATCATAAAATACATTCCTTAAGAAGTATTCGCGCTACGAAAAATCAGGAAAATACTATCAATCCCGACTGAATAATAGAAAAATTTGTTTCGGAAAAGGAAAAGTCAAAAATGTTATAAAAAATATGCGAATTTTAGAATCTCTTTTGAGCGGTGGAAAAATAATTATGAAAATATTACTGAATGGTGTAAGTAGTCAAAATAGTTTTAGAAGGTTTACACAGAGGAAAACATTAAACGCGTCTTACTTATATTATCTCCTTCCTGGACGAAGAAAAGAGTCTGCGTGAGTACATTACTCTTAATCAAGATGCGTAGTCATTGAGCAAATTAATGGCCCATTTATTAAACACAGGCCTCAATACGGGAACATAAATTACGAGCCCTGCACGATCCCCTTATAAACTGCGATGATTTGGGAAAAGATTCAAGGGAGAGTCACGAGAGATGTTAATTACGGCTCAATTCCAGCCAATTGGTGGGAATATCCGACTGGTAATGAACAAGTAATCTTGCAAGGATATTGACTCAGGATGTATATCGTTAGCAGCGGAGAAGGGCGCTTCGGATAGAATTAATGTGGGAATACAACACAAAGGAACAAGTTGTAGAAAGAGGTAGTAAAAAACCCTTAATTAGCCTGTGATTACAATAAGGCGCTTTGTACAGAATTAATGAAGACTAAACCTTTGGCAAAGGGACAATACCTCTGAATCGACGAAATGTTTTCCAAACTCTTATTGTCGGTGAATTGCTAGTGCTTGTAAGTAATAGGTTGGGCCTAAGCTTTGACTGTCGGAAATAAAATGGTAAAGAACAGGAAATTTACTGTTCGATGCATAGAGTAAGCCAATTTATGAATAAAGGTAAAACTCAAAATTGAAAATGAAAGCCATATTAACGATTACATTTACAAACCATAGACATTTTTAATTATTATAGAAAAAGACTTGTCGAATATAGCTGGCAGGTTTTACTTAAACGCTTCATTGTTTCTAATACAGCTTTCACAACTTAATGACAAATTTAAAATTTATTGATTCAAATAAATCGAATGAGAGAACTTGAAAGCCACTTGATTTAACTAATGAGCTTTATTCTCCCACTGTTGACGAATAGTGATTGGGATATCTAGTTGCTCCCAAGAGTCTGCGCGACTCATTTGTAACGAAACCTCACACTTTACTTGAGCAGTGGATAAACAGCTTTGTCAAAGGGGCAAATGGATGCGATAGATCGGGCCCAGACCTAGGAGTGTGAGTTCACGGGCCGACGATAGCTTGACTTGGGGTGAGGGACGGAGTTGGAAGGAGAAATAGGCGATAAAAGAAATAGTGGAGGATTTCTGATGGATGCAGGGAGGTATATGGCTATGGGAGGGGCCGCGACAACGTCTCCGAAGGCGTCACTTCCGGTCCCCACCCCTTCCAATCAACGCCTCTGCATCGGAGAGCCGCGCCTTCGGCCACCGCCGCCCACACCCCCACAAGCAGCGCACACAAACGCACGACATCCCTCTCTCCCCCCTCCCTCCTCGTTGCCTTTCTTGTCTCCCCACCTCACCCCGGCCTTGATTATTAGGGAGGGAATACCATCAATCTATAGGTAGACGAAAGAAATTTCATTAAAATGAATATTCGAATAAGCGTCAAGTAATGAAAATCATACTAAGAGTGATGGAGGTATTCCTCGAGTTTTGCAGGCTTTCCTTGAGGGTTATTCCGGTTTCTCAGCGAGTATTGTAGTTTTCACTTAAACTACCCACCTGGACGAGAATGTCAACAGTGATGAGGTAGGTACAACTGGAGCCCTATTAACATTTTATTGGTATCATCAACCGATAAAAAGCCTACAACTCACTTTCATCTCAAGAACAGCACATTTATTTACAACTAGGCGCCACAGTAGAAAACCATACATTTTCTCTAAACAACTAAACAACCTAACCACTTAGGAACCATGAGTATGACGAACTTGAAGAGAAATTTTTGAAAAAAAACATTATTGTCATTGTGACGTTGTTTGGCACCGGGAAATGTACTAATTAAGATGTGTTAAGAATGCTGAGGGTATAGAAAGAAACTTTGCACTTCCAGATAAAGAATTATTTTTATGGAAGTGCAAAGTATCTTTCTCTACCCTCATCATGAAGGACTTCCATAAAGTTAAGCCTGAAACTGTTATGTTTGCGTTAAGAATGTTAGGCAAGGTGAGTTTATTTCAAAAATCAGCAATAAGCTGAGTTTTGCTAAAACCTCCGCTAAATATCATAGTTTACGTTTTTTCCTTTAATTTTACGGGTTTAATCAATTTTTCAGAATAGTACATGTCAAGTGATATAATATTTTCGGCGCACTTTTCATCAATGATTTCTTCCTTTGTAGATATCGGTACCCAAGGAGGAGCATAGAGATTACATGAAAAGGAAGAAGCAAGACGGGCATAAAGATATTTCAAACGAAGATGTGAATGCTCGCAAAGAAATGACCGTTCCCTTACACACTCAATAAAAATAAATATGGGGGCACTTTTATATGGCATTCTCTATACGAAATGCATCGGTCATAATATTGCAAGTCAAGAGAACAACAGACTTTGAAGCAGCCTGGCGAAGAAAGGTAATACTGAAAATTAAATTTAAATATGAAGTGATTAACTCAAGTGTTCAGAAGGAGAAGCTGCAAACCTCAAGTATTTGATAATTGAAAACCAGATGTACATAACTTGGGAAAATGGATTTAATAATAGATTAAGAGACTAAGATTCAAGAGGAATAATCGTACGACGGAAAACACGGTAGAAATACAAATATACGTGTGTGTATATATGTATGAATATATACATACGACTACAGTCCTCTCTTGTGTGTCGTCTATTTCTCCTTCGGCGGGTGAAACAACTCCCTAATGCCATCTCTTGGCCAAAGAATCGGGCACTTGGTTGCATAAAGCCCCCTCGGATTTCAAGGTAATTTACGTTTCCTCGATAGCACAAGTGGTTTCATCATCGGCCCGGCAAGTCAAAAGATCCGTGGTTCAAGTCCCGGACTAGAAAATATTTCTAAGCACAGAAATGGTCGCGAAGGTGGAATGGAGCAGATCACAAGCGCAACAATTTCCTTGACCAGAACTTGAACCACGGATCTGTCAGCTAACCAACATTTGTGACTCTGGGATAGCTAGTGAACAGAAATTCTTATGAGGAACTCCCCAAAAGCCGGCGGGAAAGCATGAGATGCGACAAAAAGGAGAAGTTTGTCAAGTGGAGGCTGCATCACGACAACGCGCCTTTCCACACCACCTTCCTCGTGACCGAGTATCTGGTCAAGCACAAGGTGGAAACGCTGCCCCATCCGATTTACAGGTCTGATTTGGCACTCTTGGACTTTTTTGCTCCCAAGCTTAAAAAGCAGCTTGGAAGGCAACCATTTTGGAACGCTGGATAACGTCATAGCTCCGCCCCTGAACGAGGTTCCCGTCGTGGCATTCTAGAATGCATACTGCGACTGGCAGAGACGCTGGCATCGGTGTGTCGATGCCCAAGGATGCTATTTTGAAAACTTTTAGTAATTGGTATATTTAACTGCAGTAGCTTTTTCGCGGACTAGATCATCTTTTATTGGGACTGACCATGTACCTATATAATCGAAATTAAGAAAGGTTGGATAAGGATGGGTTGTCATGGTTTACGAGAATTTACATGGGAACGGGTAGAATGGAAGACAGTAGCGAACCAGCTTGCTTTAGTGTGTAAGACAAATGATTAGGAAAGGGCAGGACCAAGGCACAAGCACTGGCGTCTACGGAAATACCACACATATATTACGAATCCTTAGACAAATAGAAACAGTTAAACTACAAATTGGCCTCCAAGATTTTCGATACACGACGGGTCTTTACTAATTTCTGCTAGAGAGTAAATAAAAGGAAAGAACTCATTCACTGCCGTGGAGACAGAAGCGCCGACCTTCGAAGCGATCGACATCAAAAGGGCGTTTAAAGTGGAAGCAATAAATTTAATTACATTTTAAACTATAACATACTGTAAAACAGAAACTACCTCAAAAGCGGCGACCATAGCTTCCGACATTAGTTGGACCTTTACTCAATCCCCTTTCCTTTTATGTTGCGGTACAAAAACACTAATTGACTTGTGTTAAATAGAATTCCAATCGGGAAATCGTTCCCAAAATAAAACGTATACGAACTGGGCTTTATATCCCAGAGTGGGAGAGCTATTCGAAGAAGGTTTTTGGGAAAACACCTGTCATGAGTGGACTCTATTGGTAAAAAGTTAGAAAATTTGTAAGAGTAAAAATGACTACAAAATGGACAAAACTCAACAATACATCCGAAGTATATCTTTGAGTGAATATTCATTATATTCATTGCTTATATTTTCATATTTTCATATTTTAGACGCTGAAGACGACAGCCGTGCTGTCGAAACGTCAAATAACAAATTGTGAGTGTCCTTTCTTTGTGTTTCTATATTCTAAAAATCTAAATCTGTGTTTTTACATATTTGTGCGTCGCCGAAGAGCGTTCCATTTCGAAGATATTTTATATATATATATATATATATATATATATATATATATATATATATATACACACACACACGTATCTCTGATGAGTGCAAGAAAACTCCGAAATTCATCACAAGCCAAGATTTTCTCCCAACTTTTTCCATAGCATAATACAAACTACCTATAGGCTGGAGGCTTATGTGTACCTGGGTAGGAGGCTTATGTGTACCTAGTAAGATTAATTTCGCGTTTTTCAACAAAAATTTACTCACAATAATTGATTTTGCGAATACTTTTCCCTATTTTATCCGGAGGATAATAGAAGATAATGAAAATATAGATCGTTGACGAGACAGACAGCAAATTACAGTCGCTTCTGTATTGAAAGTATCCGCAAAACCTGTATTACTCAACAAGGGCGAGCCTGAAGTCCGCGATACGTTGGTTGCTTTGTTCGCCGATAAACGAGTCAGGAGGCCAAACCAATACACGCAAAGCGGTGACTAATGTGCATGACAAAAATGATGTGCTTGCTCTCGGACGCGGCGGACGCTCGAAGAAAAATGAATCACTCCTCGGAACACCGCTCAATGCAAACAACCATTATTCCGTGGGTTGAATCCTTTGAATACCCGTATCCGAACGAACACGCAGTCCCCACCGAGAATGCGAAAAATATTTCAGAAAATATTCCTGCGCACAAAAAAAAGATGGAAGCGTCGAAATGCAGTCGTTCCCAGAAAGGCGATGGCGAGAGGACTTAACGGGGGCGAGGGAGGGCACGGATGGGAGGAGGAACCACGGGCATATCTCTCGGGGGGCCTTTCCTACGACTAGCGTGACTAAGGCTTTTCAATGACTTATTCCGTAGAGGGAAACGAAGGGTGAACTCATAAATCGAGGTGGAGTTTTAAGTGTTTGGTGGATGGGGTCGGGAGTGGAGAGGAAGAGGGACATGGGGAAGGGGAAAGAAAGAGCGAGGGAATGAGGTGGAAGACTACACCGTGGAACCTCACTGTACCTTCACTCTCTCTCTCTCTTTCTCTCTTTATCCCTACTCCCGTCCTTAAAAACTGAAAAACGCCAGAGTCGCACCATTCCCGCCTTCTTTCTCCACCCCCAGCATTCCCGCCCCCGTTCCCCGAAACCGTCCGCCCGTGCTCCATCCCCCTCCCCCGCCGCGAATCCTCTCTTCCCTCCCGCCCCGCTCGTCGTCTCCTTTATTGCTTCCCGTTCCGATGCGCCCTTGCGCACTTTTGTTTCTCGCTGCTGCCGCGACGTCGTCTCGGGGCGAATGAGTGTGACGAAGGCGATCCGTGACCGCAAGCGAATGCAGCCAATCCCATCCATCTTCCGTTTTCTTTTTTTTTTAACTCTTCCTCCATCGCTTCCTTCACCCCCACGTAGTCTCCATTTTTTTGAGCACACACAAACAACAGCCTTATTCCGTCCTCCATTCTTCTGCAGACTTCCTTCCCTCCCCCCCTCCCACACCCTCACACATCCCGATTGTTAATATCCTCACGGGGATTTATTCAGATGCATGTTTATCTAGCGTTTCTCTCATTTATCCACGCATTCTTTGACGTGTTTACCCATGTGACGATAGCCATAAGATGATTCCTCATCCCATATTATTCAATTCTTTTCAACATTCATTTTCTTGGTTATCCTTCTTGAGAATGATCTTTCTCTTTATTCTCCTGTCACACATTCTACTAATTTGTGTTTCACATATACTTCATGATTCGCGACCATCTCTTCACATCCAATCAGTTGTTGAATATACGTTTGAGATTTGTTGTGACGATTTGAATGGTGCGTGTTTATGGACACGATTGAATTTGAACTAGGGAGCAAAACACACTTGAAGACATAACGTTCAATGTTCAAATTTTACCATATGACGGTTTGGAAAGAGAGGAGTGAATATAAGCATGAAAGAAATGGTACGAAATAAATATTTCAAATGATGGAAAAATTTATTATCCCACTATCATATTATTTTGGGTCGGTAAGATAACCTAGTCTTCATAGCGTTCAGTTATTGAATAAAATCCCTCGCTCAAATCAAAATGAGCCTGGACCCTAGGAGTTAAATCCAAGATGTGCAGTTCGGGCACCAAAACCTGAAAGACCATAGGGAAATGTATTGCTCCATATTCCTAATGTGCAAATTTCCACACCATGGGTTTAACGCAAGTGCTATGCCAGCTTTATGCAATAAATCCCTATCCGTTGAAGACCGTGCTTTAAATCTTGACAATTCAGCAACTAATTGATGATAACCTATACCTGCCAGCTTTACAAAATATCATGTTATTATAAAAATCAGACGTACGTTTGACAACAAGTTTGAAATTACACTCTAAAGACCCAGGTACATAAATTACTTGAGGCACTGAAATGTTATTAACATGACCATGACCAATGAGATATCTGATACTTGATGTTTAACAGGCCAAAGCGAATTAATCAGCAACAGGAATTTTCATTAGACCCATAGGAAGTTGATTTTAATTTATGGCATTTCCTTCACTGCCTTCATCGCAACTGCTGCAGTTCTTTTTAAAAAAAATGATCGTAAATTTCAATAAAATTGCATTATACCCTTCAGACATATGGAATATTTACTCTCCTCATCAGGGGGATGTTTCCGTTGCGCTTTCCTCATTGACGTCTCTTCGTGAATGTAGTTTTTGTTCATACATTATTATTTGTTTTTTTTGGAATGCCATGAATTTTGCGCTCCGCATTTCATTGTTCCTTTCAACTCCCCTCGTCAAATGGCCACATTGCTTTTTCAGCGACATAAATGTCTCATCCTCTATCGGGTAATGTTGCGTATCGACATGGGTGCTAACTCACGAGTTCCGGGACGACCGTGTAATGTCCGAATTAAGTGACCATGTAGCGAACACGTGCTTTTTCCTGTCTCTAAGTGCGTACCATATAATTACTGGTGATTTTCGATGAACGAATTATTCAGGGACACCGGAAGAGAAGTTCAAGTTCTCGAACGCTTCGATCACAAAACAGCTAGCACCTGTCCAAGGCGATGGCCTTCGGAGAATATAACTCACGCATGACTCACGGTAATTATCGTATGACTCAGTTATTAATTTGTAATAGGAAGTGAAATATATAAAGTACTTTTTTTTTAAAACATGAGTTATAAATTATCCCTTTCATTGTTCATCTCCCACAATTGTTAATTGCAATTATTTTTAAAATGAAAGAGGAACCACATTTTACCGAAGAACTTATATTTTCAGGTATCTCAATTTAAAATTTTTAATAATTTGCATCTAATTCTACTTTACCTGCCTCAATTATCAATCGAAAATCTCCATCTGCCGGAGACATTCTAAATGTATGTCTTCGTAAGCGATTTGACTGTGAGATTAAAGTTTGAAGAAGACATACTCATTTATATTTTTCAAGGTTGATATGCTAATTGTTTAAGTTATTAATAGCATGTGATAGTGCTAATTTTCACACCAAAATTCCTTTTCTTTATTATGAGAATAGATAAGTACGCACATATTTCATTTAGGCTTCCTTCTTAACCTGTGTTGAATTTTTTTTTTATTTATGAATTTATCGTTGAAATTAGGCAATTGACCTGGTGGCAACGGTCAAGTCTAGTCAATGGTCACTCTTTTAAATGCACATACATACATACACACACAAAAAGAACAGATGGGAGAGAAAATGCTCTTATATACAACGACACTTGAAGATTACCAACCGCACCTTTACCATCACCCACGGGCTAGGTTCACACCATACGATTATGATACAGTTCTTAGGAAACTCAGAAGTAAGAGGTTACTAATGCAGAAATATAGGTATGATTTCTAACTTGTATATTATTTAATTATTATCAGACAACGTATTATTAAATATCCACGAATAGTGCAGGTGTAGCCTCCAATCACCCTTAAACACCATTAAAATCCCGTGTCATTTCTTTCTCCCGGCCTACGTGCATTTCCATGTTCCGTTTGCAGTTTCAGCGATTTTTTATTATTATTTTTCACTTTACACGAGCGAGCATTATTAATCGTAAGGTTCACGGATGCATTGCTTGGGCTTGACACGCCGCCCTGACTATTTTAATGGGGTTATTCTCGAGTGATGTCTTCCGAGACCGAACTTTTCAACAATTCTCACGCGAAGGTGGAGACGTTCCGTGAAAAAAAAAGCCAGAAGAATTGTGAGCGGAAGATGAGCAGGAAGTAAACAAAAAAAACGAATCCTAAAGTCAGAATTTTTAATATCTGAAATGGCATTGTTGGATTCAAAGAAAATTGAAGCAATTCCAGGAAAGTAAACTCACGTAATATGAAAAAGCATTACTGCAGTGTACATAATTACGTAAGGAAAACTGAAAATCGTTTGAATCTTTGAGAGAGCACTTATCTTCTCCGTCATGTGAAAGCATATCATGTGGATCGGGATGGTGCCGTGACTAACGTACTGGCTTCCCACCGAAATGGCCCGGGATCGAATCCTGAAGACGGCAGATATTCTTCAGTGGTATCCCAGCGCCTACATGTGGTGCTTTGTGGAGAGTATTTTGAGTGAGAACGCCGTCCGTCGAATTGGACATTAAACTGCGGACCCCTTGGCGCTTTTCGTTAAGGGTAGGCTAATGCCGGGTTTCTCTCCACCCTTCCTCCTTTCCCATCCACCTCTAATTGCGAAAATGAACTTACCTGTGGCTTGCTTCCCCTAAAGCTACTACTCCTCTAAGAAGATTATGTCAGTTCACAGTTGATATATCACTTCGAACAACAAAATTATTGTGAACAAAAAACATTCATGAGGGAAATAAATAGATTTCATATCAAAATTTTATGCAAGTTATTGTTTACTCATTTCGAAAAGTAGCAAAATAAATCGTGTAAGGATTCGTTGGTGTACATATTATAAAAGAGATAGTGGGGTAGGAGCTCTTGTTTTCATGTTTTTTTTTTAAATTGTGCATAATCAGTATTTTATACTGGCAGTAACAACAGGGTGATATCTCAATAGTCGGAGATACTGACGCCGAGGCAGTGAGAAGTCGACTCACAAACATTTTATGACACGTAATACTTTTACAATACGATACCTACGGCTATTAATTCACTCAGGAGAACAAAAAACTGTCATGAAAATTGAATAAAAATGTCCTATATATTGTGGAGTGTAGAGTCACAAATATGGAGCTGTGGAAAGAGATATTGTCTAGCTACACGGCTTCGTGCCAAAGGGATGAAAGAAAAGAAATCTAAAAGCAATAACACGCTATGCCTAACTATGTTGACAAAAGAGAGCGTACATTTGTATTTAAGTCGTCTCTGTAGTGAAATGAATATAATTGGTTAATATATTTAGTTAAAGGCTGAAGAAGATACAGCAAACCCCGGAAAACATTAGCGAAAGAAAAACAGGGGATTGCATAAAAATGATAATAATGACATTGAAATAGTAGAAAACGATTCAAAATAAAATACCAGAGATACGCCAGGTGAAGGGGGATTAAGATTACGTTGAGAAAGGAAGTTTAACTAAGGAAGTCCAGATTTATATATATATATATATATATATATATATATATATATATATATATATATATATATATATATATATATATATATATATATATGTTGATTTCGTTGAAGTAACACGGAAGTGTCGAGTAACAAACTTGGACAGCAAAAAACAATATACGAACACATAAAAAGATCACTCACCCGTTTTTTCTTGATCATTTCGACGGAATTCAGCTCCATCTTCATCGGAAGAGATAGAAGTAATGAAATACATAATGATATAAACAAACATATATGTTTATATGTATGTACACATATGTATGTATATATATATGTATAGGTATATACATATAAATGCATATAAATCTGGACTTCCTTGATACCAGTATATATATTTCGATGATGTGGAAGCATTCACGAGAGCAATATAACATTTGAGCGTCATTATAGAACAAAAAAATTTTAAATAGGCAACTCGTAAAAGGACACTGACATTCCAGAATGTTTGAAACTTGAGTTTCCTATTTTACTTCCTATTTGTTTCCTAGTTTGTTTTGACGTGATACCTATTTTTATTTGTGTAGTTGTGCATTGTTTCCGGTGGGCTGCGCTTGATCTAATATTCCTATAACCTAAAAATATATACAGGTATTGACAGAAAACCAAGAGTCGATTTATTATGGCCACCATATTGCCCTCTGTACCACTCATGGGGTACATAAGAGGAATAAATCTGAATCCTAGCCTTAGACTATAGTTATTTTCTAAAGTTTAATTAACTTACAGCCAGATGTTTCCATATTGCTGAATTCGCCCCAATTACTTTAGAGGGGAGGAGATTTTTGGCGACGTTATTTATAAATTTAAGTGATAATTACTGTTCTCATGCATTATTCAGGAATTGACGTATTCAAAATTTTTTTTGTCACATTTGACGAGTGAACGGATACTAATCTATTGATTATGTGTGCCTCTCTCCCACAAAGAAATCATCATAAACATTCCGGTCCAGCCGCATAAAAGAACGAGAAGTAATTCAGACTCCATAAAAATCCAGCACTCAAAGAAATTTGATGTTTCCGGACAGAGAGCCTTCGACTATTCTACATCGAATGAACCTGAAAGCCGGCGATAGTGCTTTAAATGAGGAATTGGAAGGTATGAATGAAAATAGACGACCAAAAAAATTCTCGGTCAACAACTGACCGTGCCTGCGTCCTTTCATCGATTTGCACCCCAATCTACAGATACTTTTTTCGGATGTTTTTTCTTTGCCCCTTCTTTCTCCTCCTCCCCGCAATTTCCGGCCACCTTTCTCCCCCTCCAACTCCCGGCCCAATTTTATAGTGCAACTTCCTTCGGAGATAAAAATGGCCTCTTTGGAAGCGGGAGCCCTTTTACGCAGCTGATAGCATAAACTGCCTCAACATTCGAACCACTATCGCCTCCAGAGATTCACCCTCTCCAGTCTCCACACCTTACTTCCCCTTTTTCTCGCACCTTCCCCGCCTATTCTCTCGAATTTCCGATTTAAAGGCGGCAATAAAATAAATTTGGGGGATCAGAATTCTCCACGCCCTTGTTTCTCTCGAAAAAAGACCCGATGCCTCCTTTATCGCTTCCCGCAGGCAAGGCAATGAGAGAGAGGAAGAAGAGGAAAGGATCCGGCCGCCCTTCAAAAGGCAGGGGGCATGATCAATGGATCGGCAGGGAAGTTTGAGAATGAAGTGCGTGTTGAAGGACAGGGGTGGAGGCGAGAAGAAGATGGTCCCAGTGGGATGGGGAGGGCGGCGAGGTGAATGGGTGAGGGCGGGCGAGAGCGGAGCGGAGAGGACTGGGGAGGGTGGGGGGGGGGACGAGGTGATAGGAGGCGTTTGGCGGGAAGACGAGCGGCGGCGCGTCCTCACAGATTTGAGGGATGATGGAATAGGTTAGATGATGCAGGTGGTGAGCTCCCTTCTCTTCCTCGCGTGCGCTCTCCTGCAGGGGAGGTGGGAGAGGGAGGAGTGGGGAAAGCTTGAACCATTTACTTCCGAACGTGGATAAATAAAGAAACCGACGAGTACCCCACCATCCTCCCGAAAACGACTCCCCCCTCCTCCCGAGAAATGAGTTGAGAGCGAGGAGATTCCACGAGACGGGAACCTAAGCAAAGCGAGTCTGGCATCGGTAATTGAAAAGACCTCCTGCTCTCGGACCGCCTTTGAAGTTTGAGCATATTTTATGGGACTGGGGGGCCTTTTCTTCGCGCCCTTCTTGTTTTCCCTCCTCCGTGAAAGAGCCCTCCGTTTCGCGGAAAGCCATTTAACCGACCGATGGGCACAGGCAGTTATGTGATGCATCTTCGACGGCCGAAAAATAAATGCCAATCCTCGAAATGCACTGGATATTCACTAATTCATCATCATGGATCGAAAAATAAATTGTAAAACATAAAGTTATAAACGAAATTTGATCATTTCGAATATTTATTTTCCGTAATTCCGGCCGGCTTTATAGGCCAATTTAGTCGCCTTTGTAGGTCACCTAACAGCTCAAAGATCGCGGATTTCAGTCACCTTCGACATGGGTGTTCCATGAACACTGGAGGTTGGAAGTCTTTAACGAGCTGCCACATCCATGATGCCTTATCCTTACTTGTACCTTCAGAAGTTCATTATAGGGGTAGTTGGACTACCGTAGACGGCCAATGAGACAATAAACACTTGCAAACCACTCAGACTTAACTATAACTTCACATATGTTTTCATTTATCCCATTCCGAAATAAAATACTCAAAGAGTTTTCAAGTATGCATTTTAAAATAAGATCTTATTTCAAACAACTCTTTACTTTTTAAACCCAAGAAGAATTGTAAAATGTAAATCAGACTGTCCTAAAAAACAAGTGAGTTTCTTTCCGAATAAAAATTACGATAATTGTGCTTGAAAAAATTAAGATAATTTTCTCAGTGTAATCTCTCATTGTCCGCTCACCTATTGTTGCATTTTATCTTCTGCTGCTTCGGTCGTGCTCTAAAATTACAACCCATCCTTCCACCTCGCTCTCCCTTTATCCTTCCGCGCCCAATATGACACATGACAAATATAGCTGTAACCATTCTTTAAAATACAGAAGACCACTGATATATTCAGTGACACAATGATACTGATATTCGTAACACCTAAATTATTAAGAGAGAAAAGAGTTTATATTCATACAAAGCGAAATATGCCTGGCTCTCTCATTTTAAATAAATATTTTACTCAATCCGATAAAGTTTGGGCTAAGTGAATGACCCTAGAGTTGAAATCATATTTTGTACCTTACAAGTATAACGAAATTAATGTTGCGATTCATTTCCACCAGAATGAAGAGCACTTTTATTGTTGTATCGCAAAAGTTTGGGTTCAATGAGGGCTGGAAAAATAAATTAGAATATAAAGACTGCGTTTGAAATATCTACAACAATAAAGGCTGCGAAAATATTACTATGTGTCGCTTTCAAAACCTCCAGGGAAGAAGGCTGCTAGTAACTGGTAAACGATACCTAAGAGCCATCTTATTAATCTGGTGAGAACTTTGTTTGCGATAAGGTCACTTGAATGACGCTAATTGCAACTTATTGCTGACACCGAGAGCTTTCGAAATGCCGCGCCTTTCGTATTTCACCCATTGTAAACCATCAGTCACTTTCAAGGGCCTACTAATATGTTTCCACTTTTGATTTCATTAATCTTTTCTTCAATGCCACAGGAGGTGTTAATATTGCCTCAACTGCGTCTTATGTTTTCCTTGTGATTGATTGAAATGAACTGTCCTTGAATCGCGCCACTATGTATTCTATTACACCTACTATGATGATGTTATCAAACAAATGCGAGAATTTAAAGGAACTCCCACCGCCCGGCACGCTCTATAACAAAAGCCGCAATTCGTCCCCTTGTCTAGTGAAATTTCATTTGATATCCGCAGTTATTCATTCGAGAGTTGGATTTATTCTGTCGGAAATAAAAGTTCTATTTATTTAAACTATTGATATTAAAAAATAGTAATAATCCATTTCAAATTAGAAAAAGTATAACCTTGGTAGGATAAGTATTCCGATTTCTGACGTAATTGTTTACGTTATTAATTATTACATATTAAATGTGATGTATTTGTTAAATTTGGATGAATAAAAGATTAAGTCAACACATTATGAAATAACTACAACTAAATTTGTGCCAAGAAAAATGTTTTTAACTAGAGATAGGTATTCAGTGGATATCGTGACAACTTATACCAGCTAGGTGTTTTAATCAGTTCTGGGAGTCGAACTAGAAGTGAAAAATGTCATGAATTAAAACGATAAGAAAAATTTATAACACTTCATATTTCAGGGATAAGCACTGACCAAAACTAAAAAAATGAAACACGAAGTCAAGAAGGACATCTCTCAATTTGAGTAAGAACTGCGAATCTCACCAATACCATCACTTAGTATGAGTTATATTAGGACTCAAACATATGAATGAGCTATATTAGGACTCAAAAAGCACACCTAGGGAAGATTGACTAGACAGGAGAATCCTGCATGTTTCATAGTACTACGTGTTTGGTTGAAAATCGTAAATTCAATCCCTCCCGTTATCGGGTAATATTGCATTTCGGAAAGTATATTGCGGAGGCCTGTAATCAACTAAAACTTTGGTCAGTAGACATTGGAAATTAGAATTTTATGGCTGGAATAATAAGTTGGTGAACAGTAAGTTCATTTTCCTCAATGAATGAATTGGAGACATTTGAACTCGCCGATAAAAAATCATTAGTTGCCGTGATATATCTTACTTAAAATTAATATTGATGTATAGATGTCTATACCGCACATTGGAAAACTAGTGGAGAAATTGTACCAACAATGGATATTTTTCGACGATTTTTTTGCAAAATTAATAAAGAAACGAACAAAAAATTAACGGAAGGTATAAATATGTTAACATAATGAAAGTGCTGTGTTTACTTTTCAACAAGAATTGTGTCTCAAAATAAAGTTGATAAGGCAAATATTTCAACCTGAAAGAACAGAATTCAAAAGCAAGCTTACGAATATTGCACATAATTGTACCAAGCAATAGTATGTGTTCATACTGTATATAATTTATACTGGATAGGGGAAATTTTCTCTCTATACAACTGCGTTAAAGTAACACTGAGCGATAGCGAGCAAACTTAATTGGTTCCTTGTTCGGCGGTCAATACTCATTCAGAGGGTTGTGATACCATTCAGTGAGGATGTGAAAAGCAGAAAGTACAAGATCGACGAGTATTGGTGATTTTATCACGTTTCATCATAAGCAATGGAGAATTTTGTGAATATATACAGAAGAAATATTTCAGGCAACATATCACGTATCAAATTATGAAAGGGATATTTCGGTCATCCAATGGGGCCATTTCAAATGGACAGAGAAACATTTGAAAACGATCAGGGTACCAAAGCGACACAAAGATAGGAAAATGATTGGAAAAGTAAATAGAGAATAAAGCATAAACATAAATGACTTCCCTCTACCTGATTACGTGTCTTTTACGCATCTACTACCAACCTTAAGTTCGTTTTCTCAGTTCCCAGGACTACTACATCCCCAAAACCCTGACCGACTTCAAATTCCATCAGTTTCTCATTCTCCTCCTTTGCTCTTTTTTCCTCTTAAACTTCCCAACCGTTCTTCTTCCGCCCATTCCACCCTTCCAAGTCCCACTGATCTCTCGTCCTGCTACACCCTAAAATTTGCAGCAAAATCCCCCAACTAATCCCACACCATAATATCCTCCAACTCCCTTGCATTAATAAAAATATTAATGGGAGTTTCGTCCATTTTCAATTCAATTTCAGTTCGATGGCTTGCATAACAGCGGCAAGAAGGCCAGTAAGGGGGAGGGTGTTCATTCAAGGCAGTCTTGGAGCTGAAGAATGATGGAGATGATGGGAGAGGTAGAAAAAGGAAAGCGAGACGATATTGAAAGAAGAAATGAAACGAGAAAGATAGGCATGGAAGAGAGAGAGAGAGAGAGAGAGAGAGTCAGAGAGAGATGGAGGATTGTAGTTTGGCAAGGAGAGGAGAAGGCGACTTGGAGGATGAGGGAAAATGGATGGGTGGAGTGATAGAGAGGGCTAAATGGGAGTAAGAGAAAAATTGGTGAGGTCTTTGGGGTGGGGACGGGAAGTTAGGGGAGGGGGGATCGGGGAGCAAAGCCAGAGCCAAACCTGTTTGTGGAGCCGACGACAATTGAGGCCCGAGAGGAGGGTGGGGGAAAGATGAAAGCGAGATAGAGGTGGCGGCGAGGCAGAAAGGGAATATATAGGTAATATTGGGTGTGATAGGGGGGGCGGGGGTGAGTGTGAGCCAAGGGAGGGGAGGCGTCGACGAGGGCGGAAAGGAAAAGCGGTCGAGTTGGGGGCAAAAAATAAAGAATTGGAATGAATTGAATAATTGTGTTGTGTGGAGTCAGGAACGATTATTTAATGCCAGCCATTAATTTCCTTCCCTCCATTACCTCCGTTAACAAATAATTGGAGCTCTGCCCTTCGAGAAGCGGATCATCTAAATTCATTTCACAACGTGTATATTAATATCATGCAATTTTTTCGTTTTTATTTGGCTGTTCGTTAAATTGTACGCATCTCGTGATTGGCGATGTGAATACACAATTTGTAGAGTTTAATGATTTATAATAAGAATAGATTTAAGTGATATAAATTACGGTGAAGGGAAACTTACGCACACTTTTAGAAAGTTGCTATGTAAAAAAAATTATGCAAAGAGTAGTAGTCTTTAATGGAGGTTTCTTAGCTCCTAACGACGTTTTCAGCTGGGTGAATGAAACTTAAAGTCATTAAAAATGCTCGACATGCAGGAGGATATTCCTAAATTATTACAGAGTAAAGAGCATTAGTTTCATGTCTGAATACATCTGGGATGCTCGAAGGAAGTATCAAGAGATTATAGCAAATTAAATGTCATTTATCTTAAATCACTCATTGATCGGTGCCCATTACAAAATGTCATAAGTCGAATGCTGAAAAAATTAAGCATTCAACTACGCAGTATAATTATTTGGTAGTTTAAAACGTAAGGTAGTTTTTGGATGGACAAAAACTCAATGCCTCTAAATTTCTTAACCCCGCCATAGACGTAATCTGACCCCACATTACAATAAACCTAAATTTCATTCCGCATACATTCTACCTACTTTCATCCCGTCCAGCCCTCACCTTCATCACGGTATTCATAATTCCATTGCCTAACAAAATACTCTACCCTTTCTGCCTTCTTTAGATTTCTCCCGAATATTTTATTATGCGTCATTATTATAAAAACGTTATTCTAGAGGCGTAATGGGTATCATGAAACTTTTTACCACAGCGAGCTTTTTATGTGTAATGGGCAAATATTTCAATCAAAACCTTTGAGTCGGCCGATAATCAAACGGACAATCAATTGGCAATCGAATGATCAGGAATGCCAGCGGCAGACACTTTGAGTTGCTTGACTTGCTAATTCTTTCCTGAGTGGAATTTCCTTTGAATTTATTTAACCTCACAGAAAATCAATTAAAAGATTAACTGGATACGATAAATTAATGTACGTGCAGAAACAATAATGGTACAGGGATGTTTCCAGTCATTCAAAGCAACCAACATATTTTTGCAGGAAAAGAGATTGTAGAAAATTTTCTGTCGTAGGTTAAGCATTAGATTGACTCGATGCTAGCATTCACATTTCCGGCCAAATGTCACTGGAACCTTTTATCGTAAACAAGGTAAGCCTTGTAAGGTAGAGCTGTCACCATAGTCATAAACCGCATGCCAGGGAACAAAGCCCTCCAATTGTAGGCTTGGAGCGCTGACTTCCTCTGACTTCCTCTTTGGCATATCAATAGCACCAATATTCTCCGGTTCCACCGACAAAAGTCGACTTTACTGTTTCAAAGTGCGAGATGTGAATTTTACAACAGGAGTCGAAATACTTAAAACATAGAACCTACACTCCGAGCGTTTTTACAGGAAATGTAGTACTTGTGATCTGGCGAGTGAAAAAGTTCTCAAAAAAATATTCTTAAGGTTAAAAACCACGTAAGGGGGATTCCTCCATTGTGGAGGAAAAGTACTCTCAATAGAAAACCATGAAACTTTGGCCGAAAGGTTTCGAAAGAGCCTTATGTTTATAATTGTATCCTAAGCTCAATGAGAGAATGCCACGTAGCAAATAAATTGCGTAACTCCTTTGAATTGGTAACATTAACATGTTAGCATTTTCCTTTCCCTGTTATCGTAACCGTCACTCATCACTGATCAAATTGTACGAATTTTCAACTAGAAATTTGTATGAATATTTTATCCCTCCTTATTTTAAAACTCTGCCTTAAAGAACCATGTTAAATACTAAGTATGTTCGAGTATACCACAAGTAGAACACTGTAAGGAGAGAAAAAGAGGGAGAAAGTAAAAGGAAGAATTGTTCAACCTGGCTTGGGGATAAGGAAGTTAGTGTTTGAAGTTTGAGAAAACCCAAAATAATTGAGAAAGGATACATTGAGAGGTAGCCGAAGGAAATACCTCTCATCAGTTCTAATGATAGAAGAGAAAAGGGCAGGTAAGGGATGAATTGAAATATGGTTGAAGGAAAAAATTATGAGGAGATAAAGAATGCAATCTTATAGGGTTTGTTTTTTGGAAGTGTTTTTTTTGGAATGCCTGCATCTAGGTAAACGTACGTCTCAATAGCCATCCGGAAAATCCATTACTATGTCTCAGAAATTCTGCTGGTCTCCATACGCTTTCGTGATAGTCTAATATTATCAATAGGTGGTTTATTTCTAATATAAATTCCTTTCAGGAAGTAATGATACGCTAATAAAAAGTTTATATTTCGGGACTATAATGCTTTATTTAACTAAACCAAATGAAACTGGGTGAAGTTTAATGAAAATAACGCTGGCGTAATTCTCAGTATTGATAGCCATATGCTTACGTTACAGTATTGATGCCTATTACCCCCTTTAAACTTTAATACAAGATGACAGTACTTATAAGTAAACATGCAAACTTACCAGCATGCGTAGGAAAATTTCTTGTTATAGGTAGATTTTTGAAATTGTCACTACCTAGAAAAAAAGAGGTTTGAGTTATTTGTTGTAAAAAAGACCTATTCAACCTACAGCACCATGTAAAATCAATAAAATGAGAATATAAGAGGAATAACATCAAATTTGTAAGACGAAAAGTTTTCAAGAATTTGCTCTGTTTATAAAAGGAATTAAAAAATTTTATTAGGGAAACATAGCATTAATTACTACAGCTCATTTAATATAATGGAGACATTTCTCAGATGTATCAGTGCTGACATAGTTTAACTGATGGAGTTAACGTTTGTGATGAGGTATCATTGAACTACGCTCTAATAAAATTGTAAAATATTTATAGCATTACATACTTCCTTTCAATTGATGCTAAATTTATATACCAATATATTCTGCATTTACCGAAAGAATATACTAAAAACGTATATCTATGCATTCAAGTTTATTCAGTCGTTATTTAGGTTCACAGATTTCACGAATACTTAAATTCCAAACTTGTAAAACCCATTTCTCTAAATTAATGAACCACAGGATATGTTATCCAAGATTTTCATACGTGAAAACAACTGTACTGAGTTATCAAGAATTATAATTACTTTAACAGTTCATGATTGAAAAGAATTTATCTTTTTTTATAACTTTATGGAATTTGCAGAACATATTGAAATGAAATGAAATCATCTGATGATGACGTTCAACGTCGAAACCTGGTTCGTGTTCGTAAATAAATTGCGTGAAATTACAAAGTCAATAATTTAATTTCATTTCAAGAATTTATCTGTATAAAGAAGAATAATCTTTAAATATAAAGGCATGTCGCTAAAAATGCATACAATTTTACGATTCCAAAATATTTGAAATCATTTGTACAATAAACACAATGACAATTGAACTCTTCTAAAAAAAAAGCAAAAAACTGAGAGTAATACTTTTTCGCGGGTAGTATAAAAATATTTTGCAAAATTCTTCGGCTCCTTTCTGATCATAATGCCATTCCGAGAGAAGGAAAGGCATGCATAACTGTATTTCAATCAGGTGATCGCTTTTTCCTTTTGATCTTTACCGCTTTTATTCCTTTCAATTGCAGCCTCCAAGATCGAGCCGAAATTTCCCTTTAATCCTAGGGATACGAACACGTGACCGCCGATTTCTGAGGACTACCGTTTTCACCCTTTATTAAGGATCAAATGAGCCGCCGACGCCACCAATAGTCTCTGTAACATGGACTGCAGTGTTGCCATTTTTACTAACTTTTGACTGGGAAAGGCTAACGCTCCTTCCACATCGACGCCAAAATTTTCCCTCAAAAATGGATATTTCGCGTGCATTATAACACTAGCCTTGTGGCATCGACAAATATTACCCGTAAGATTGAAATCACAAACCCCATTGTTTGGCATATTATTTCGTTGATATATATTTAGATAGGTAGAGGATGTAGTGACTGACTTCAGAACACTCACACTTCTTGATACCCTAAACAGAATATTTCTCTGCGAACAATGCAATCCTATTTACCCACATCAAAATTATATATTTTACTCTGAAAATTAATCCATCATAAAAATCTTCCCAAATTGAAAATTCTACTCTATAAATGGTGGTTATAACATGTGAGAGGTACAGATATCGTATAGAAAATTTATTAGTGATAAAATCCGAAAGAAATTATGGGGTTCTTTAAAACACGAGTCGCAATTTTTTCGAAAGATAGCCCCAGTGCCATTGTCGAAGTTGCATCTGACATTAGAGCAAAGGTCAGAAATCGTGAGGAAATGTACGGTTGGGTAAGTTTGAAATTTGCTCATCCGCCGGCCGCTGTATGTCCCGAATGTTTGTGTAGCATTATCAATTTTCATTTTATCGCGCTGCAGCATTGATTAATTTATGCACAAGTGCAAGGAGATATGATCCGTCATGCGTTTTACATCCAAGAATAAGAATACTCTCGAGAAATTTTTCAGGTGAATCACCCTCGGTAACAGAAATTTTCGAGCGAATGCATTCCCCTTAATGACGAGGTGCGATTGATGATACCACTGCGGTCACGCTCCCTGTCAGAACAAAGTGCCTCCGAGTCCATTTGAAACGTCGAGTGGCTTTCCTCCTCCACCTCCCCGCGAGACCTCATTCGGGTTCTACAACCACTCCCCGGCGCCTCCTCCGACCATCGGGGCACATTTTCCACGCGTGTGTGCGCTACCAAGGAATACGGTTGCCGCCTCCGACACTGCCGCCGACAGAGCCGTCTCCTACCGTTCCCACCTGGCGACGAAGAAATGTGAGTCGGCTAGTGAGAGGGGAAGAGAAATTTTAAGGCGCTGGATTTACCGATGGAGAGGTAATGAGGTGAGGCAGAGGTGGATCGGCCCTAATTGGGAACATTATCGGCTCCTCTCTCAGAACGACCTCCCGACACGGGTGGGCCAGGATTTTGCCCGCCTGTGTGCAGGAAGCCCTCTCGTCGGAATGTACCGCCGCTTCCGTCGCTCACCGGAAAAGGGCATCCTTCCGATATCTCATTATCTTCTTGTATAACATCATCAAAGGCAAATCTACACAGTGCGAGTTCGGAAAAGGAAAAAGGGGTGATTCGGGACTGTGAATTTTCGCTGATCGTTCTTGTTCGAGGCATCAACTTATGGCGATGTTTTGCCCGGCATACATTCAGTGATGCTGTTTTGTGTCTCAATAGTGGGTACGTTTTATGATAAAATATGGGAGCATATTCTCAAGATATCCTTAACATAATAGTCATGGGTTTGTACCGATTATTACCCTAGTTCATGTGCGTTTCCTACATTCACAATCACTCCGTTGGATGAATATTCTATCATATTTAAAAATTAAGGTAGGAGTATTTTCCATTCCAAGGATTACAAATTGTATATCCTTAGCATGACCTATCCACATTTAATGCCGGATTGGTCAATGCATCGATAATGTTTCCACTTATTGAATAAATATTTTGCGCTTTGAATACATAAGACAGATATTCGAACTAAAAATAACAATTATAATGTACCGTTGTCGCATAAAAATAATTTTTCCCATGACACGGTTCCTGGGCGTAGTGTTCTAGTACAGCACACGAAAAGAAAGTATTTAAACCACTATTACTTCTTTAAATAGCAATCAATATTATAATATTAGTAAAATGTAGTTATAGATAGTAGTTATGAATAGTGTCAAAATAAAACAACCATTCAATGATTTCCAGACCTCTCTCCACCAAGGAGGTAAAGTAACGTCCAAAATATGAGTAGATTAAGAGTCTCGCCAAATGTATCACCATATTTCAAAACAAACGAGGCCATTCTAAGAGGTTACTAGCCTTTCCTTTCTCCTGATTTAGAGTGTTGCCATAAAATGCAGGCATTGAATTTCGTTATTTCCATGGTGACATGCCGATTAGACGTCATTTCTAGGACTCTCCACCTAAAGCCCGACTTGTAGCAGACGAACTGAGGACAGAGACGACCATAGAAATAAAATCTTTTACATCACTCGACTCTGTCGATTTAGCTTCGAACGAAGCACTTATTGGGTGTTTTTGTTGCTCGAACAAGGAAAACTGCCTGAGGCAAGGAAAGGGGGGGGGCGCCCATAAGATGCTTGGGCATCGGGGAGCAAAGCCATGGGATGAGGAACAGGGAGGGAGGATAGGTGCGACGAGGGAGAGAGAGAGAGAAGAGAGGGGGGTGAGTGAGTGACTGCGTTAATGGCAGGCCGGTAGAGGGAAGGAGAGAGGGGGAGAAGGGGAGAGAGAGGTGAGCGAGAGGTTGTCTGGGACGGGTTGGGGGAGGAGGATGGTGGGTGGGGGCGCTGAGAGGAGGGCTATTGGTAGCCATATCGCCGCGGGCCCATTCATCGCGGCGACTTTGAAGGGACCGACAAAGGCACGCCTAAGGATCACGACTCCGCGAAAGGAAGGCGGCTGAGGTGGGAGACGAGGGAGGAGAGAAAAGAATGGGAAGGCGAAGGATAGTGAGAGAGAGTGAGTGGAGGAGAAAAAGAGGAATGGTTCGGAAGAGAAGTGGAGGGAGAGGAGTGGGGGACGGTCGCTGTTTATTTTTTTTTGTTATCGCGTGAAGGGATGGAAACTCCTTCCCTTGAACTATGGATCGCGAGGTGAGGTGACGTAAAGGCGTATGGCAAGGGTTGGAGCATGGAGGAAGGGGTAGTACAGCCGAAGAAGAATACTGAACAGGTGAAAGAGGCACTCGGATTTCCCTCTCTTTTTTGTTCTGGTGCTTCGCCAGGACGAAGAATGTTTAGATAAAAGGAAAGGCTTTATATGCTCCTTTTTATCTTTGTTTCTTTAACGCGTGCCCTCGTCCAATCCCTTATGGATGGGAGGAAGATATTGGATGAGGTTAGTGCTCTTGTGTGCCCGCATTATTGTGAATGTGTGTGCGTGTGTGTGTAACGCCTCGTGGAATGCCTGAATTTATTGACAGCACGGGAGGGAGAAGAGTTAAGGGCATAGAGCTATCGCTAAAATTAGCTGCGGAGGAGGGTTGGAGGGTAAATGGGATTTTTCGAAAATAAAAATGTTTTGATACGAACTAAGCTAGAAAGAATTATTGAAGTGCAGGCATAAACATGCCTATAATGTCCCGGAACTCAAAGCTTGAATGCGAAGTATTTGGCGGGATGATGTCAAAGGGCTTGCTGTGTGTCTTATCAATAGCGCCATGCTTTACAATCTCCCTAAGCCCCTATCCCCTCGAGCTAATCCAACGCAATCTCTTCTATTTCGGAGGAATCCCAAACCTTCCCCACATGGGTTCAAACGGAGTCGAGAATATACGTCGAGCCATTCTCGAAGAAATTCGAATATCAATGCTATGCACTAGGTCATAATATGAGAGAAAAAAATGCCTTTGAATAAATACTCATTCAACATTACTCCACTTAAATTATCTTTTCAATATCTTGTATTTCAACGCCACCTATATCGAGAGCGCGAAAGGTTTTGATTTCTTGAAACGCCTGAGTCATTTTTTTTCTAATTAAACAATAATATTTGCATTTTATTAGCAAAATTTGTTCCCGTCAGAAGCTAATTAAACTTTTTGAAATACACCTAGACACCCTTTCACTATTTCAGTATTCCTATCAAGACTAGATATGAATAGCGGCCTCGATATTCATAGTAATTCGTGACTGTGTTCACACATGGTCACGAATGGCTATGGATAGAGATTATAAGAACATTAACGATGAAGCGCATTATCTTAAATGTCAGTTTTATGGAAAATTACCAGGAACTTATAAATTATTTTAATGATTGAAAGCCATATCGGTAATAATAAATCCGAACCTTTGATATATTGCTAAGAATTTATGTGGATGATAGCAAAAACGCAAGCGAATACGAGAAGGTTATTTATTACCGTTTTAATCTGTGCATGGTTTTAGTTTATGTAAAAAAAGGACAATGTAATGGCATATAATTCTACACTTAACTAAGCTTGGTGTAGATGAAGCATGACTAGTTGGCCAAAGAAGATAGAGAGCTAATGAATCCAAATAATATTTGTAAAAACACAATATTGTAGCACTTATAGAACGTTACGACGGTACGAAATTTCTAATGCCTCCCGGAAGTTGCAAAGAAAATGTCTGAGTAATAATCTTTAGGTCAAAGTAGATGGTATATATATATATCAGAATCACTTATTTCCATTATCAAACCATCCACAACTACTGTTATATTCTCGATCTCTCTTTCCTTGGCATTTTTAGTAGTTAACTAGTTCACCTGTTTCCTTTGTACGACCAGCTCCATTATCCCACACTGCAATCTCACGCAAATATCTGGTGATATTTTTCTCTTTCTCAATCTCTTCGTCCATAATTTCGCAACCCCATGAATGCATTTATCTTAATGTATTCTTTACAACTCCTAAGAGGGTTTATTCCATTTTAAACCTGCTGTCTCTATTAGCCTCATTCTGTTATTTATATAATGCATAAATATTTCACGAAATAAAGGCTTTTACCTTCTTATTTCCATGCTCTGTTTACCGTTTAAATGCGTTTAATGACTCATTCCCTTAAAATATTAATGTTTAAATTGGTATATTGCATCACCGATACTTAAAAAACTCCTTTTAAAAAAACTATACGCAGGACACATTGAATTGAAAAATTGGTCACGATTTGGAATTATAAAGGTATTACTATCTAGGCTTAAAATGTTTGATAACGTATATATTTCTCTCAAGCCTCTTTTACGGATATCCATTTTGTCAAAATTAATCTTATCGTATTTTTGTTTATCAAATCTGTTCTTACCAATAATTACCTGGAACCAGTCGTTTTGCGAGTCTTTCTTGCCCTTTTTCCCCCTTTTTTCACCTCCTTTTCACTCAATTTTCTAGTGCCTGACCTCTCCGTTTAACCTGCCTTAATCAAATAATTTCCTACTCCTCGTGTACTGCTCACGCATTTGCTTCGACATCACTGACCAACCGCATTATCCGTCATTATCTCCTTGGTCTGCTCTATTCCTCACCCATCTAGGACAATCACGCACCTCTTTCGCCTCTCTCCTCTCCCTCTTTTTCGAACTATTTACATATAATAATCCTTTTTCATCCTCTCGAGCTCGTTCTTTCTCCCATACTAGCCTCGCTATTCTTCATCTTTTGTCCCCTGCCATTATCCTCCACTCTTTAAATAGCCCGTCTCCTCTTCTGACAGCAACCTCCCCTCAACCCTCCCCCCTCCGCCCTTTCCTTCGGCTCATCGGCCCGACCCTCACTCCTCTCGCATGATCCGTGCACATCCACACTGTGACCCGCAAGCCATCAAAGAGGAGTGTTTATTGAGGGCATATTTCTTCCGTCTCCCCAACCCCCCCCCCACCCTCTCCCCATCCCTCCCCTCCCAATCATTCTTCCACCTTCCCTTCAGTCCACCACCTATCTTTTCAAGTTCCGTCCTCCACACATAAAGGTCATTATGAACGGGATGTCTGCAGTGGGAAGGGGGCAGTTGTGGAGAGTTGTCGGGTTAAACATGCACTCACGTAATGCATGTACATATTCGTGCGTGTGTGTGTTTGTGTGTACCCAGTAGCGGGATTCTCCAATCCAGAGAATGGAAACAATCTCACCATTCACGAGCGTCGGTAAACAGCGAAGGGTGGAGAGGGTTGGTATTGCTTTACGACGCAATCAGTTCAACGACGGAAGAGGGAAAATAACAGTATTTTGGTACATTTTTTTTCCATGGCATTATAACAGAGTTCTTCTTCGGGCGATCAAGAGCAGGAAGCCAAATGCGGCCAGGTGAGTGTTGTGGTATCCGTTATGGGATGGCCCCTCATTCTTGCACGCAACCTCACAGTGTAGTCATAATAAATGAATGGCGAATTCACACGGTGCTTGTGCCTGAATGAAAATTAATATTTCCCTATTCTTTTAGAGCGACTACAAATTTGTGCCACGGATCTCATTTGTGTCTACTGTATACTTCTGAGATTGCAATGTGAACGTATATGGTATTCATGCCCACCATCTTAGCATGATACTCTAAGTAAATAATTTTAAGTGCACGTAATGCAATTCAGGTGAATATTTGTCATGAAACTGGATAGCTTACATTTTTTCAAAAAATTAATACTAACACATACGGAATCATAATTGTGTTACCCTGCCGTAACCTGTTTTACCGTTTAACCATAACTTAACTGCTATACGTAAAAGATTATTCAAATTTTCATGGAAACAACTCACTACCTACAATTAGAAACAAATTTTCGTTTCAATAAGTATTCTTATGGCATAACTTCGAAGTATCATCAAAGCTCCTTCCAAATCATAAGAATTGAAACTATGCTTTTAAAGAATGAATGGATGTGATTTGTGAATACAGTATGAGATTGACTACATGGCAAGAAAAAAACGAATTAAATATGGTGCAAGTGGATGAAAATGCGTGGAAGAAATGCTAAAGGGAGAGGGGAAGGAATGCAGGTCCACGAAGCATAAGGGAGACAGAATGAGAGACGACGAGAGGGAAAAGAGATGGTGTCCCCAGAATGGAAAGTATTCGTATTCATTTGCGAAGGAGGAATTTTCACTTTAAAAAAATAGAGCTTAGGTCAAAATATGAATAAATAAAGGGGGGAATGATAATAATAATAAATGTTAGAGGAGCAAATGATGAAAAAACTTGGGACGCGCGGTGGGGGTGAGGGGAGGTTGCAAAGGGGGGGCAGGAAGCGTAGGCTATGGAATTAATAAGTGAGCCCCGTTGAAGGAGGAGAGGACAGCGGGAGGGGGAGGCTAAAGAACGGAGGACGGTGGGGTGAACGGAGCGCGTGTGAGAATTAGGCGGAAAAGTCCCATTTTTAACAGAATAGGAGGACAGTGGAAACATCCGGGTGAGATATAACACCGACGCGAAGGTAATTTGCCTGTGCGCGTAATGATTTCAGCCACTTTCAAGGAGGTGCCGGCGAGAGGGACGATCCGGGATATGATTTGGAGGATGTTGCTGCGCAAGTAATAGAAATGCAAGGTGTTCTGGAGACAAATTGAGTGTTCATGAATCTATCCCGACTTTTATTTAGTTTTATAGAAGTAGGTATAACTTTTAATGCAAACGCTCACCGTCCAGTTCCAAGAGAAATTATAGAAGTGCGAACGTCACCGCAGTTTCTGTTCTGAGAGTTTAAAGATAATCAGGAATGTTTCATAATGGGATACATATATATATATATATATATATATATATATATATATATATATAGGAAATGTTTTCTCAGCTCACTTAAGTTATATCTTTCTTGCGGAAAGTATACATCCGGATAGATTGGTACCGATGCTGCATGCTAAGGTGACTTGAATATTGCTCCAGAACGCTTCGGATTATTACGCATGATATACATACATATATATATATATATATATATATATATATATATATATATATATATATATATATATATATATATATATATATATATATATATAACGATTGTACAGAAAAACTCACACGAGCGGAACAATAATGGGCTGACACAATATATCACAAATAGAATAGAATAGCAACATTTAAAAGGACACTCACACGGTAAATTGTTCGAGCTTTCGGCCCTCTCAGAGGCCTTCTTCAAAAGAGACTCTCTTGAAGAAGGCCTCTGAGAGGGCCGAAAGCTCGAACAATTTACCGTGTGAGTGTCCTTTTAAATGTTGCTATTCTATTCTATTTGTGATATATTGTTTCAGCCCATTATATATATATATGTGTGTATATATATATGTGTGTATATATATGTGTGTATATATATATATATATATATATATGTATATAGATTTCATTCAGATCAGTGGACATAATGCAAGCCAAATTATTAATGATGACATTAGCATTGTAGCAAAGCAGCCACTCGTATTATTCCTCGAAACACTCCTTAGTTTTATTTTTAACTACGATAAATATTTTACTTTAAATCAACTTTTTTCTTCTAGGTGAGAGCTACTGCAATGACCAAGAGAAATTACATGAAACGCACCTCAACTTTAAACACCCCCGTCGACTTACACGGCGAAGAATCGTAGCGAAGAGCTTGGACACGCGATGGGAATGGGCGAAAATGAAAAGGATAAACCGCGAGGAGGGAAGATGAGCAACTAGTTTGGAGTGGGAGGAGGAAAATCAGGTGAAAGGAGAATTGGAGACCGAGTATATGAGAGAGAGAGAGAAAGCGGAAAAGAGTTGGTTGAGGCACTGGAAATTGCGAGAAGGGGAATGGGCAGTGATAATGAAGAATTTAAAAAAATATATAACGACGTTAGTTTGGGGCAAACTAAATTAAAAGTCCGAATGGCTAAAGAACAGTGTCGCCGTTCCATGGGGTTGTCTTCAATTAAAATGCAACGTGCATGAAGAGGTCCAAAAAATGGCCATTCTAGGGAGGCAACAGGGTCTGCAGGCCGTTGGGTATAGTGGGGAGGGATGTTAGGTGAGGAGTGGAGGAGAGTGAGGGCGAGGGGTTTAACCGAGGTTGGGCTGCGAAGAGTGCAAGGGGTGAGGGAAGAAGGAAGTGGAAGGAGTGAGCAGTGGGCAACGGAGGTAGGTAGCTATGTGAGGGAAGAAATAAAAATCTTTTCTGTTTGTTTTTACGCCCGCGAATCCGTAATGCGAGTTAGACAATGACGCAACAGTGGTCGGAGGGGGTGGGGGAAGGAATTAGTGAGTGACGTCCACTTCGGCCGGGTCGTTTCCCAAGGTGCTGCGGAGGGTCACGTCATTATGAGCCGCATTATAATTTCGAATGCTTTTAACGAATTCAGAAAAGTCGCGCATCGCAATTGGCAAAAAAATCTACACCACCTTTTCACATTTTCCTTCTCCCTCTCAAACACTCGTTTGCATTACGGCCGCTGCTGAAATTAGCGACATTGAGGCAAATAACTATTGTAAACATCTTGTGAATATCTTTGAACGGATAGCATATTTCACCGTTTTTTCATAAGGGAATTTTTCCCTTATTTTATTGACTAAGACGGAATAAAAATAGCATTATATTCTAATTTTGAGTCGTTAATAAATATAACTCTTGAACGGAATGATATTCCACAGTCCTGATTCTCTTTATCTCATTGGTCAATTGTTTATAATAGTTCAGAATACATGTTAGCCTCCCTCCGAAGGAAACATCAATACATAGCCAAGCAGCAAATAATTTTCTGGTGGACTACGTCATTACAGATAACATTTCGTCTTAGGATGTGCAAAACACAGAACGCATGTGACTGAAATATTATCAAGATTGCATAAATTAAAAACGTTTTCTGTCCTATTTAGGCCCAAGAATGAATATAAACTAGTAGTGCCCACACAATGGGGAATTTCTTAGTAAAACTAATTTCTGTGCACAAAAACCTCGAAAATAGCTTAAATGAGGCTTGGTTAATCAATCTTCCGTAATAAATATTTAAAAAATACATTTAATACGTTTTATTGATGAAAAGCACTTTTCTAGACAAAAATGAGCTATCAACATTTCAAAAATGTTTTAAAAAATGACATTTTCAATATTTGACAATTGACAAATAGACATTTCAATTATTATTTCAAAAATTTTACCTTTGAATAATGTTCTCCGAGAATTATACACCAATATCAATATATTGCTCCCAAGATTGTTGTAAGGAATACTAAAATCGTTATAAATTTAGAACAGTACCTGGGAAGGCCAAATTTACCATCGTTTCATGACTTTATTTTTACTAAAGCTCGGATTCAGAGAAAGGAAAACCCCAAACGGCCTCATCTATCGCACTCTCTCTCTCTGTATTCATTAGGAATATTTCTGTATCCCTGACGCAGCATCTCTTGCCCCGAGCCTTTCAGCAATTTCCATTCGTCGTTGTCAGGTACTTTTTTCTTAATTAAAATCCACTCCACTGCTTCATTATAAACTGGGAATGATTGCGTCAGTTGGCTACGTGAAGATGCAAATAAAAATGCTCCCCTTTCCACTTATTAACGGCTTTATTACAGCCTGTTCTATACGAAACGCGTCGCGTGGTTGCGAGTGGCTGAGAGAGAAAGAGAGAGAGAGAGCAAACCTAACTTGAGGTTGATTGCGTCAATCTCATTTGCCTCCAATCACGTGTTCCAAAAGGACAAACACCTTGACGACACACAACAATCAGCCGCCTCCTCTTTTCCAAACAACTTGGCAGAACCGAGACCGGAGATCCTCCAGAGATAATACCATCCTCCTCTCTCCACTCCGCGGAATATGATGTCTTCCCGATTCTGGACGAAATATGAAGTAAGGAAGTGCGAGATGAGGGAGGGATACAATTGTCTCCCCCCTTCACTAGTACAGTGAAGCATAATGAAAACAACTTGTACGCCGAGGATAATTACGCCGTAAATCCGTGATACTAGCATTCTTTCTCTCTTTGGCCCCCTTCTACCTTATTCGCATAAATTGCGCTGAAGAGGGCGAGGACACGGATGTGGCGTGCATTTGTGTGAGCGTGTGACCGTTTGTTCCTGTGGATGAAAGAAGGACATTCGGTGTGCTGAAAGTGGGGTATGAAGTAGTTAGGATGGACGGGTTTGTATGAGGGGGACGATCCATATTAAAAGGTGGAGAAGGGTAGATAGATTTTCGGAATCTGTAATAATTAGAAAAATTATTGGGGGGATGCGACAATTATTGGCGAAATTTTTTATGAAAGACTCGAGGAAAAACATTTAATATAAAAATATGTATCATAGAAGTTGAAAGGAATATTAATTTCGAGCCAACTGCAAAACTTTACGGACTCTATTAAGGTGAAATGAGAAGAACATTTTCAAATATCAATCTCATCACATTAACGATGATTTTCAGTACATTAACCTTATCTTCTAGTGAAACGTTAAACTATGCTTCTGCAATTAATAAAGATGTTACGGTACATGTACTTGCATGAAGCAAGGAAGCCATTTTCATATCCATAGGGGGCATATGTATCTTCACGTGTTTCATGACACCACTTTGAAAATCACTAACTCTAAAGAATCAACTGTGTCTGACGAGCTTACGAGGCCTGCTTTGATTCCCTTCTATTGGAGGGGATGTTTCTGTGAATCAGAAACGTTTTTATGGGGCGGAAGCTAAGTAGTTTAAAAAGTATGAATTAAAAATTTTTCCTTTTCCCCCTGGATTAACATTAACTCATGACGTTCCCATGTGAGCGAGGCCAGAGGCCTAGTAAGGTGGATGAGTAGGCCGTGCGGTATAGATCCGCCTCAGGGCGGGAAAACAAAAATATGGCCCAGTCTATGACGAGGATATAAAGAAGTGGAGGAGGAGCAGAAAATTAAGTGCTTCTCATCCTTTACTCGCCCCATGTCTGACTCCACTCGCCCACCGCTCCCGCCTCACTGTCTCCTCTTCACGCCCAAGACCTTCTCCGTCCTGCATTTAATTCTCTCCCATTCTTCCAGACCTCCGGAAGGCCACGCTCCCCGCCGCCCCCCTAAATATTACTATCGCCAAAGTATATGCCGAAGTCGGATGGGGTATGAGGTTTTGATGCTCAATTATTTCCATTAAACGTTCCTGGAATGCTTTGATTTCTCATGTTCGCACTGCATACGCGCGGTTATTCATGAAATCACCATTTATGGTACCCGGGACGTCGTTATGCTAATGAACCAAAGAGAAGTGTTAAATACTCATCGGATTCTGCTTTACTAAACACCTACATTTTCAAATGAAAACACAGAATAACAGTGTTTCCACTTTTAACGACGAGATTCCGCGAAAGATTACTATTGCATATTTTTTATAACAATATACCAGAATATTCGTCACCGTATGCGTCCAAAAATCACGAAATAGCTCTTAACTTTAGAATTGATTCGAGAAAGCCCGTAAATAGGTTCAGATGGACGAGGAAATAATTGTAGCCACTGACGAGACAACACTCTCACAGTTATTCATTTCCTCTGATTTGGCCAAGTGTAAGTGCGTTTCCCATTCATTTCGATGACCTCCGCGACGCCGTAGATCCCAACCGGTGCAGGACCTCTCGGGGATATCACATCGTCAAGATCTCTTCAGCGTCTTTCAGATTGAAATGCTCCGAACTAACCATCCGATAGGTGGATGCCCTTCGCGGGAGTAGCGAAGCGTCCGGTTACATACTTCGCGTTCCCTCACTAAATTATATTTAATATAACTTTCCAACGAGAAATATTTTTCTTCGACTTTTTTTTAAATTTCCACACGGAAATGCGTGAAATTCGCGTGCACGCACCGCGGGGGTGCCCTCTTCCCCCTAAAGGTGATTCCATTCCCTGAAAACCATGAGGGGACTCGCAGGGGTAAAAAGGGACTCCTGCACGCGACGGCTAACGCATATGACGATCCCCGTGATTTGTTCGGCGCAGCGGGCGGGATGGGAATCAGAGAAAACGGGAGCGAGAGAGAGGAAGAATGGAAGGGAGCAAGGGCATTAGTTAAAAAAAGTGGAAATGTGTAACGAGACAGGGTTAAGAGGAAGAGGATGGGAGGGTGAAGGGAGTTTGAGGATGGGAGTGGTGACATTAGAATGGGCGAAAGGCTTCTGGTGGGAGGGAGGACGAGAGGGAGGGATGTGTGGGGGTGGGCTGTATTTTTTTTGGGGTGGAGGAGGAAAGCTGTGCGCCATGGCCTCTGAATGTGCCATTCCACGCCCATGAGAGAGAGAGAGAAGGTTGGAAAAATATAAGGGAAAATAATACAAAATGGAAGACCAAAGGGTACCACATATATATGTTTCCATACATAATTAAAATAAATTTCATCTTACGCCATGCAATTAGTTTAATGAGATTTTTTCTTCCGACCGTCCCCCCCCTACACTCGCCCTTCTCCTACCACTCCCCCCCCACCCCACCACGCACGAAACTACCTACCCTGCCACTTGCAAATGGTTCTCCTCCCCTTCATCCACCGAACTCACCCGAAACCTCCTCTCTACACCACCCCCTCTCGTCCCCGTTCTCCACCACGTCAACCCCCTTCACCGAGGAATGCCACAACCCATCTTCCCCACTCCCTCTCCGTGCCCTTCCGCTCGTAGGCACCTCCGATTCCGACCCCATCCTTCGTTCCATCCATGGA
Organism: Hetaerina americana; assembly: GCF_022747635.1. Classification (NCBI taxonomy): domain Eukaryota; kingdom Metazoa; phylum Arthropoda; class Insecta; order Odonata; family Calopterygidae; genus Hetaerina; species Hetaerina americana. Next base: position 25,011,484 of record NW_027287095.1, on the reverse strand, counting down.
TAAGGCCGGCCCAACCCCCTCGTCCCCTTCCCCTCCTTCTCTCCCAACGCCGCCCCCACCGACAGATCCACCATTGCCCACCCCGTCTCCCCGAAACTCATCCTCCCCACCGCCCTCCAATCTCATAAGCGACGGAATTCGCCGGTGCAGGGGAAGAGGTCTAGTGGATTAATCTGTTTCCCTTGGAAGGCGGCGGGAGCATCTCTGGGTGGGAGAGAGGAGGAGATTAGTGATCATCAGGATACCTACTACTATGGAACTGGGAGTGAAAAAAAGGACGATTTCGGGCGTTATTTCGAATGAAAATCGGACGCTATTCTGAATGGAAAAAGTGATGTTGGAGGAAAAGGGTCTATAGGAATTACGAAGAGAAAGGCGAAGAAATGGATAGATCTGAAGGGGATGAAATATCTACGGACTGGCGGGGAAAAAATAACGTGATGAGCTGTTTGTTTTTTCATCTCTGGCACTCTGACATAAAGATGTCTCAAGTCTGAAGACGACGCCCTCTCTATTCTCAGTTTTTTCAAACCATTTCCATCTTGAGCCTGATGTTTCTTTTTCCTTCTCTCTAATTCGACTACGCATAGAGTTTTATTAAGTACGAGGGTCATCCGGAAAGTAGTACCCGTTCGTGAAATAAAAAGACAAAAGTAAATATTAACAAACATAAAAAATTTTATTTGAAAGAGGATACTTTAAACTACTTCTCAACATAATCTCCAAGCAAATTAAGGCATTTGTCATAACGTGTGACAAGTTTCTGTATTCCTGCTGCATAGTCCTTCGCCGCCAGCTCATTGAGATACGCGAGGGACCCATCTTGCACAAGTTTTTGCATAATGCAGATGGTGTTTAACAATTTCATGAACAATTGTTCGAGAAACATTGGAAAAATGCTCACAGATGTCATCAATTGTGACGCGCCGATCGTTCCTCACGAATTCGTCAACTGAGCTCACCAGTTGGTCTGTAATGACAGACGGTCTCTCCGAACGCTCATCGTCGTGTGTGTTCCCCCTCCCCATGTTGAAGTTGCGACACCACCGCCGAACAGACGACTCGTCCATTACATTGTCTCCATACACCTCCTTTAATTGGCGATGAATATCACATGGGCGAACGTTTCTTGCATTGAGGAATTTAATCACTGCCCTCACTTCACAACTGGCGGCGTTCTCAATTTTTTTAAACATTGTAAACAATCACAGAAACAACACAGGCAATGCTAGCGTCACGCAACTTGGCTCAGAGAAGGCAGACAAGTCACTGAAGCTATCTGACCTCGTCCAGCGGCTACTCGCGTCGTCAGCACTTCATGCGGCACGAACGGGTACTACTTTCCGGATGACCCTCGTACATTTCGCGCTTATCTATTCATTTTTCTTACCTTGGAACTAACATCATTAGTTATCATTTGAAAAATAATATTTTTATGTGATCCAAAATTATGGCCAGGTCGATAATTAATTCATCATCCTTACAACAATTTCTCCCTGAAATATTGCGGACATAAAGTAGGCCATTGGCTTTATTATTACACAGTAACATTGATATATGTAGTCTTGGTGAATTGGATAGCCATTTTAGGCTCGTATCGGAGCACAGTTTTCTGCTATAGCTGCACATAAATGAATACATGATGATCGCTTTCTCAATCGAACATTTCTTCATTGGATTCATTCATGTAACTTTTGCATAGTCTCGAAAACAGCCAAATCATGTGTAAATGTACATCAATGTTAGCGTCAAACGATGATATGAAACGATCCGATATTGTTAATGAATTCTAAATTCAATCTCCTTTTGACGGATCTTTAATTAGGGTATTATTCGAGTGATCATTTTCTATCTGGTTGGGCAAAACGGGAAAATTTTTATATTTCACCTTAACTCAAACACCACCTTAACTTAATTAAGCATATAAAATATTTTTAAGAGGCTTTTATTTTTCGTTTATAATTTTCCCAGAGTAGATTTTATTGGGAGGTCAAACCTATTCCTTCCCAACTGCATTCCTTTCCTACCCTTCCTCTCGGTCGAGCAAAACTTTCTTCGTACTTAAACTTCTTCCCTTTACCCTCTCAATATCTTAACTCAAGCAATTTCATTCCATCGTTATTCTAGCCTTCGTGTCTACCTCACCTCTTAAAATAGTAAAACGTCCGCTCGATGCGTATCTCATACTCCTCCCTTCCTCTCCCCCCCCCCTGCCCTCAAACAATCTTTTTCTCTTCCTCCCGTTTTTTCCCCATTTCGCTCGTCCCTTTCCATCCTCCGACTCGAACACACACCCACACACACATCCATACGCGACCCCTCCAGCCCGCCGGGGATGCGGTCAACATTTCCAGCTATTAAGGGCGAATAACGTGGCTGTGCCATTTACGCTAACAAGCGAACTACGAAATTATCAACATTTCTCTTCCTTCCCGTCTCCCTCCCTCTTTCCCACACCCTCAAGTCTTTCCCTTTCTATCCGCGCACTCCTTATATACACCCAACCTCTAATCCTGACGGAGGTCTCTCCATCCCGCGCCCCGTCCTCCCGGTCCCGTTTCCCTTGTCCCGTCCCCAAACCTCTCTCCTCTTCCCGTCTCCGGGAGAAGTTGGGACGGGGTGAGCATCCACCCCCCCCCCCCTCCGCCAACCTCCTCCATCCCTCCTCGTTTCCCCATATTTCTGCGCATATATTCCCTTCCTTTTCCTTCACCCCCCTCCCCTCCCTCTTCGTCCCTTTCCCGTCCTCAGCCGCCCACCCCAGTCCCCACGACCTCTTCTCTTTCCTCCACGTCCTCCACTTCCTCCCCATTCCCTCAAAACACCCAGCCCACTCCCATATTCTACCCCCTCCCGTCTTATTAGCAACACAAACAACGCCCCTATTCCACTCGTTGCTCTTTATTTCTGGGGGGGAAAAAACAAAAAAAAATATAAAAGCCGTTGGACTCTTCGAACCGGGAACTTGGCAGTGGCGAGGATAATTTTTGCCTTTGACCCCGCTCACACATCATGACGATGTTTTTTCCCTCCCATTCTTTTCTGTTTTTTTTACTGTACGGAACATCTTCCCCCCTTCCGCCCTTTCCTCCGAAGTGTGTTATAAGGATGTTAGACGGTCTCTCCCTGAGTAAACGCAGACGGCACAACCGCATTGTTTAAATACGGAAAGCGTGCAGTAATGATGCTCCATGGCCATTCGAGCCGCTCGCATTTTTTAAAAATCTGTCTTAATGGATCGGATGAGAAGATTTCGGTGACGCAATAAACAATGCGATGACAAACACGGAGCTATGCAGACACTTAACGTGTTAGTGTAATACTAATGGTCTAGTGTCAGCTTCACCAGGAAATGAAAAAAAACATATTTATTCCACTAATATCGAAGTTCAAAGTATGGCTATCAATACATCACGTTTTTTAAACTGAGTATTGTCATTAACCTTACAACTATGAAACCCTAATCTCACTCCTCGAGAATAAAACGTTACAGCTCCTGTTCAATTTATTTCATTTAAATGTCCACTTTTTGTGTGGAAAAAATATCTACTATTCCAAAAATGGAGAGATATTACAAAATAGAAATACGTCTTCCATACTAAAATCGAAGATATGTTATCCATTCGTCATGAATACTTTTTAAAAATAATAGATCTCAAATTTAATGTTTAATATTATACAGGAAAAAACATTTAGGATTTAATCCGTAATAATATATATAAATCTATGAATTAAAAGAGTTGGTTTTAGATGGGAACAGGCACTACCTTATGGATTTTTAAAAAACCAAAGATAGAGTGTTGGTACTAGATGAAGGAAAAATTTTTAAACATAACTAAAAAATCATCTAAACCGTTAAAATAATTAGCATCATGCCAAGTGATGTTAACACTATCGACAAAATGATAATATTCTTGATTAAAGGAGGAATATAGAGGAGTATTATTTTAAGTAGCGATCGTGAATTATAGACTAAAGAGTAACTCAAGAAGTAAGTTGAAAAAAGTATGTGTCGGTATTTTCAGTTACTCTAGACACAATTTTAAGAAGAGAAAAGGGCTATTAGACCCTCTCCACCGTAGTAATCATGCCTTCCAACTGTAGGGTCATTCTTGCGTGTATGCACTATCCACTATAAGTAAGTATGGTGAATGAAGAAAGAGATTACCTGATCAAATGGAATGATTTTTTACACAGGTTTTTTTATTACTTAATACACCTAATTTTTTAACTTTTGGGCGGACTATTTATTATTCAACAGTCCCCTCTTTCAAAAAACTGTACTTTTCTGTTCACATAAATACTTCCTGCTATAAATGTCGGATAGTTAATTATGGATGTTTATATATATATATATATATATATATATATATATATATATATATATATATATATATATATATAAATTGATATCCCACGCAGCTAAAGTTGTTCTCAGGATCATAAACAAAAGGATAGAGAGTAGGGCAAATGTTTACTTAGGGGATGATCAGTTTGGGTTTAGGAAGGGGAGAGGTACGCGTGATGCCATTGCAGTAATGAGATTATTAATCGAGAGGAATATAGAACACAACCAGGAGGTATTTGCCTGTTTCGTAGGTTTCGAAAAAGCGTTTGATAGAGTGAATTGGGAAAAACTAATGAGTATATTGCAGAAAATAGGAATAGATTGGAGGGAAAGGAGGCTAATCCGCAACCTGTACATGTCTCAGACTGCTCAGGTGCGAGTGGGGAACGAAGAGTCCGGTTGGGCAGTGCTAGGAAGAGGTGTAAGGCAGGGTTGCCCATTATCACCGTTGCTGTTCAACCTGTATGCAGAGGAAATGATCAAAGAGGCATGGGAAGAACTGGAGGTAGGAATGAACGTGGGCGGGGAATTCGTAAAATCAGTTAGGTTTGCTGATGACCAAGCTTTAGTTTGTCAGTCAGCGAAGGGGTTGCAAGCATTGCTGAGTGATTTGGAAATTCAGTGCGACAGGTCTGGGGTGAGAAACAATATTAATAAAACAAAAGTTATGCGATTTTCTAGGAAGAAAAGGGCTAAGCTTAACATTAAAGTAGGATGACAAAAACTGGAGCAGGTAGAACAGTTTACGTATCTCGGTAGTGTTTTGGACCAACACGGTCAAAGTAGTAGGGACGTAAGGAGAAGAATTGCGCTAGGCAAAGTGGCTTTCACAAGGAGGAGGGAGTTGATGACAGGGACGTTGAGTAAGGACGTTAAGAAAAGACTCGTAAAAACTTTGATATGGAGCGTAGCTATGTACGGTGCGGAAACGTGGTCATTGAAGCAGGAGGATAGACGTAGATTGGAGGCTTTTGAAATGTGGGTGTGGAGAAGAATGGAGAAGGTGAAATGGACGGAGAAGAAAACAAATGAGGAAGAACTTGGTATGGTGGGCGAAGAGAGGGGTTTGTTGGGAGCAATCCTATGGAGGCAGGAAAAGTGGATGAAGGGGGTGTTGACCGGCAGTGGGATGTTGAAGACTGTGAGAGGGGAGAATGTTGGGCAAAAGAGGAAAGGAAAGGAATAGGATAGGGATGTTGGACGGGATGAAGTGAGGAAGAAAGTACTCAGAGACGAAGAGGGATCTGAATTAGAGTAGGATGATGGATTTTCTGTGTTGTTCGGAGTAATAAAATGTTTGTTTGGTAGTTGTGTCCATCCAAAAACCTACCTTAACCGGTAGATTACCTTATATATATATATATATATATATATATATATATATATATATATATATATATATATATATATATATATATAGCAGCCCTCAATTCTACCGTATCTGATGCTCATTGGCTTACTTCCTGGTATTTTTTGCAATGTACTTTCTCCTTTATTTGCCCCATGTATTTATCCCTTGGCCTTCGTCTTGGGACTTTTCCCTTTATTTTTCCTCCTATTATATCATTCACGAATCCAATGTGCCTCAGGGTGAGGCCAATTCATCTGGTTCTTATTTTCTGTAAGGTGTTCAATTAGGTCCGTTCTTCGTCTATTCTTCTGTATACTTCTTCATTTCTTATTGTATACGTCCATTTGATCTTGAGCATCCTCCTCCAGCACCAGATTTTTGAAGGCTTCTAGTCTTTTCTGATCTACTTTTCCGATGATCCATGCTTCTCATCCATAGAGTGTCACGCCACATACGAATGTATCCATGCATTTTTTCCTCGTCTGTAGTTCTATCTTCTTTGAACACCGCAGTTGTCTTTCCATTGTGAATGGTTTCTTAGCTTGAGCTATTCTTCGCTTGATGTCTGTAGTACTTTTTCCGTCCCATGTGATGGTACCTCCGAGATAGGTGAAGAAATCCACATGCTCTAATTTTTGTCCTTTCAGTGTGACTACTGTATTCCACATCTCCCTTCCAGATACTAGGATTTTAGTCTTCACCTTGTTTTCCGTTTTCCCAACCCGAAATTTCTGAAACTTCGTCCTTCTTTTCCTTCTCCTATGACTGCATTCCAGCCTCCCATTATGATATACATATATATTCCACACAGCAAATTGATATACATTTTTACGGAAAGATCCTCGCATCCAATCCCACCATAATTATGCTGTAGTATATATATATTATTATTGTATTTCCAGCAGCACGAGAATTTTAACCTAACACCATATAATTTTATCAACATAATTTGATATAATAAATAGTTTTGTACGCAGAATTAAGCCAGAAGAGGACACATGAACTTTAAATCCATCACAGCTATTCTGGCGTTAGGCCAATGAATGACATTATTTTAAAGTGCTTAATTAACTCTTTGTGTTTCTGAGAACTTGGCTTGTCATTTTGCACAAGATTTAGGTGCTGCTTATAATTAACAAGGCGGTTAGGATTTATGCAAGTCATTTCCATGAAATTCATCCTTCAACATGTCGCCCAACTAGGAGTGTGGTATATGAGTACTTGAGGTACAATCCATACCTAGTGCCATACATATAGGCTGTTTTATCACCATGAGACTGAATAAACAATTAAAAATAATGAATGATTAATAAAAGAATTACATATTTTTGTTTTTCCAGTAACGTTTCACGTTTCTTAAATCAATATACTTTCGAGGATTAAAATGAAGTGAAATTGTTCGTAGAACTTGAAGATAGTAAAAAATGTATAAAATATTCGAATGCAGTGCGCATGGATGGTTTACTTTTGTAAATGAAGACCTAGCTTACTCATTTCATTTTAAAGCTAATTTTCTCAAATACACTTATCCTAACGATATTGTTAGAGATAGTGTCCTGAAAGCTTCACTCAAAGGCAGTGAAACTTGTAATATAAACCAAGAAAGAATTATAGATAGGTATATATTACAGAGAGTGATATAATTCACATTGTTTAGGTGATCTTCACCCAACAGTTCATAAACGTTTTGCGGAGCTCGTTTTTGAATGGCCAAAAGGAAAATTAAAGTATTTTGTTATGGAGTAAGGTGTAAATGTATCTTCAAATAGTATATTCGAGCTCTTTTAGTGACATGAAAAAATGAGACTGCTTCGATGATAAGATATGCTATTTCATTCGAAAAGTACTAAACTTTACATAGAAGACCAATTTCTTTTTCAAGCATCTCCCATATTTGGGAGATACGAAATGATTCCAGAATGGAACGCCGAGTTCAACTGTTTCAGTTTCCTTAGAACTGAGTATGTGCCGATAAAATGTCAACACTTTACGGTATTTCAAGTTTATCTTTTCTGGTCAACTTTACGGCCATCTTGAATTCCTGAGGAAGGATGGAATTTATCGATAGCCATCGGCCATTCCATGGGTCAGCTGCAAGACTTGGGTGATGCACGGCGTAAGAGAGGCCATTACATCTGCCCCGATGAGAAAGATTATCACCGTTCTAACGTCGACCTTCGTATAAATATATTTCAAAATAACGCTTATCACTAAACTAGGGAAAAAAAGAAAGATCTATGGCAGCACATTACGAGAACCGGCAAGGAGATAAGATCATGCCATTAAGGCGAATTTGGTACTTTTAACTCGGAGATGGTTATTGTGGAAGGGTTTTCATTATTTTAGAAATCAACAAACGAAAACTCATAGAAATCTACTGACTTGCACCCTCTCGTGAAGGTTTATCGTTTTAGTTCTAAAAAAGATTTGCCTCAGATTCCTGCTGAAAATTGCCACTCATATCTTTACATATCATTACATTTTAAACATCTGTCAAACAAAAACTAATTAAGGTGCCTCTGCTACGGTTTAACAATTGGAATTCACAGGAGAACTTTGACGTCCGTCTTTCGTAAGAGATTCTAAGCCTTAGCATATTTTGAAGAGGGTAAACTCTCGCTGAAGAGGAAGACAGCCTATGAATTCACAAAGAAGTCAAGGAAATTCATTTGCTACACGAAAGATACCGAATGACCGAGGTACAGACTTTCAGGAAGAGCGAATGAAGTCAGAGTAATATTTTCCTGCAAGGCTATTAATGCTTAGACGAAATATTGACACATTTTTCAAATTCAATAAGCAATTATCGTTCTTTCTAATCAATAAATTACATATATCGCCTAATTAAATGAGATTTATTCCGATTGAGAGGAGATTCCTATCTCAACTGGCATGTTGATCTTAAGAAATAGTTTTCAGTGATAAATTGATGCAGAATCATTTAGGAGTAAAATAATGGCAGAGCGCAAAGATTTTTGAAAAGGCCTTCGCAAACAGCCAATAAATAGTCCAATCCTTCAGCTCCAAGATTAATTTTTAGCTTGGAAATTTCCCCTCTACAAAAATGACGGTTACGCTGATAATCATCGAAAACCTGAACTGAAATTTATTGCTTCCGAGCTCCCTCGTGAGTAAGGTGATAATGGCTTATCAAGCATGCGGACGCTTCCAATCACAAATTGTTCTCAGAAAAGGGCTTCGTTGCTCGCGGTGGCATTTCCTACAATCAATATTTCATGCCCTTCCTCATCACAAGTTGCCAGTTGTTTTTCTCCCGGAGAAGGAATGGAGGTGTTGCGATTTATCGCCGATGTGACATGCCATGCCACGTATGTCACTGTGCGTGCGTGCCCCCATTAGGAGACCGTCCGGAGGAGTCTTGTAGCATGAGGTCTGTGATAAGCCATACGCACCCTTGCGCCCCGCATCGTGCACCTGCCAGTTGAGCATTCTTCCTGTGTAATAAGCTGATACTCTGAAGGAGTTGCTTTTGCGGCCGTCGTCCTATTTTGTAGACTTCCGAAGGGTAGAATCGCAGTACTCTGAATGATTACCACCACCGCAGAGGTAACACGGTCCACGCATAACTCGTTCGGATAAGGAGACATGGACCGGTTCCAACGTGCCGAAGTCCTCTCTCCATTGTTCCGGATATGCATCGCAGATGATTAAAAGTATGAAAAGGAATGCATTCCGATCTTAACACACAACTATGCGTTCGCGAGTGAAATTCCGCATAAATTGGTCTTAAATACTCTTGAACGATCTTTGCCGAGGGAATATTGTGAGAATGCCTAAAATGCTCGGAAAAAATCAGAAACAGTTTGAGGACTAACAGCAATTTAAACTTTATCTATGTTTATAAGCTTGGCGTATGTTTGTGTGTGCGTATTTTAAAACGAGCACTCACAAAAATGGAAACTATTGACTAAAGTTCCGGTTGAAACTGTATACTTACCCCAAATACGTTTATGGGAGGAACCAATCATTATTCCCCTTGCTTTACCTTACTTTTATTTACATTAAAACTTTTACAAGAGAAGCCTCAGCGAAATTCACCCGATTCATTTAAATGACGATGAGCAACTCTCCAATATGCACGGGTCTGATTCGTATTTTTATTTGGGAGATTCGTTTAGGTTGCAGACATTTATTGACATTAAACCTTGTGTAGCTAAAAAAGTTTAAAAAGTTAGCTGCTAAGAATCTCACGGCTAACAATCCGATTTTGATAGCATGACATGCATAATTGTTTCCTAAGATCATTAAGACGCTACCATTATTTGAATTCAAGCGGATTCACTAGGCACGGTGTAAGAGCTTCAAACAAATCAAATTCAGTCACTCACGCAAGACAATAGGTTGAAACCCTTGAAAATAAGCAAATGCGAAATCATTAACAATGATGAAAAACTGAAAAACCTTTAATGATATAAAGAATACGCGATAAACACCTGACTCAATACATATCTTAAAGAATAATCTCTAAAAACTGTTTTCTAAGTAGGCCTGGATAATAATTATAATATTTACGATCTCGAAAAGCAGGTGAGTTGATAAAACCGCCTGTGTCTCTCAAAGTCGAGTGGCCCCCTCGATTTCTATCACTTGGTTGGTTGGCGTCATATTATACCTAATTACCTCGATGACCTTTCTTCCTCTCGAACCTGTATTAATAGCAAATTTTGTTGAAAAATATTATTTTAAAAAATAAATAAACCGGTTTAACACAGCAGATTTTCTCAATTAGTTCTCATATTCATAAGAAGTACCATTTATCTCAGTGAAGAGACACAAACAGTTTAAAAAACCATTGCTTTAGATGGCTACGATAAAGAATTAATGATATCTAATTGGCCTAAATAAGCGGAACCCTTAAAAAAAATAAAGTTGTCAGGCATGACGTGACGTCAGCGTCGAAAAATTTTTGTATTTGAAGGTGATTATCATTAATAAGATACCACTCTCAAAATAAAAAATTAATAATGGAGCTCTTTTAATTATCTTATTTGGTATTGCCGCCCATATTAATGCATTATAATGTGATCGGGAAAACCGCTGAATACGACAATCTGAAACGACCATTATAGAAACTCTGAGCATGATGCGATGGGCGCATGCTTTTAATGGGCACATACACTAATTTCTTGAAAGCATAATTGAGAAACTGGAAGATAAGCGATGCTTCGCCATTTCAGGAATTGCAAAGGAATATTTGGAGAATAGCGCGAGAAGATTCGATGCTAAATATATTTTACTATACGTGTGTCTCTGTTTTGACTACACTAAATAATTCTAACAATAGTGAACAAGTTAAATAACTATTTTTGGCAGTGAAAATATCCAACCCAAATCACCCAACAAATGTTTGTTAATTTTTTTATAATTTATATCGGCATACCTCCAGAAAAAAAATAATCTCAGTACTAGTCACAGTAAAAGGTGTGTTGGATAAAATAACTAAACTCTTTTTTTCACCCAATGATAAATATTATTGACTTTATTAAAGGAAAACTGTGGTAAAAAGAAGAATACTTATCTAGATTTTAGATATGATGCTGAAATTTTAAATGCGCATACGACGCGCCTCGTTTCAATGGTTTAACAGTTCCAGAATATTACCTTTTGCTTCCACGTAATTATTTTTCTACTCTTGATTTTAAATGAATTAGAAGAGAAGAAACTACGCCTATCAACCTACGAAAATGTTAAAAAGCTACAATCATGAAGGATCGTAATCTTTCCGCCAAATTCTCATGCAATTTATCAATGATAATGCATTTTTTCCGCAATTCTTTTAAAATAAAAAATTAAATGAGTTTTTGTTTGAAACTCCATCAAATTAGAGTTTCACACTATAATTATAACTGCGTTTCATAATTAGTGTCAATTTATAAACCTACTCTTTGGGCACAGGACGAATGCTCAATGGGGAGATGAGACGAAAATCACTTTCGTAAGTGAAAATAATTCAATCGGTGGATTAGTTAATTAAAAAATTAATACTTGGTCATGAAAAACAAAACTAAGCACCCAGAAAAATGATACGCTGCACATTTTCAAAATATCTATTCGCATAAATGTCTAGATTTTGGAGTATAATCTCTGTATTGTTATCATCCATGCAATGAATCGCCCAATTAGTTAAGTTAAAATAGAACAAATACGTACATATCTACAAATTAGTGACGTGAAATTCTCGGAAACTACGTTATAATAAAATATCTAAATTAAAAAATGCATCAGTTTTTAATTTCGTAAGTATCAAGAAAAATGAACAATTCCATGAAAATAGTTCAGTTTTGAGTAGAACCCTGGTCACTCGAATTTCAATAGGATAAAATATTTAATATCTTAAATTTCAATGAAATCTCAACATTTGCTAGAAAAGCTGAAAACGATTATAACGAAAATATTTTAGAGCTACCTTTTCAAATGTTTTCCCAGGCATTAACAAATAGGGTATATTTAAGAATGATTGAATGAATATATCCATAGAAACCAAATAATGCCATTCCACTGTGAGGTGAATGAGACAAGAGAATCAGGTCCTCCGTACCTGTTATTGAGTTTCGAGGAATTCTCAAAGACTAACAATGTTTAGTTATTTAAAGTAACTTCAATTAGTCTTTAATTACTTTGGTACAAAATGTTTTTCAGCTTTAGAAGCATTACTTAAGTTTCAATTTTAATTATTTTATGTCACCACACTTTGCCTATACACATAGTATCTTGAAATTATCTCCATTAGCCCCCATTATGAAAAAGATATTATCGATCTCTCTTTACGTACATGCCACTCGATAGGTTAATCCCAAATTTTCTCTTGTGAGTTAAGAGAAATGCATCTAGTTTGAAAGAGGAAGAAATATAAGTCAGGACAACGAAGAGATAATGGGGAGATGTAAAGAATTACGAAAATCATTGAGAAAATTCACACATACAGAACTTATTCGCTTTCCACTCCTCCACCCTCCTTTCCATTTCTCCATCCGATCTCCCCCCCATCCCCTGTCGATCTCACCCCACTCCACGTGCTCTCACTCCTCCCTTTGCATATCAATCTCCCGGTCTTCCATTGTCTTCCCTCGCAAGTGTGCTCTCTGCCAATCTACGCTGCCATCGAAACGACCAAGAGTCGACTTTACGACGCAACCGTGGGAGTGTTTCAAAACCAGTCTGCACTGCGCGATCTCCGGGATAAAAGGAGAGTTAACGGTTCTGCGTAAAGACTTCATAGCGAATCAACACCGGAAACCTATTTCAAACACAATCACATGATTCAGTTCTCCTCTCATACCCCTAGTGCCTTCTACAATTACGTTCTCCTACCTCCAACATCCTCCCCCCTACTTTATACCCCCTCTTGTCCCTCTAACTCTTACTATTTGAGTCTTCATAAGACTGGCATTTTTCTCAATTCCTTCCGTACTACAAATCATCCAGTAGTTAGCGGTTTTCAATGATTCTAACGTATATCATCTTTTTACCATGGGAATGAGTGGAATTTGTGGGCCATAAAGGTGTGTTAGTCATATCCTGCTTTAGAACGTGGTGGAAATGCTTGGAACAACCGTATTTTTTTAAGAATAGAAAGCATGCTATTCCCACGAAACGTCTATTTGGTTCTTAACTTTAAAGCGAAATAAAAATGCGGGTATTGGCACAAGAACATGTTATTATTGACAGCAATTATTATATTCGATTTACTTCTTAAACCTATTTTTAGTTAGAATTTCCATAAATTAAAGGATATAAACTTACAAAAATATTGAATTTGGAATGTAGGTATGTACAATTTCTAAATGAATTGCAAATAATACAATTTATTAGAAACAAGCAAAGAATTGGGATGAATAATTAATCCTGGACTTCATGTTCCTTAAAGAACGTTATTTTACGGAGAAAATAATACGAATTAGCCATGAATAAGGGAGATGAAAGTAGAAATAACGGTTTTACTAACTTAAATACTTTAATTTTCGGTAATATAATTATTTTACATGTGTATAATTTATAGTTAGCATTACAGTCGACCACTATGGGACTATTCTTAATGTCAAAATTGATGTGATTCAATGTGAATATTTAAGAAAAAAATGGAGCTCAATATAAAATGATGCTGACTTTAACTAATGCGCAGGTGCGAAGAAGAGGAGGAAGCGAAAACCTTGTACCTGTTCACAACTGCCGGAGTTCGTTATTTGACGGCACTTATTGAGTAATGAGGGTCTCAGAGAATAACTGCGACTCTTGTCTAAGCATGGGTGATAAATTGGTGAAGCGCGCTTGCGTGTAATGGATGTTCCCCACGCGGGAGTGTTTTTCTTTTCAGCGGGATTGGGTTCGGTATGTCCCGTACGCTTTCTCATGTACGCCAAACCTTGCGAGGGAGCGCGCGCGCGTGTGTGTGTGTGTGTGTACGAGATTACCTGCAAGAGTGCTAAGGATGATCAGGGCCCTAAACCACGTAAACCACGCACGCGAGAGGGATGTGACGGAAAAATTAATGAAGAAAGATATCTCTAAGAGCGGTAATGATACGCAAAAAAAAGGATAAACATCCATGTCGTAAAAGTTGATTGTACGCATGACTGCCATCATTGGCGTTTCGAAACATGTGATGCATGAGGTGAGAGTAAGTATACGGGAGAAAAGCATCGTAATTCATTAAAACCAAGGGGAGCAGTGTTAGTATCATTTATTCCCTTGTGCCCTCAATCCTATTGTACATATTCTCTCCTCGCTTTCGGAGTTAATCCTGACCACGCCTGTCTCAAATGACGGCAAAATTTCAGCAACCTCAAGCAGGGGAAACGGATTTATGAATTGTTTCGAAATTTTATTTACGCCATAAAATTTTTGCCACAGTTTTAAGGAAGGGAATCTTCCTTCCTCATTAAATCCCAACCCATTTCTTTCTATCCAGGTGTTATTATCACCAGAACACACAAAAGAAAGTCTAACAAAAGCGACAGGCGTGCTAGGGAGATTTTATGTAATCAATATAATTTCAATTATGTGATCCAAATTCCAAATGCAAAGGCTTCGATATTCCACAACATATTAAAACAATGTTGGTGTTTTACCATTCTATTTGGATTTAATTGGATGCATAAAAAACAATAATTTGGTATAATAAATATGTCTGGTAGAGTAAGGAAAGAGTTTATAGCTGATTTCACAGGCAACAATACGTTTGGAGCTTGTTTGTATTGGCTACGAAATTATGAAGACACAGTTTGCCACAGTTTTGAAGTCACAAGTGGTCCTAAACGGCGACAATCAGATTATAATTTTTATCGTCTATCTATGACATGTAATTTAACTTTCTGTTCTGATTTTGTGTTTGAGTCTAGGCAACCTATTAACAACTCAAACGGTGTCATTGGACCAAAGGAAAAACATGGCCCGATGCAAACACACGCGTTAAATCGTCAATTATACTGCCATTTCAATCGAAACTTAATTCAGGAATACACTTTTAAAGGAAGATTCTTAAGCAATTATCTAAAAGAAGCTTCTTCTATTCTGTGCTTAGAAGAGGAAAGAACAAATGTGAAACAAAACAGACGGAAAATTGATAATTCTGAATAAGATAACAGATGAATAGAGGCTACTCTCCAAATAATTATATGATCTAGGACAAACGTAGCGAAACATGTATATTTCCTGTGGATAGATAAGAGATAGGGGAATGTGCAACTGGTGCACACCAACTCGAAGTAATAACACCGAATAATAAAAATCGATAGAGTATAGTCAACTGCCTTAAATCGTCTATGGAAAAATACCTCCAGCATTTAACTAATTCATTTAGAAATTCAAAAACTGATTCAGGTAATTAGCTTTATTTTTGCTAATTGTATTCTTTGGAGAAAATTTTTAATGTGTCGTTTAAACTTTCCGAAAATAAACAAAATGCTCCTTTATGCTTGCCATTCCTCGAGGTTGAATTCATACTTGGCACGCGTTCAGTTTTTTAGTAATTTGATCTCTTAGACTGACCAGAAAAATTTCCTGACAAATTTCAATACAAATGAAAATGCTCAGAGCAAAAGTTGTCAGATATAATAGACTGACAAAATGTTTGATCACATTGATAACAGCTATAACGAGAGATACGGTGGCCTATTATATAATATATATTTTTCTAGGTGAACGAAAGTAATACTATAATGGTAAAATAAAGTTAAGAGCTGTGCACAGTTTTGATTCATCATCTACCTCTTGACATGTCACTAACATACTCGTCACTACTAGGGAGAATTGACTGGCCGGGGGCTATTGGCTGTAGGTCGTGAAAAAGAAAGATAAAAATAAATCTGTTGAAGGGGTATGCCATTTAGCGTCAGGAATGTAATTAAATTCCACACACAATTTTGTCTGTAAAATCAGCTATAAGCTATTTCCTTACTTCACCCCAGTTAATCACACCAAGTTTAAGTTTTGCTGGCTTTGTAGTGTTGAATTGCTGTCATTAAAAATATATAAAATTTGGAATTTTTTGGCATTTTCCGTTAATACTTTAATTCTCAGCCTTTTCCGAACCATGATATGTATGCTTAATTTATATGTATATTTATGTATATATGAATGAATATATATGTGTATATATATGTATATGTATATATATACATATATATGTTTTTTATGCGTAAATCTATGCATAATGTATGTCTGTCTGTCTATATGTATTTATGTGTATGCATGCAATTATAAGTTTTATGGCTAATATAATATGCATACGACGATGGGTTTCATAGAATAAGGGACCATTTGGTCTAAATTTCGCCCAAATAAAAACCTCTACCTATCTATCTATGCGTTTGCACAATACTTTCTCGCCACCCGTTGCCCCCAGCACCCTCCTCGACCTAAGTCCTTCGGTAGGGCAGTTAACTCCATTCATTACTAGGCTTTTCCACAGACGGGCTTGGCTCGAGATGAACGTAGGTTATGTGTCTTTTCTCACAGCCTCATGATAAATCCTAATCACTTTCTCACTTCTAGTTACAGTACTTTCTTCGTCTACATGTTTGTGTGTCTTATATGAGTTTTGTTTTCCCAACTTATTCTCTGTATCTACTTTACAGTGTCAGTGGAGTATTTCTCCCTCATTCAACTCCTTTCCGTCAATTATTTGGTTTGGTTCCGCTTTAATTCCATTAACTCCTTTTGCTCAAATAATTCTACATGAATGTTTGAAGAAACACCACATAAAAATCTTTCCATGCTGCTGAATGTCATTTTTATTATCACTTGCTTATTAATTCGTGCTGAGCTTCTACTATATACAAAATCTTATTTTGAGCAACTGATTATTGATTATACTAGTGAAGTATTGTATAGAGACAGCTTATAAGTTTACTGAAAGTATACTGCACTAGGAAAGTTTTGCCCTTAGTGGTTTTCTCTCTTATGTATCAATTCAGATGTCCATCCCTTTAGTGCAAATTATGCGAGGACTAAAGAGAGTATCCTGTGGAAAGGTTCATCTCAATTGATTTTAAATACATTCAATCGGAAAATACGCAAACCTGTTTAAGCGGTAAGAGTTGAAAAACAGCTGTTCTAATTACTTACCAATACAGGTAAACTTCAATGGTAAAAACTGGTAGTCATTCTCTAAAGATCGAATTTGCTCGCTAAAATTGAAGCAAACCATGCGGTTTCCTACGGCCCAACAACTATTAAATGAGATTTGTCAATAAAATTTGGAATTGAGCTACAAATTTCTTCGTCTTCCAACCAATTTTTCTTTTAAATCGTTTACAGACTACGATTAATTCCAGCGAGGTGGAGATTAAACATAGATTCAAACAGTCGACTGGTGCGTCTGGAGCATAACGGTAGGTTGATTTCCTCCTGCCTGTGTCACAAGATGAAAAGTGGATTAGCAAATACCGTTATCACGCTTGAATAGAAGGTCTTAAAATGTGCTTGATTATCATTTTAAATCCATTAATGCAAGATCCTTAAAAATATAAAAGACACGGACTTGCTCATATAATAATAACTTTTGTTTACTCAAGCTGTTACTTGTGAATATCTAAAGCATAAGGGCCGATAAAAGGATATGCATTAGAATATGGAGTGGATTCGAAAAAATTATCGATAGCTTCATGTGGCTGAATCATTAAGCAAATGCAAGATTTTCAAATTTTAATCGACGTTTCATTTTAGGACTTGACGGCCATGTAAATGTACGAAGGAAAGTTGCTTTCAGGGAGGAGGGAGGCTGGAAACAAACTTCGGCAAGTTAGGTTGGAAACATTGTCATAGATAGAGAACAAGAATGAAGTTCTGGTTTTGTGAGTTGTAAAACGGGTTGGTGCCTGAAAAAAATCATGTTGAAGAAGTGAGTTCGAGAAGATTAAGTAATAGTGTTTTCTGTTGTGTCTCAATTCAGAGATAGTTACTATCCTTATCCTCACATGGAGAAGCATAAGTATTATCTCAAGGTAAAATAAAATTATAAAAGTCACAATTTCTTTTTACTACCAAGTTTTTAGATAAAAGTTATTTTTTTAAAGTTAGGTGAACTTGACGAACCTGACTAATAATTTTTTATTACACTAAAGCGTCCTTAGGTATGATCACTCAGCCGGCATCGCAGAGCAGAATTCCTGTGAATATCGCTAGTCACTTCGTTTTTATCAGTCTGAACCTTTGCCTATCAATATCGATTGAACTCAAGGGTAAGCCCCTCGAGTTAAATCGATATTGATATGCAAAGTCGAGGGGTATTGCAAATATTGTTGGTACACCGGAGGACAAATACTTAAATCAACAAAGCTAAAAATATGAAAGATTAACCAAAATATTTCAACGACACCACTCGGAGTTGAAAAGGAAAAGATATATAGTTACAACTTATCAGACTCCTTATTGACATAATTAAGAAGCGATGCTAACAGTTCTAAGAAGTAACTAATAATCCTTCTCATGGCAACTTTGCAATTTTCTCAATGATTCCTGGCTACTGAAAGGATCGTGAAAATTAGGCAAGCGTTTGTCCCGAGACCATTCAATTAGGGAGTCAGGCTGCGTAGTGAAATTCATGTTTTCCATCGTGGTTTTCCACCGTCCCGAGTCGACTCCACCCATATCTACTACATCTTCTTACGCACACCCTTCTAACGTTTCCTCAATCGTCCCACTCTTGCTTCTTTCTTTTATACGTCGGATTCCAATTGCCGTGACAGGGTTTGCTATTTGAATTTATGGAAATCCGATAAACCCCACCCGAGAAGACGTTGACGCACGTGAGGAAAATCCTCGAAATAAATTATCTCGTGACGTGAAAAATTGGCTAGTTTTTAAAATCCCCCACGTTCACTCATGTTCTCGGTCACTATCGTCTTAACCTCTCCTCGAATGTTTCACCCTTCGGGGATAGAAATTTGATGTTCGGTTTGTCCATGCGTTGCACTTTTATCGGTAATTGCGTTCCCTCGAATTTCATCCGGTGTTAACTGTAATTTTCTCAAAGTATTACACATTCTCGTGAATATAATAAAAATTCGATTGTTTGGAACCCATTTCCCAAAATAGTTCATACAAAATTTTAATTATGATAAATACAAGTCACTTCATTGATAATCTCTTGGTAATATAGCCTATATTTGCACTGGGTAATAATGTAACCGAGCTGCATATTTATATTTAAGAGCTCTCGGTCCTTATTTTACCTGTTCGTCTGCTTGTCAGCTTCCTGATGGTATTGAGTTTTAAAAATGTGTTGAAACTTTTGACTTGGTGATCGGAAAGTTTATAATGTGTAATTTACTCCACAAATCAGCATGATTCTGGATGATAAGCCAATATTATATATATGTAGGTATGTACATATATATATATATAATACACTCACACGCATTTAATGGAATAATCAAGGACAAGCGCCTCAGGAATAACCACCATTGAGGTCATAGAGGCCAACATTCTGGACTTTCATGCCCTCCCCTATGGGACCAAAATCCACGATTCACACCGGGGTCACTAAGGGCATACTGTTGTTTCCTTTCACACCAAAGTCACACTCCAAGTCAATCACGTACGTATCAATGACAAAAAGACTCGGGACTCTTGCAAGTTTAAAGGTTTATTAACCGATAGCCATTACTTCAAGATGTGAATAGGAGGGACACCTCGCCAAAGGATTGGAGTTGAAATTTTTGAATGAAGACACATTGGGAGATATTGACGAGAGAGGAAACGAAAGATAAACACTGACATATTTGTGCGGAGGAGGAAAGAATGGATAGGTCCGGCCGAGACGGCGAGGGCCGGAGAGGAGGAGTATACAAATGAAGGGGGAGGGGGTAGATGTAAGAAGAGGGCAGAGGAAGAAGACACAATGGAAGGGCGTTGTGTGGTGGTGCTTTAAGGGACAAGCTGAACGGAAGAATTGGAGAGTCCGAGGTACTTTTCTTACACACTCTCGCGTGGGAGGACAACTCGGATGAAAGATTGTTTGCGTAATATTGACGTCTCTCCCTCCCTCCTTCAATCCTCCCGTCATTGCCTCTAACGCTCCACGTCTCTAAACTTCCCTCAACCCACAACTCCCCATGGACCGTACCCACCATTGGCCCAGCACACCCTCCCCAATAAGTAAGTCTTCGAACCCGATATCCTCACACCCTCCTCCACTGCAGCCAGCCACATCTACGCTCTTGAAAGAGACCACGCAGGTGGCCCTACCGAGTATGCCCCTCCCGCCCTTAACTCATTCCTATCACCCACCTACCCCTCCTCATCCAAACTCTCCTCCCAACTCTCCCCATCGCCGCTACCCACTAACCCACGCCTTCGAATACCCCCGAACCTTTCTAAACACTTCTTTTTCACACACAAAGAAGAAGAAAGGTCACACCCTCGCCTTCACCAACTTTGTCGCTTCTCCCCACCTTGTCCTCCCATCCTTCAATATCCTCCATCTTTCG
Source organism: Hetaerina americana (assembly GCF_022747635.1). NCBI lineage: Eukaryota > Metazoa > Arthropoda > Insecta > Odonata > Calopterygidae > Hetaerina > Hetaerina americana. Next base: position 24,990,834 of record NW_027287095.1, on the reverse strand, counting down.
GGGTCCTTTCCCTCCCTCATTCTTCCCTTCCCCACCCCACTCCCACCTCTCCATCCACCGTCATTCCCTCTTCCATCACCCCCTTTTTCACCACTGACGTCTCCATTCGAACTTCTATGAAAGATGCTCACTCTCACTCTCTCTCTGTTCACATATCTCCTATCCCCTCCTTCCTCCACATGTTACACGACTTCGCATTCCCTAACACTATCATAAAGTTCCCTTCTACCTCCGTTCGCACCGTCCTGCTCTTCTTTTTCCTCTACCGTCCGTAATCCCGGAGACGCCTCCATGGACATCTCTTATTCTGATTCTCGTTCTGCTGCTAATTCACACTTGTGGATACATACCTTACTCGCCGCTCGCCACCGAAGGGATTTATTTTATTTCTTAATCTTAAAGAGTCGCTTGCCCGATGGTTCCGACCACCTACTCTTTCACGTCCGGATGGACGATGGCGATCGAGAGCCACAACTCAACGCCTCGGTTGGACGTTCTGAAGTAGGCGGAGAGACACCCTGAATCTATCTAGGGCTTAGCCCTGGATTTGGTAATAAATAATCATGAAGCTTTTGCATAAAGTAGCTGATACTGTCTTCTCAACATCTGGTAGCATGGGTAATACGGTTTTGTTTAGCGAAACTAAAGAGAGTTAATAGTGGATGGACCAGAATCCCTTGACAAGCATATACGAACCCATTTTCAGAAAAATAATAACAGAGCAGGCGTAAACTTTGTTGTATCACTGATTAGACATTAAATCACCGTTTTAACACTATGAGAATACTGGAAGAGCAGGAAAAATAAGCTATTATAATATAAGATATTATTATTTTAAGATATCATTCGCTTGTTTGCACTAGCAACAGTTTTTTTTTAATTAATGTTTTTAATACGCAGAAGAAACTGGTTCCAAACTGTTTAATCCTGTATAAGTCTCAAGGCTAGAAAAGAATATTTATTTTTTCTGAGAAGAAAGACTAATAAATATTTTACGCCTTAAAGATAACTAGTAAGTGCTAGTAGATATTTAAATGTCACCGTATTCGGAAAACAGTTTAGAAAGTCCTTAGTCTAACAATTTGAAATTAATTCAGCATTTTACAGATATTTCTTTAGTAATACCATTGTGAAATTTTTTTCCATACTAGTACAGTTGGAGATAACTCATTACATCAGGGAAATTGTAATTCAGCAGAAAGACTAAAAATGAAAAATTTTCCTCAATATCAAATTAATATACCTTAGGCCGTAGGGTTTTCTTTGAAAACCACTAATGGATAAGAGGTCAGTGAAATGAGTATGAAAATGCCATTTAAATATTCGAATCCACCACGCCAAAACTTCTAATTGATATTGTAGAATACGTATGGAAAAAAATAAATCGGCAATGTGTTCCACAGTGCAGTTCCCACCGAATGGACAATTGGATGTGATTCGGAATGAGCTATTACAAGTTAAGGGTGTTGGGCGTTTTACCTTTGTGAAAGTTAGAGTTTACCATTGGAAGGTTATACGTAAATTCTAAACATAAATACCTGGAGACTATTTATGCAGCTTTTAACATCCTCGCAATGAACGCTACAATCACGCTTGGCTGTTTAACGATTACAAACCCATATGCTCGAAATTTTTTTTACTCTTTGCGGAAAAAATATTCAGGTATTCCTCTGAATTAAAAAATAAACGATGGCTGCTTTGCATTTACACAAGTGTCGCTTTAATCACAGTTCACTTACATACTGCCACAGCTATTCTGGTAAAATTGTATCCATAATTTTACTTAAATTTTAAGACTGTGAAATGGAATAAAAGCCATTACGCAACAATATTGGACATTCACACTCAACACAATATTTAATTTATCGAATATGGTTTTATTTTCTTGATGTTATATTGTGTCATAAATTCTATGATCTCACTTAGGTACTGCAGCTTTCATTTTATGATACCGTTTTGATAACAAATACTGTGCACCTTCATCACTTGCCAATAGTGTGTGCTAATTCTCTCCCCTCCTCGACGTATTTTTGCAGCTGTCTGGCTCTTCATACTTGCCGTAAGGAATACCTTACTAGTTACCAAGGGATACCTCGGCCACTTCAATGCAATGACTGAAATTATTATATGACCCTGTTGCCAATTATGCATCTTCTTATGGGAGAAATATAAAATAATCTACGACGAACTAGACATCTAAATGAGTTACGTGAATTTCTTCAAGCATGCAAATATTTATCCTCTCAATCGACCTGTCGTAGATAGAGAAGACGCCCGCCACGACTCGAAGTCATTCTCATAATGCCATCTTTCCAGAGAAAGTCGTGAAAACCCGCATTGTTTTCAGCCACTGTAGCATGAGGATATCGGTCACTCAGTGAACGGGGCTTCAGCACCCTCCACACCCAGCATAGCCCGTTTTCTTCGACGACGGCACTCCAGCCCTTCGAAACACCCCCCTTTCTCATTCCCCCGTGTCCCACGGTCACGAACACCTCTCGATACTTGGCTCGAACTCTCCGCTTTCGACCGAACCCTCCATTTCCCACTTCCCCCTCGGAGAATGGGGCCCCATCGTCGGTCACACCTCCATTCATGCCGTTCGGTCGGCGGTGACCCCACCCAGTGCCTTTGACGAGGGGAAGATGCTGGGCGACGGATCATCTTCGAGGAGGAGGAGAGAGAGAGAGAGGAAGCGAAGAATGAATGGGGGACGAAGGGCGAGGCACAGTGAGGGGAGGGGGACGAGGGGAAAGGGGACGACGGTGATGATGATGTAGGAAGTGGAGACGCCGTATATCACGCAATGTAAATGAGAGAGGATCGAGGAAATTCGTGGAACGGAGGAAAGCCCGTACGGTACCAACCAATGGATGGAGCGAGAGAGAATCATTTCGAATAAAGGACAGGATAAGCAAGGAATAGGATGATAGTGAAGTGAGCGGGGAAGGGATTAAAAAAAGAGAGAAATGTAAAAGAGGACTCCTACGAAGGAAATGCGGAAGAAAAACGCATTGGTGGAGGAGGTGATTGAGGGAATAATGGTGGGCAATTAGCAAAAGGTTTTAATCAACTCTCGAGACCGCACGAGGAACAAAAATTACACGTTGTCAACTTGGCGATATTATGTCGTAAAAATTTCCGGACTCAAAATTAAGTTTGAGTGAGAGAGATTTTTTTTTGGTGTGGTGATAATGACGTTAAAAACAATGCGAATTTCAAATGAAAGAACATTATTACCATATTTGATTAATGAACAAAATAATACGTTAGAAATTTAACTTTGAGGGAAACTCATGGTGGGGAATTTCAACAAAGGGACACTTTCAAAGTTGATTTTGCACGTTGATGACTGATTCTTTGTGCCAACGCAAGACGAGGTTTAAGATATAACTCACTGTATCAGCATATCCAAACACTTTTCCATAGTTTGAGTCATAATTAATGGCGCAAGCGAGCTGCTTTGATGATAAGGATCGACCGCAGCATATCGTTTGCATAATATACTTATCCTTTTGATGTCACAAAAACGCTGTATACAAATACAATCAGGTGCATTGTAAATGTGAATAACTTGCAAAAACTAACAATTAATGGCAGGTGTAATTAACATACAAATGCAACATATTTTTTATCATGACGTATTACATGACACTTCTAAAGCGTAATAAAAGGGACGAATGATTTCATTAAAAATTTGAAATCCTCAATTTGCATCAAATATTTTTACTCGAGGATAAGAAGAAATTAATACAACTGGAAGTCATGAAACACAAAAGCTATCTCCATTTTTAAAAGTGAGAGACTAAAAATTTCAAAGTAAAAAAAAAAAAGCTTGAAAGATATTTTGCAAGAGAACTTAACTAAATCATAAATTGTGATCTAACACGGTCAGTGTGAATGCTTTGTGAAGGTGCTATATATTAAGTGAAAGAAAAAGCGCCCCAGACATCGAAGAAAAAATGAAAAGAATAAATGACATTTAAATAATATGCCTTCGAAAGTCAAACAATAAAATACTAAAGGAGAGACCCAAAAATATCATCGCTGAGAAACGAATTAAGCGCTTATTTACAACCCATTGTAGTCCTTGAATGCAAAAATAGTCGGTGGACAGTGACAACGGTAAAACATGGAAAAGAGAACAAAAGGAAGATGAAGCGTGAAGTGAAGAAGAAGGCGATCAAATATAACGATTGTTTGTGCTCATGGGAGGGGAAATATTTGACGGGACGTGGGCGGAAATTTTAAAAGAAAATGAATGGAACAAGGACGAATTATAGGAATCAAGGTGAGGAAGGAGGTGGGTAACATTAAAATAGGAAAAGTAGACGGGGCTACGTACTCATAGTGACCATACAGGAGAAGTTTAAGAACTACTAATAAAAGTAATTTCTTAATATAGTGCTACTGAAAGCATAAAAGGCTCATCTCAAGGCTCCATAGCTGTCCAAACCATAGCTCCATAACCATAGCTCTCCAAAAGTTTTTCATTATAATACCTTTAAAATAGATTTTTTCATATTAGTAGTAAGATAGAGCTTTTGCATAAAGAATTTAGCATGGTAAAATTATTTCTCTCAGTAATTGGGCATGAACTTCTATCTCATTCATTAAAAATCTTAGCACTTGAGATATATTGGCATTTTTGCCATAATGAAGGCCCCATATTACCCGATATGAACAATTCATATTCGAAATAGGCGCAAGAAACCTGTGTAACTGAATACCATTGCAACTAATGGGGTTAGTGAGAATGAGCTATGTGCCACAAATAGAATTACATAATAACGCATCCGTTAGCCAAAGAGTCGTAAAAATGATACTGGGCATGTACAAATAAATATGATCCAATGTAAATATAAACTCGTAATCTATGCTTTTATCTCCAAGAGATTGATGGCTATATTCGGTTTTACACGGTAATCTTTGAAATTCGCCACCCTTACTTATATTCACAGGCTTACATAATATAACATTTCGGCATTTAGGGGAATTTTTGTTACCATCAATGCTTTCAATACACGTTTAACGTTTTACTCAAACACAAATAACGCCATTTATTTTTTTACTCTCTACAAGAGCATAGCCTTAGAAAAGCATTTGTTTGACGCGTTCTCTGGCACAAAATTTTATCACCGGGTTCCTCGGCAGGAGTGATTGGGCTTCGGAGTCTGGTCTCCAGTCGCGACATATAGGTGGACGAGGAGTGGCTTAGAGAATGGAAAAATGGGGAGTGGGAAAGGTAGAGAGGGAGCGAGAGAGGACTGGGGAAGGGCAGAGATTGCGGGTCAAATGTTCGAAGGGTGAGGCCAAATCATCGGAGAGAGTAATGGGGATGGATGGGATGGGTTGATTAGCGCGGTCTTGGGCGGGTCAAGGAATGCGAATGGAGCATGGAAGACGAGGACATCGTAAATACAACTCCGGGTGGAGGTGGCCCAGAGGAAGGGCTCAAGGGCGGAAGGTAGGACAAGGTGCTGTGGGTGCGGGAGGGAAGGTGAGGATTGGGCAGTGAGGTGGTGTGGCACGCTGGGATGGTGGCTCGCATTGTATTCCACGAACGATATGTTGGAGTGAGAATGGGCTATAAAACCAATGAATCAAATTGTGATTCGCAGCGCTAGGCTGAATAACATTTCGTCATATAATACCATCTCAATCTTCATAGCATTGCAATCTTGAGATTTTTATTTTAATAAAACGGTACCGGTGTTCAATCACTATAGTTGCTATATCGAAATCACGCTTAAACGCTAGACTCACGCTTATTGTAACAATTATTCCTACGAACTCATTCCATTTTTAGTCCCAGCACGATAACAGGCTATTTTCAAAACAATGTTTCAAGGGCGGTTCACATTCACGAGTATTAGTTCCACATGGAAAAATAAAATTCAATAGCTTAATAAATAGTTCATCTACCGAAATCATTAAATTTATGAGAGTACATTTCACTATTTTACTGACGCTACGTACGATAGACTCGTAAAAAAGACACTGATATTTTATGATGAACTCGGCGCCAAAATTAATCATATCTAATGTTTTAAAAAGTTATTTCCTTCGAGCATTTGTTTTCTTTTAAAAATCCAGCGGTAAAGTTATACATTTAATGGTTTTACTAAGAAACCAAATGTACATTCGGGGAAGAAAACGATCGATCATTTAACCTAGTTGAAGTTTACACATTCCATTGACCTGTTTCAATAATTTGCTATCGTCAAAACAGATATGTAACGGACGTTAATCGGGCAAACATCTTGGAGTCATTTAGCCACGTACACTTCTCGACGTGATGGGAAATTAAAGAAGGAAACAAATGACATAAATTTTGGAATTTTTAACGCCATAAACCATGAATTCTCTATAGAGCCGAGGCGTTTTCGCCACGCCTCGTACAATCTCTGACACATTCGAATGGATACCCTTCCATGAAAATTTGCTTCCGGGAATTTTTACTGTCCAAAGTGTTTGTTCTAGTGGGAATATCTTTAGGATATTTTTAGCATTTTACGGGTGACACCAAAATCGTTGCTGTATTTTTCTGAATGCTTTTCGGTATGACCTACAATCTTTATGAAAACTCATCTCGCTCTAGCGTTTTGTGCCCTGAAAAATAATTATATACCAACAAATGCGCGTACGAACTATTTCTCTTACTAGTACTTTTTCTCTTTTGTAAAAGGGCATACATTATAAGAGACAGCTTTGCTAATCAGAGTTAACACAGGAAGAAAAAAGAAAGAAGAAATATAAATTCGTTTCGAACTTGAACCGAGATGTCTTCTGATGCGGTAAATGAGAGATACAAGTACATGGTTAATTAATATTTCAAACGGTTAACCATTTGAAGAAAGCAATATGAAGAAAATCAAAGAATAAAAACTTGAGTTTCCAGGAATGATATGAGATCAAGTATGTTAATGAAGGCTAAAATAATCAAATAAAAAACCATTTGTTTTTCTTGTCCTTAACTTATGCTGAGTTGTTTCGCCAAGAAATGTGACATGAATATTTCTTGAGGAACACACAAAAAATTTAATGACCGACGAAATGGATTTCGAGGCTAGAATTGTGGAATGATTCAGGCCATAAAATAATACCGAGAAATAAATTAAGGAGGTCGTGGTCTCGTATCTTTTCTCATGGAATTTCAATAGCATGCGGCCCATATTTAATGGAAACTTCAAAGGTCAGTAACGGTACTGCATTGGCGATAACCCGATTAGTTTCACATCACAGAATTCCATTAAAAAAAGGATTCTCGGGGATAAAATCTTACTCCTCGATCGAGGGTATGGATAGTTCTACAAAAAATAGTTTAAATTATGAAATGACATAGATAAATTTTATGTCTCACATAATGCTTGGGTAGAACTATCTACTTCAAAAACATATCGCTGTTGACAAAAATCTTCGAGGTAATTCTCGATTGTAGTATTGCAATTTAAATTCACTTGTTCTCCTATTTTAGATAACTATTTTCCCTTTTGGGTTAGGAATAACATCGCATTACAATTAGCGCAAAAAATTTGATCCAATATTTTATATACATTTACACTTTATTTTTATTCAAACTTTGCTGTAAATAACAAATCATTTAGTGTCATAGATTTTTTTAGAATGTGATATAGGATCGCAACCGAAGAAATTGAACCTCTCTTTGGGGCAACTACTTTTCCAGCTCGGAGAAGTACATGTCAAACATTAAATTTAAAATTCACTCTTGACACACTTTTTTATATCTATACTTACACTGTCTTCTATTTACATTCCATTTGACATTAATTGGCATTATTTCTTTGTAGATTAAACCAATTCTTAAACAAAACCTCTTCACTGATATATTACATCTGCATAGAAAAACTAGCAAATCACTCAGTTTTATAACTCGCGCGCTATTCTTCTTTCATTTAGTTTCCAATTTTGAATTGACATCTGCTAAACCGTTTAACTTAAGCAGTATTCACAGCAGGGAAACAATTTTTCAGGTGATAGAAAAAAACGTTATCAAAGTTTTTAAAATATCATGTTTGGCAAAGTTAAGCCTACAAACTGTTCAACTTCTCGAGCACTTTTATTAATATCGGAAATTATCTTTTGTGTTGAATGCTAATGCTCCCTACCACATTTGCAATCATATTATCATTAAAAACGGTCGAAATAGCTAATGGCCGTCATTTCATAAGGAGAAAAGAGAATACTACCTTGATCAAAAATTTCCCGGAATTTATTCAGAAAATTAAAAATACAAGTTTATTCATCTAAATCTATATTGTCCCCTTCAAAGTAATCCCCATCGACTGCAACACACTTATGCCAGCGCTTGATCCAATCCTCGAAACATTTTTTATATTCGGTTTTCGGTATGTCCATCAGTGCTTCCTGCGATTTTTCCATTACTTCCTCTCGGCTGCTAAAACGCGTTCCCCGTAATGGTTTTTTAACTCGATTGAACAGAAAGAAGTCACATGGAGCCAAATCAGGTGAATTCGGTGGCTGTTGGATGGTATTTGTTGCATTTTTCGTCAAAAAATTACGAATAATGATAGCACTGTGCGACGGTGCGTTATCATGGTGCAAAATCCACGAGTTTTCTGCCCACATTTCTGGTCTCTTTCGGCGAATTGCTTCACGCAAACGTCTCATAACGCCCAAATAATACTCTTTGTTTACTGTCTGGCCTTCTGGCAAAAATTCATGATGCACTACACCGTTGTAATCCATGAAAACCGTCAGCACTGCCTTCTTTTTTGACTGAAAACGACGTGGTTTTTTTGGTCTCGGCTCATTTGGTGAACGCCATTCACTTGCCTGATGTCTGGATTGCGTGTCGTACTCATAAACCCACGTCTCGTCTCCAGTAATGATCCTTTTGATGAATGTGGGATCGGATTCAGCCTCGCAAATCATGTCTTTTGCGACGTCAACACGGTCTCTTTTTTGCATGAAATTGAGGTCTTTTGGCATGCTACACGACGGAAACCCAAATCATTAACCACAATGTCTTGGGCGGATCCATAGGCAATGTTCAAGTCCTCCGCTATTTCTCTGATGGTTAATTTGCGGTTATTGACCAACATTTCTTTTACTTTATCAATTTTTTCACCGACTTTCGATGTCGATGGTCTGCCACTGCGTTCATCATCTTCGATTGACTCACGACCACTTCTGAACCGCTCGTGCCACTGGTAAACGACCGTTTTTTTTAGAGAATCGTTGCTGAAACACTTTTCCAACATTTCCAACGTCCGTGCGCCACTAAATCCGTTTTTTACGCAAAATTTAATACAAGTTCGTTGTTGCAAATTTAAATCCATTTCTGAAATTGTAAAAAATCGCCAACACACACAGAGATAGATGTACTCTTGGCTACGTAACTTTTGAAATGTCAAGTTATGACACTAAGATTTAAAGGGAATATCAACAACAGATGTACCAATTTAACAAAAAAAACAGAACTCAAATCGGAACGATGGGAGCGCCACACGGTGGTTATTCCGGGAACTTTTTGATCAAGGTAGTATCAACAAAATTATCATCACAGTTAGGAAATGAAAGGTATTTCTTTTTAATTCTATGATAATCTTCTTTAAGGTATCCATTCTTCTCACTATAAGTGATCCATGGGAGTTAGAGTTCCTATCCATAACACAGAGAAACACTTCGTCACTCCTTTCCCACGATTTTTTCCGCATTCAAAACATCAAATTCAATACCGAGGCAATGTTTTAAATATGTTGAGAAAAAAGCTGTTATCATCTCATCATTTTTTATATTGTCATGTAATGATAATTCTAGTTCAACGTATGATAATTTTCCACCGAGTAAAAGCACTTTATCCTTGTCAGTAAGAGTGTTGTGTACGCTGCTTACCCATGTATAATTAATTATTAAATACTTTGAGTACACCATTGGCAAAACTATTGGCTCATCGCTTTGCAACAGAAATGAAGTAAAATTTAAGTCACATAGGAATTTTGGAATATCATGCACAGATATGACCGATGCTGTCATATGGTAACATCAATGTAAAATTATCTTTTTATATATTATTGGTAAAAATGATTTAAAACGTACGCAAAAAAGAAAGGGCTACTATCCTAAGAAAAGAATTCTTATGAACACTGCCTATATTGTAGTTTAAATTAAATAGAGCCAAAGATTACCATCGTCAAATTTTGAGGAATATTCTGAGACTGACAGAACAAACCCACGAAGGCAAAGTAATCGTGGGCTGTAAGAGACTACGCTATCGAATCTAAAAAGAGAGAAGAGAAATAGAAGACAATGACCCTTCAATAATGAAAAATGAGTAAAAGTGAGCTAGTTAGAAAAATTGAAGATATACGTCGCCACGTATTGTAGCTACTTCTGGCTGGAAGAGTCAGACCCGAAGGGTTAAATGCCACTAAAATGTATGTACACATTATTTAATTAGAGCAATTAAAAAATAAAAAAAACTATCATTGATTTTTTTATCACTGGCTGCCTGAATTGGATAATTTTCGACTTTTCAGATTACTTTTTCAAGTCGGAGACACTCACCTTTGTATTATTATATGCACTCGGAATCATTTGTCTCGCAAGACCTAATGTACTTAGCTGACTGATAAGTAATATGAGTAATTCAAATTTAACTAGTAAAACAGAAAATATGCTAAAATTATAAGTCCCACTAGCAAATATCTAGAATTCAATATGGCTGATGGACGCATAACGAATATTCATAGAAACATATTCCTCGCTTGATGCAAGACGTGTTCCTTCATTTTAAATATACGGTCTTCCATATCCATAAATTCAAAAATATATGTTCACTGACTTCCATCGATGAATGAGTATTTATTAAGGCTATACATTTTGAAATCATTCCATTCAACTTTCCTTCCGAGAAAGCACAACGCCTCTTGTCTTTCTCCCTCTCTCTCTTATACCCAACTCCATTCACATCTTCCAACTCCCGACCTCTCCTGCCTCATTCCCTCACCAATAGTACGCCCACACCTCGGGACCCGATATCCTCTTGCGTTATGTGGAAGACAATTTACGATCACGGCGAGGAAGGAGCATGCCACCAGACGACTGCACGATCCCTGCCCGCTCGTTTCCCTTAAACGTCCATCCTCCCCCAACCCGTGCGGCACGCCAACGTGCCCTTCGCCAAAGAACAACAACCAACGGCGGGGCAGTAATCGAGACGGTGCATCCGAAAACCACCGGCGTTTGGGGGCACTCCTACTTGGCTGCCACCGCCCATCCCTAACCTTCCTCCCTCCCCCACGCTCGCTCAACACACGCACAAACACACAAGCGCGCGGGCAACCTCCCTTTCAATCGCCGGTTGAAATCGCGTCTCGCGTCTCCTTCTGCGGACATTTTATGAGGAAGTACTTCCGGTGAAGCGGGATTTCCATTGCATTTGAATGCCATCGTGCCTCGGGAGGAGAAATGAAAAGCGAGAGACCTGGAAATAACGGGAAAGTGGGACGCAGGGAGGAGGTGGAGGGGGAGAGAGGGTGAATTGTGACGTTATGGAAAAAATTTTAAACCCGACAAGCGGGAGGGAAGCTCTAGTCACTCGCTACTTGTTAAAAAGGAGTAATATTTTCAAGCATTCTCTGTTTCCATCGATTTTCACGCTTTACTCTTCTTTAAAGAGGTCTTCGATGCTACAAACGAGGGCAGGGAGAGTGTATTCTCGAGGCTTGCGCATAAATGAAGATGCAGCAGTCACACAGGAAACATAACTTAGGACGACAAGTAGCGAATCAGACCTTACCCGAACACATTCTTAGCACGAGTTTTGCTGCTGCGCGCGTAGCACAGGAAGTTACGTGTAAGTCTATGGATCCATTCAATAAATTCTTCATGATAATATCTGATCGATAAGTTGTATCGGACGATAAATAAGCTCCTGCAAGACCCCAATAGCTTATAACGAAGCCCACATTTGTTAAGATGCTATTTTAGTTCGATAGTCCATAAAGAGTATTGGGAAATCTTCTTGATGTCAATGGATAAATTCAATATTAGAAGAGAAAATAACATGCTCATGGTAAGCGGTGGGGTTTCTATCTTGGGTTTCAATTAGTTCATAGAGGAGACTGAATATTCACTCCTGTATGCCTTCAATGTATATGTACATGACAAATGTGCAAGGAAAATAATACCGATAGATATGAAGTTTGGGAAACACAAGTGAATACTAATCACGAACCGATGATTAAATAATGATAATCATAACGGTAATTAGATCATTTCTCCAGAATCTGATATATTTACAAAAAATAATTCAAAGAGATCTATCCTACTAATTGTTTAACAAGAGGATCTTGGACTAAGGAATTCCTCCGCGTAACGATGAAGGAGACATTAACGTCAAAGCCATCTTTCCTCATCTGCTCACTAAGGGGAAGGAAGAAAATAGAGAGGAGGAAACAAGGGAAGGGAAGAGAGACACGAGGACAGATAAGAGAAGGAAGTGGAAGAGGATAAAGGTTGGAGGCGTCCCCAGCGAAAGGGTGGGGTCCCAACAAGTGGCCTCGTCACTTACGAGGGTGGAAGTGGGACCCCGATTGTGTTCGGAAAACGTTCGATGAAGCACCACTCTTCCCTCATTCGGTTTGCCATCCTGCTTGTGATCCTCGGGTCTTCTCTTATGAAAGGAAGAGGAGGTGTTCGGTCAAGGGCGAAGGGCAAGTATCGTTACTACGAAGGAGGAGAGCCGGAGGTGGGGGAAGAGGGAGGAGGTAAGCTGGAGACGGTATGGGAAGGGTGTGGGAGACAAAAGGAGTTTGGAAAAAAAGAAGGTAAGGAGAAGTGAAAGGGTGCGGCTGTGGAAAGTGACTGGCATTAGGGGCCTCTCAGATTGATGGAACGCGCGAGAGAAGTGGCATTTATAATCAGTATTTAAAAAATAATAATAATTCAAATAGATACAGTATTTTGTGAATGCCATATTTTATTCCGGCCCTTAATGGGCATTTAAGCAATGCCCTGTCAAACTTGCCGTCATGTAAATGCACTTCACCAATTACAGCGCTGACTTATGGTTTTCATTTCATTATTTATTCCTTAGTATTACCATTTCCTGCGATAAATTCAATATCACGTGCCCACCGACGTTTCAAGGTACACGCGTTCGTAAAGGAAATGATAACTGTAAATATTGTGAGAATAACAACATTATATGTGGATTACAACTGCCTATACATATTGGTACTTTACTAAGATTATTTATTTCCAGACTCCTTCAAGTGGGCCAACGTCTTTATAGCTACATAAAAATTGAATTCGAGATTCCACACCAATCTCATTTCTTGCAGCTGTATGAAAACCGAGAGTCATATAGGAAAGAAAATGGCCACATCTATACAAATATATCCTTGAAATATTTCACTATTTAGCGGAGTTGTGTTTACGCCAACTTATGTAGGGACTTGTATTGAAATTTTTTCTAAGACAATGAATGCCCGATACTTTGAGTTCAACTCATCTCTCAATATTTTCTCAAAGTAGGAATGTGGCCATTGAGTACTTCTAAATGTAAATATGTATGGAAACAGGGTGCGGAAACTCTGGATGATGATTTAACCTTTTAAGTGAATGCCAATTAGAAGTGATGATTGATGCAAAGCCTTTGACGTACTAAACGGCGAGAGGGACATTAAGGTGAAAACCATGCCACGTAACTATGATGGATGCTAACACTAAAAAAACAATTTACGATCCATTGACGATCGAAAAGGTCGAAGGGTGTCCATAATTATATCGTGCTTGGCATTGTTCCGAGATTGATTGATGGATTTGCATTCCATTTGGGGTGATTTCAAAAGTAGAATTCCTTCACTTCCTCAGCAGTAAATTGTTAATGCGTAGATATAGATGATCAACAACTACGCCTTTGGAAAGTAAAGGCCTTTTTACAAACATTATAATGTTTTTAAATTCCTTATCACGAATAATTGAAGTAATGCTGAAGATATGCATCGTTGTCCTGGAAGCTATTGAGTTATTGACATGTATAAATATAAGGAATAATGCAAATAATATTTGAACTAAAGAGAGGAAAAATAATTACCAATAAACAATGGAATGGATTTATCTCAAAATTTGCTCGGAAATGTGAATGCCATAGCTTTAGATCGATATCTCCAGCATAGACAGTTCACAAATGCTCAAAAGCACTTAATTTGTAGCTCTTGGCAATACTTTTCATCCGAGAAATTCCACTGAAATGTGGTGTGGTTAGAAACATCCCACCAAAAGAAATGAAATGACCGAAGTAGCAGTGACTTTTTCATCGATTTCTGCGAAGAAATTAAATTTTAATGCAAGTGCGAACCCAGCAATATTGCGTCCGCAGTGAGGGCGCGGTGCTTGGTCGTTAAAATGTTCTCACACGTCATTTTTTCCCCAATCATTATTTGCGTTTGCACGAAGTTTTCTTCACCGGCGAGATCCGGAAAAAATATATTTTTAAACCAAGCAGGAAGCGTTTGCTCACTGACATGAGATGCCTTACCCCGTTATTTTCTCGGCGCAGAAAACGTATTACAAGGAAACCTTCGATGCTCTCAAAATACCCATGCGTACGTGCGCTGATGCTGTGGCTCTCGATATAAATTTGATTTTTTTCACAGACTCTTCGTCGAAAGGTCTCGAATGGTCTAAATCACCTTGGCTCGAACGGAATAAATGAAGGAAAAGACGTGATTGGGTGTGGTCTTCGAGGGCCGTATTGGATTGATTGAAGGGTATTAGGAAAAAGGCCTAAGAGGTGACGCGGAGAGGAGGAATAGGTGGGATTAAGTTGAAGTTCTGAGAAAAGGAGTGTGTGGTCGTAAGAAAGATGAACTAAGCGGGGAGGTATAGGGGGATGGGGAGAGAGAGGAGGAATAATTGCTGCGGGCATGATTCAACTTGACGGATATCAATGATCCCATAGCTTTGAGTGGAGGTAAAGAAACTGTTTTCAATATGTTAGGTTTACGAACATATTAATAGCGTGTGGAGCAATCATACTATCATTTTCCTAATGACTGCTCATGGTTTTTCAAGAAAATCTGTCATTACCAAGTTCAGTTATTTAACCGGTTACGTGAAATAAAAGGCATCCACCACATGATACAAAACGAGGTCAAAAGTTGACTAGCATTGCTTTAAAAATACGATAAAATTAAAACGACTTCGAAGTGTCTCCGAGTTCCGTAATTTCAGCTTTCAATTTTAAATGTCGACTCGGATATTGCTATTGTGTCACTGTTGTTAAAGAATGAAAAAAGCTTTCTGACTAATGATAAAGTCTCACATCACCGCCGGAGAAAATCTACCAGACGACCCGATACGAAATAAAGACATTAGAAGTTCGAAACGAATCGCAGAAATCCATACTGGGAACATGCAATTGGACTGGAAATCGAGACGGTCTCCCGGCGGATGTGAGAGGGATTTTTGTAAGTATAAAAGATTCGGAATGCACCAAGCTGGTGTATCCCGGTCGGGGAGATGGATGGCGAAGGATGAGAAGTGGGCGAGTCGGGGAGATGGTGCACACAGAGCAAAGTGCCTCGGCGGGGAGGGGGTGGGGTCTCGAGGCGGGGAGAGGAGGGATGGGTGCGGACCGAGTGGTGGGGGCAAAGGGCGAGGAATTCGATTAAGATAAATTAGGCTTTAATTCCAGACGCCTCTACGAGCCCCGAGTCGGGGTTTTCGTTCGAAGCGTCTGCTGGGAAGGGTGAGGGGGGAAGGGGAGGGCGGGGAAAGGGTGAGGAGGGAGGTTTCCAGAGGAGGTGGTGAACGAAAAGGAAGGGGGGGAGGGAAGAGTTCAGAGGAAGAGGGGGTGGAAGGGGGGAAAAAAGAGGACAAGGGATAGCGCGTGGGCGGTGGAGACAGATGGACGCGATGATCATAATTGTCTTGGATACCGGCTTCGCCCATCCTCATTTCTTCTCAATTGACGGCTTTTGTGCCTCGAGGGCAACAAAAGGGGCGGCGTCGTGAAAATTTGGACCGGGCATTCAAATGCTGTGCTGCACCTAATACACTAGTGATCCTCAAAGGGAAGTACAGGATCGGAGGGCCGACATGTTTTGCCGTAATCCCGTGGGAGACGTGCATTGCCTATTATTTTTTTATTCCACGCGTACCACTTTTAGAGGCGCGGAATTTCGCTGCAAAGGCATGCATACTCGTATTAATCGGAATACCCCGAGTTGCCCCTGCTACACATATCCTTAGAAAATGTATGATAAGGTCAAAAACTGATCAAATATCTAACTGAAATGATGATCGAGAGTATTTATTTCTATATAAAAATTGGTGCAAAAGAGTGAACTGCAAAACGTGTGTAAGCTGTTGATTAGAAAATATTCCAGTGATAATAAATTTTACCAATTATGCGGGTAAAATAGAGGAAATAGTAATTTTTCCGATCAATATAAGTCAAGAATTTGCGTTACTCTAATTTTTTTAGGATCTAATATAAATACTGAGAAATCAGCTGATGGAAACAAGGTCAACGTTTTCCGAGACTTTCCATCAGTTAGTTCATTATGATTACTAATTGAGGTCAAAAACTTTCACAATGCAACGAAAAATAATCAATTAACTTCAGGAAATAGCTTAGAGCGCATGGATCATAAAAACTATCTTCATTAACCACGACCTAGCTTGTATTCGTATTTTGAGAGTCTTTGGGAGAAGGCAACGTAACTTGAAATATAATTCACGATGTGTGCACCAACGTCAATGATTTCCTTATTATAACAAGCGTACGTGTATTTTATGGGAAAAACAATTTATGCCAATGATCATCTTTAAGAGATATGGAAATATCCAAGTACCTTACGCATCGCAATAAATTGAATATGATAATGCAACGTGTATGAACATTTCTTCGACAGCAAATGATTTCACCGCAACTATCCATGTTACCTCTAATTAACGTGTAATTTGAAAATCGCTTCAAATGAACGTGAAACGAAAACAGAAGAGAATATGCGAAAGTAAGCCTTCCTATTTCGAAGCTCATTGGCATTGGCCTATAGAAAAATTAGCTCTCAAGGAGAGTGGGTTTACGTGCGGAAATACCTCTTTTAGTTAGGACTCTGATTTGTATCCAAGTCATGACACTTAACTTTTTCAATTCGCTACTTAATATGCACATGCATGTGGTAAATAAGGAGTATGATACTGCAGCAGTCTTTTCATTGAATGTACAAAATCGTAGCCTGCCTGTCACGCCTATCAAATCTTAATACATCCTTCTCTGATTCTTAGGACGAAAGTTTAGTAACCTTGACGACACCAGGATCGTTACCTCAAAATATTACACGACATGTTCTTCGGGGGCCTCGTATGAAAGATAATTTTTGAGCAATAGCTTTCTCCTCTCTTGCAACCAGAAACAAAATTTATCTTCTGCATCGAATTAATTTATGTGAACAAATAGTGCGGGGGCGTTCTCCGTAAAAAAATAGGAAGCGAGCTAGGGGAGGAGGATTTGAGGATAACGGGGTGGACGGTTAGCAGCGAGGGTTGCAACGACAGTGAAGGAGAGAGAAAAGGCGATGATGAAGAGGCAACTCTGGTGACAAAGAGGAATAAGTCACGAGAATATCGAGACGCACCGAGAGGCAAGGACGCTTCGACGGGAAAAGAGTGAAGAAAAGATTTTGGGGCTAAATCAGCGTTTGATACACAAAGAGAAGAGACCAATAGAGAGAGTGTTCACCAAATAGACATCGAAAGCCCTTTGAAGACGAGTAGGAGGTGTTTAGGACAGTTAAGGTTTAAGGAAGGTTGCAAACACTTTAGTACACACGAATCACCGTCCGAGCTAAAGAAGATTGGATTGGAATGGGTAAAAATTGAAGAATAAGTGATGCAAGGACGAGAGTAGATGAATTGAATAATATAACGTTTCTACACCCCAATATTACCCAGCGAGCCGCCGAACCGTCGTTTGCACTGGGGTAATCATGCGGTGGAGCAAAATAAAGATAATTGTATATCGATTCCTACCGAAGATAGTATGAGCAATGATCTAGTAATAAATAATATACCGCTAACATTTTCAAGAATGCTGAATATTGCCACACTAGGAACACTATCCACACTTTAAGTGAAAATACTTCCACATTTCACTGAATATTCCTACTCGAACAACAACATTTAAGCGCATAGTGGTATTTCCAGATAACTATTTCATAAGTAATCTTGTTAACTAATTAATATATCACAAAGAGAGATTGTACAAAGTTTTGATATCTGAAGTCAGGAAGATAAAAACACCAAAATTGATATTTCCGTCAACCTAGGCGCCACATAAAGGGAGAGTTGTGTGATAAAGCTTGAATTAAGGCTTTCATTTTCTCTTGGTTAATTTATCACACCTCTATAGGTTTCATAATGGCCACAAAGCTCAATCCATCGCTTCCAAAATATTTCCGTTGATTTTAATTTGTTTTTAGAAGAATATTTAATATGACCCACGCAAGAATCAAGGCGGTCAAGGGAATCCTGTGGTTTACGTTCTTAACTGCTAACCTAAAGACTTAATTTCGAATCCCGTTAAGATGAAGGGCGCTATTTTCTCTTGCAATGATATTTTTCCGGGATAAAATTACGGCGCAATAGGACTTCCATAATGGGGAGCATTAAAATACCATGCTCTAGAAGTTCAGCAACGAAACCTGCAGATAAACGAATCTTTACGAGTCTTATCTCGTACTTATCGAACTTAGCGATATTTTTCCGCGAAGTTTTTTATTTAGAGTAACTTTTCAAAAAGATTCTGAAGCTTCACTGAAACACAATGACGATGGAAATTACAGTTGGAATTACTGATAAAGATTTAATATGCTTAAAATGTGGGTGATAATGGTTAACATTCAACAAAACAATTTAAGGAGGAGGTATGCACAGGGGATTCGCTTACTGATTAAGATTTTCTCCATGTGCAATAAAGACATGTTTCTTATGTCAAGACATATGTTTTCTAACATCTACTTGGTACCTGTGGAATCATAACTACATACCAACTCGCTAAATCAGCATATCGACAATCACTATTTTGGTTTTCTATGGCTCTACTCGCTTCCAATCTAGTCCTTTCATACTTTTTTCGTTAATTTACGCCTTTCAATACCGGATTTATAGGCTTCCTATCTGCCGTGCGCTATGGGTCTTCCATATAATCTCTTCATCTATAGCTTACTTAACGAGTGTGGCTGAATCTAAAAACAGGATTCGTATTCCAGTCTAATAAAGTTCCCTGTAACCGGCACGACCTCTTCTCGTTGCCTTCTTCATCGCCTCATGTATTCCCTTCTCCCTTTGGCAGGGCACCTAACCAACTAGAAGACAAGAGGTACGAGAATCCGTTGTCGTATCCCCGCCTCACCCGACCACGCCGACCCCCCCCCTCCTTCCACATATTCGTCATCGTCTGCACGCCCACGCCCTCGGCCCCCCTCCGCCCCATTGTCTCCCCAGGTCGACCGACCCTCGTCGCCAACGCCACCGCCGACCCCTCCTAATCCACGCGACCCGCCGCTCCGGGCCCACTCGCCCTCCTCTCGGGTTCGAGACCCAGCCCAAAACAATCCCTCCAGACGTCTTTCTTCACGGTTTCTAAATTACTTCTTATTTTTTTGGGCGTAATAAGTTTACCAAGACTGTGAGGGAGCCCTAAAGATACAGCTATTTATTAGTTATTTTTTTCAATCGCTTTTACCTAGAAGCTTCCGTATTATGGACGTCGTAAGGTTTTTAATATTTTGAAGTTTAACTTTTATAAATTCTTTCCTGGATATTTTTTGTTTACTAAAAGGTTTTGCGCTCCAACTCTCGGTTGAAGATCTTACCAGCCTTGCTATCCCAACTTTATTTTGCTCCAAGAATTCTTTTGCTGAATTAGGTAGTGATATGTATTACTGTTTGATTTCAATATAATTTATTTCAGGATTTTTTTGCGCTGGGGATTGATACTTTTAATAATAAGACTGGGTAGTGTCTTTGATAAATTTAAGCTCTATTAAGCCTATTATGTTTTATTGATTATTATTATCAATATAATTATTGGAAGCGTTTCGTCTAATTATCACCGTGTGTGTGGCCGTTGGAAACGTTCACCCGAGACCGAGCACAGGATTCGTGGTGCGTGCATACGTGGAGGAAGGTGGAGGCAAAGAGGGCGAGGACAAGGGCGAACCGTCGAAAACCCTCCAGAGGAACCCCACTCCCCCCATTCTCAGAATACCCCAATAATTCCCCCTCCTTCCCCTTCCGCCGACGCCGATAATTCTGATCTCGCCTGCAGTCACGCCGACCCCTTCTCCCATTGTCTATTTCACGTCCTCGAGCGATAATTACGATCCCTTGTATTCGTGTCAATGTACTGTCTAATTAACGTCATGGATCACGTCCGGCACTCGCAGATTGAAAAGGAAAAATAATTTTCGTCCGACGGGCCACTTGACGGAAATGAGGAGACCTTTTGGGAACTACTGCGCCTTTCATAGAGCGTGGCACGAGATTGCCGACTTAACTATCTCTATTCCCTGATTTAGCTTTGGTTTTAGGTTGAAAAATAATTGTGACGAGTAGATACAAGTACTTTTAGAGTAGATCGGAACAACCACATTGCATATGAATAATCTCCAATGGCCGCTGGGGATATACTACACCGGCCACGGTTGTCATTCCGTATTCGTCGTAATCAAGAAAACATTTTTTCAAAATCAATTATGAAGGTACAGTGATATTTTAATTCCAGGCATGAAATAAATAATTCTGAAATGAAGTAGTTTAAAAATATTGAAAGCGTTTCTTTATGCTGCTAATATGGGGTAGTGTTGGAGTGATAGTAAAAGCCATATTTCCGAGCCTAAAATATCTGTGATTCAGCACCATCTCCGGACCTTAATATAGCACTCAGGAAAGCATGTCACGGGGATTTTGATAATAAGAGACGCCAATGAGAGAAAATGGACGATTGTGTGAAGTAAAAAATACGTATCTGAGAGTGATCAACTGATCAGGAGAGACTATGTAATCGAACAGAGACAGGTAAGACAGGAAGACATTCATCTCTGGAGGAAAGGAAAAAAGTCTTGAAAGTTTTTTCTGAAAATTATGAATGGAAGGTGACGAAGGGATGATAGCTAGAGAAATAGAGAAAAGAAATAACGGTAAGATGGAATGTATAGGGACACGTGGGTGGAAGATGAAGAAGGCATGATGCATCTAACAAGAGGGGGGAAGGAGAGATATTTGAAAGGACCAGAATTTTAGCCTTCACAATCAAAGATCCATCAAACTGTCACTTAAAGCTGATGACCGGACAATTTGAGTTTGTAAAGAGCAAACGATGTTAAGGACCTTAAAATAGTGAAGGATATTTGACAGTTGGAAGTGGGGATATCAAATGCTATTGGTTATTGACTATACTTAAATGCACAGAAAAAATTTTAAGATATTGATATAAAAAATTAAAGATACTATTGTTGCACTTTGAAGGGGGTCAAACATTCATTTAGGATTTAAAGTCCCTTAGTTCAGAATGTAAATGCAAAATATATTTTGATATTTCAAGACAAGTAAACTATAATTAAATACTTTACAAAACTGTAGTTTTAGAAACAAAATTATAGATTATCGCAAGTTTTGTCTTGTGTTGGTGAATATGAATTATATCACACAGAGTAATCATAGTTTTGAGGTAACTTTTAATGGACTTATTTTGCAGTTTTGCACTTCTTATGGCATTGGGAAAGAATTGAGAGTTAGCGACCAAATGCAGTCGACAATGTGGAACGGTAATTTACATTCAATTTTACTAACCAATACTTGGTACATGTATGTATCATTTACTTTTTGACTGAATTACATTTGAAGTTTTACAGGAGAAGTAGAAAAGACCATATCAAAAACAAAAGGAAATTACGGCTAATTATAATGCATGCATTTGATAAACAAACAACAGTATTCAAATAAACACAGTATTCTATCTCGACTATGCTATTGAGTCAAAAACCCATCAATATAAAAATAACATCTTTGGAAGTGAGTTGTTTTTAAAAATTTTAAAGTTTTCCTCATCGAAATCCACAAAAAGACAAAGCATACAAACGCGTTTTAGGGGATTAGCTGTAGCCATAACGATGCTCCCTAACATCACTCTTTCACTACACTTATCTGGAAATGTCCCGCTTGGATCATCCAGAAAGATCAATATCGTAATAGTTTCCGCTCTCCAATGACACGGGCGAGTGGAGAATGCGAGAAATATCCGAGTGCCTCTGAATGCGAATGAATGGAAGGACAGTTTGGAGAGCGAACGATGCGGTGGGGGGATGAAATGGCACTGTCCCGAGAGCTTAGAGGGGGTACGACGACGGAAGGTTTGAGTGACCAATGGGGACCATCCCCTCGTCATTCGCCGTTTCCTCTTTATCCTCATCTGCCTCTCGTTCGCACTTTCTCCTTCCATCTCTCTCCCTCGCATAAAAAAACCATCTCCTCCGAGCTCTTGATGCATTCCCTCCCTCCCTCCCCCGCATCCCCAACCCTTCCAACCCCCACCACACCAAACAACCTCCACCCTCCGAATCCTTTTTCCCGCTTCTTTCTCGCTCCTCCTAACCGACGCCACCACATCCCCCCTCCACGCACCAGCACCCCTCCTCCTCCTTCCCTTCCCCCCCCCCCTCCGCCCGCCTTTGCTCACATAAATTGATGCTTCGCGACTGAAAAACGCACACATAACGCTCGTCCAGACATCATGCACACACGCAAACACACACGCACACACGCGAGCACACGCGTTCTCGGCACACCAGCGCCGAAGCGGCGATGCTGCTAATTGTAGCATCACTCGCCGAGGTCTCGCATTACTCGGCGTCAATTGCATGTCCCGCCGCTGTTATTTTCACGTCCACCCCCGCTAGCTCCCTCTCTCCCCCTCCCGATCCCTCCCTGTCCCCACCCCCTGCGCGAACACACTTGCCGATTTCCCGACCCTCCCCCCGCCCAGCCGCCTTCCGCCCTCACCAATAGCCCTCCCCCTCTGCCTCTCCCTCATCGACGTTCGTTGTTTTTTTCCTCTCCTCCCTTTCTCCCGCAGCCGGCTTCCCACACCCATACACCAAATCTGTCGCCATGTCATCGAAATTTACACGACTTGAAGGAAGGAAAATAAAGCAACACAAAGGAGCATATTTTTGAGCTATCTGAATCAAGTGGAGAGTAGCCACCGATTTTAGTTGCAATAGGTGATATATCAATCCACAAAAGGAGCTCTTCAACATTGATCCTAAGAAAATTTTTCTTTTCCTATAGAAAGAGCATAATGTGTTCCAATTTCTAGCGTTATATCGTGAGGTATTTTCTTCAGAAGATAAGGATATTTTTAGAAAACCCATGCATTTTGGTATTTTAGAGTAAGTACATACCGCAGGAGCCATATTTAGTCTTCATTGGTGAATTTTATCGCAAATTCAAATTTCATTTCGTATTTGAACGTATTGGAGATGTGCAGATTATTTGAAGTTTAAGCGTTCTGGAAATAGAAGGACGGTGATGTTATCAAGCGTACCAGAAAGTCTTAATTGACACTGGTGGAATAATATCATTGTTCCTTCAATCTACGATAATGGAATATCGCGTGATGACCTTTTCAATGGTGGTGCTTTTATTAGCCATCAACTACGAACTAGGAAACTAAGTCGTTCATTGTGCAGTTTTATTTTATGATTACGTAACTTGTGGTTCACTTCAATTACTGATCTCGCAGTTGTAAAATTAATGTTCGTTGAGAAGCTAATCGATAGATCCATGAAAGATTGGTAACTTACTAAAAGACGGGTAAAATGAATATGAGACGAATGATTCATTCCTAAAAAAATTCCACTCATTTTGACGATGAGAATTTGCTAAGTTATAGTTGTGAGGGGATGCAATTAAACAATGACGCACATTCGCGCCACCGATAATTTCTCGAGGGAGCAAACATTAAGCTCCCCCTCTTTTTCTCGATAAGCCAATTGCGCGACCTGACATTTCATCGCAATGTTATCTTCCTGCCTCTGTGCATCACATGTCACAAACTCCTACCATCTTAGTTTGCCGCCTCCCAGGGCAACCACTCCACTCCAGTGTCGTCCGCACATCACCATCCCCCACCCTCAACGTTTTCCAGAGGCAAGTGTGCAACTGATTCGTGGAATTGAAGCTGATGGATTACTCGAACCGGCGACGCCACGATCTGTCCCTCCTCCCAATCCATTCCCATATTCTCTTCGACCCTTCCCCGACGAAATAAAGTGTTCTAACACCACGCGAAGCTTCACTTCCACCTCCCACCCCTCACTCCCCCCTCCCGCACTATTCCTCTCTTTCCAATTCCCACTCTCGCTCCCCTTCCAATCCCTCTACTTCCCGTCCCATCCTGGTCCCCTGCTCACTCCTTCCTGGCCTCCCGGGGGACGCGCTTTTCAAATCCACTTGACTCGTATCCATATCGAATTTCTGTCCATTAAATTGGTGGGTCTGCCCCAAACATATCCCACCACCTACTAAATAACGACTGCCTAATCAAGTGGACACGTCCAGACCAACTACGACTAAGGGAAGAATTCGCCGACACTAAATGTTTATTATACCTGGCAGCACTATATTTCGCTAATGAAGTTCTATTAAAGTAGCAGCGTTATGGAAAATTCACTAACAATTTCTGTGGCATTAGTTGGTGAATGTTCGTTTAAGCTAGGATGAAATATTTGGATCGATACAGACAGAACACCACTACCTACTTTGTCTACTATTAGTATTATTATAATATTATGCCAAATAAATATTTTGTGACCCCTAACAAAACAAAATCCAGCAACCTACTCTACATCAGGTCCCTCTTCATCTCTTATTACTTTCTTCCTCCCTTCATCCCGTCCAACATCCCTATCCTGTTCCTTCCTTTTCCTCGTTTGACTAATATTCTCCCCTCTATTACAGTCTTCAACATCCCACTGCTGGTCAATACACCCTTCATCCATTTTTCCTGCCCCCTTAGGATTTCTCCCAACAAACCCCTCTCCTCGCCCACCATACCAAGTACTCATTCGTTTTCCTTTCGGTCCATTTCACCTTCTCCATTCTTCTCCACACCCACATTTCAAAAGCCTCCAGTCTACGTCTATCCTCCTGCTTCAATGACCACGTTTCCGCGCCGTACAAAACTACGCTCCATATCAAAGCTTTTACGAGTCTTTTCTTAATATCCTTACTCAACGTCCCCGTCATCAACTCTCTTCTCCTTGTGAAAGCCTCTTTGTCTAGCACAATTCTTCTCCTTACGTCCCAACTACTTCGACCGTGTTGGTCAAAAACACTTCCGAGATACGTAAACTGTTCTACCTGCTCCAGTGTTGCCTACTATGTGGGTGTGAAATTATTATCACACTACAATATAATAGTCCGGAAAACAGAAGTAATGTCGTTCAATTTCTAATTCAGCAATTTCTGTCTCCTTCCCCACTAACCTTGGATTTGTAATTTTGTGTGTTTTCTATCAATTTTCTTAACCTTTATAATTCGGAATATGTTTTTGCCGATGGTTGTGTTTTTGCGTTTGAAAGTGTATACATACGTGTGCATATACACCCGTATTATATGTGTGTGACTACAACCTAGGTTCAGTAATTGTCCAAATAACGGTTTGAGAATCAGAGCATACCTACACAAAGGTATTACTCAGAAAAAGAAGAACGCTTGCCATTTAATTTGAAGAGTGATTATTGGGAAAGGACGTCATGGAGGAGAGCATGCATGGTGCTGATAGTTTTCGGACCAAACATCCCACTCGGTATGTCATAAATTATAATATTTTCCTGAAAGATCTCACGTAAGTGTCTCAATGTTGTTGATTGTGTTGTATTAAATGCCAATATTGCCGATATACATGACAATGTCTGTGATTAACAATTCATAAAATAAATTACAAGTGTTTGTGCCATAAATAAGGCCAACAAATAATAAAATTTATGTGCCAAGTGTACGAATGAATGAAATGTGCACCCATGAAAAATTTCTCAATTCACGCAAGGAAAATCCACGGGCAATAATGAAATTGGATTAAATAAAAGAATGTTGATTACTTTCCAGCTATCTGTGGAAAAACTCATCGCTATGTAAACATATTTTTGGCCCTTGATGACGCCTGGGATGATACAAATTCTGTTCCACACTCGCGACTAAGCCATGAAAACTTATCGGCCACAAAAAATTGAGCGAATTCGAGCGTCTTAACCGTTTCCGCATTTCAATTGGCCATTTCCCCCCCATCATCCATCCTCATCAACCCACCATTTCGAATTCCTCCGCAATCGCTTTTTTCATCTCTTTCCCCTTTTCACCACAATATCCCTCCTCCCTCTCCAACCATAATCCTACCCACTCTCCCATCCGTTCGCTCTTTGAACCACTCAGCTCAGCTCCACCCCCAACCCACCACACTCTTCCTATCCTTCCACTCCCCCACCCCCCTCTTCCGCTTGGCAGCTGTCACCGCAGCGACGGCTGAAAAACGTCCGCGCGACGTATCAATTGCCCGAATTTTTCACTTTCGGAAATATTTCTCCGCGGTTGGTGGTGGAGGGAGTGCTTCGAGGGGTGTGAGGGATGGGGATGCCGCAGTGGGATGGGAAGCGGTGAAAAGGGGATGCTCCTCTGGGGTCGGGTGAAGGGGGGTTGGCGGTGGAGGATTGAAATAGACGGTGGGAAAGCAAGTGAGGGGTGGAGGGATGAATTGGACAGGCCCCTCGAACAGGAATCCCACCGAATCATTATCTTTCTGTCGGCTTTTCATCGGCTTTTCTCTGTCCAAACCGAACGGAATTTTTGATATTCCCGACATTTACATACCGACGGTACACCGTAGAGCATGAAAAAGATTGGAAGGGTAATATTTGAATGTATAAAGAGACAGAGGAAACTGATCGAGAATCCAAAAATATAATGGAATCACTATTAAAGCTCAGAAGAGAGAAAGAATCAGTTAGCTGAGGGAGCAGGACGAAAATGTTTGCAAATGTGGAATCACCGGAGTTATTGATTCAAGGATTTTTTTCACTAAACACTCATTTTATCTTTTCTTTGATTCAGTTAACTTCCAATGATGTAGGTGGACCAAACAAGGGGATTGTATCAACGAAAAAAATCATTGGTGATTGAATTATACGAGCGGATCACAATTTTCTAATAATAGAATGTACATTAAATGTATTGCCCTTGCCACACAGTCCCCCATAAGTCTTCCAAATAGGGTCATGTACTGAATTAACTACTCCACGAAAAAGCAGATTCAAAAATATTAATATTCCTGCCAAAATAAATGGAATAAATGATTTACAGTTGCTAGAATTGTAATAATCTCTAGTAGCCATTACTGTTTTTTTTCCAAAATCAATGACATAAAAGGCACACTACGAAGTACCCAGCACATAACTGCTAAAAATTGTAATACCTGATGCTATCACTACGTTTCATCCATAAACTTATTGTGTCAGAAAAATTGCGTTGCACGTAAGATATGAACGGGTTTGGCGCCACGAGAAGAGGATAAGTAAAAGAGACGAAGCTCAGGCCGACGGTTTTGAAGCCACGACCACCGCTAAATTAATACCGCAGCATTCTTCATGAATGCTCGTGTAGATTGGTATGGTAAACTCGAAGGATTAGGTGGGCGAAGGAAGAAAGAATGAGTTTGGCAGCTGCTATTCCGACGTGGGAGGATTTGATGCCTCTCTCTCTCTCTCTTTTAGAGGGACTGTGGAATGAGTTGGAGAGGACTGCGTACGAGAATTGGGATTGAAAGCGCGTGGGTGGCGGAAAGGGGACGCAGAAATAAAGAGAACGGGCGTAAAAATGAGAATTTTGAGAACGAAGGGGTTGAGGAAGCTATAGAGGAAATTACGAGGTTGTGGATATCCTTATTGCACACACGGGATTGTTTGCGAAATGGGGCAAGAGTACAAGGGAAGGTGGGTGTAGATCTACTTGAGATGATGTAAGAGAGTTGGGATGAGAAAGGAATGGGGCCATGGATCCCGATGATGATGTCCCCGTAAGTGTGAATAACGAGAAGGGGACACTTGCCTAATATGCATGTGCAAGAAGAGGCATGCATGCCACAGCTTGGACGAGTGGTAAGGATGTGGTTTATTTGGTGTAGTGGCGTTCTAAGTCACTGTCTCATAAGTTATCATTACGTATTAGATCTATGATCCATTTTTTCATTAAAAATATAACATTTGTCCCGGAGAGAGTAGGTAGATACTTGATCGATCGTTCATACTAATTTAGTCAACTTCAGAGTAATTCTATTGCTAAATCAAATGATGAATTGAACATTCGATGTTAATAAAATAATTTGTTCGCCAAAATCTGCAATGCAGTGATTGTAATAATCTTTTCACTGATGAAAATGTAAAAACCAACTCCATTCGGTTCCGCTTCTGCATGATAAACTACGTGGAAAAGAAGATTTCAGGGCAAAAATTGGCCTGTCTCCAACGCGTACTCTAATCAAATGCAAAATACGCACAACAAATTGACAAGCCTTCAATTGTTTCACATCAAACCTAAAATTGATTGCTATCGGCCAGATTAATCCCGTTGATAATTTTTCTTAAGAACGTAATTATAATTTTGACAATTAGTTTTTACAGTGGAACTATAATTTTCAAGTACATAATTCATCCAAAGAGACCGGGATTCGAACCCAGATCCCGCGACTCCTCGCAGTTGCGTACACATAATCAGGCGACTCTATTGATCTACTGCTGCAGCATTTCTGGCATTTTCTTCGAAATACTTTTTTTAGAGACCCAAATTTAAGAAGTACCAGGTGAAAATACGGAAAATATATATCTAAATATTTAAAACCATAAATATAAGACAATAGCAATTGGAATGGCCTTGTAAAAAAACGAATTTTCAAGAGTAACCAACGTTCTATATAATATTCCTCATTCAAAATATAAGCCAATTTATCTCTCTGGAAGTGTATGTCACCTGAGTCCAGGTGAAAGAAACATTATTGTCAGCTAAAAAGTAAGTGTTATTTAAGGAAGATGAGAAAATGATGAAGTGGAGAATATCCATATTTCACACGAGTTTATTCGCAAAATCTGGCAAGAGTGAGAGTCTAGACAAAACGTTTGGTTTTCAGCAAAAGTCTTTTGAATAATAGTCCTATTTGATGCGCCGTGATGAATAATCATATTAAAACATAAATTTAAAAATAATAGCACATAACATTGGCGCTGTTTGCCAATGGTGAAAGGTGAAAGATTGCTATGTATATTAATCTAAGATCGAGCTATGGACGTTGTCATGTAAAAATGGACGCGCTAAATGCTCGACCTTTCTCAATTTCAAATATTATAAGAGTTGCGACCAAAAGAAAACGGATTTATAAGGATCTGTGAGCGACTATGAAAAGAATGAATCCTTTTGGGGTCAGCAAAGCGTGTGAAGAGTAATGACGCGATGAATTAAGTGTGAGCTTTGAGATGACTGAGGCAATAAGGAAATGAAGAACGAACCATGTGCTCAATAGACAGAAGGTCATAAAATATTACCCTCAAAGTTGATAAATAACAGGAAAATTCCACTACCAGTCTAGGTACCATGGACAAGAATAAATAACATGAATGGCTTACATTTTGCATGATGTGCATTGGGTGGGTTTTAATTCAAAACTCAAATGATCCAGGTCAAATGGAAAGAGTAATCCTTGAAGATATATCGCCGAAGAATACAATAAAGGTATGATAATATAATTTAAAAAACTTTCTCTTGAATGCTGCAAAGGTCAACGAATGATTAGAATTATTTTCAGACTAATCTGATGACGAAAAGATTTGTGATATTTTGTACATATTATTATAGGGCTTATTCCTTTGTTTGCTGTAAAGATAGTCAAGTACAAATAGTGTCGAATATATGAAATAATTTTACCCATATCTACAAACGGGTGAACTTTTAATGCTTAATTAATTCCAAAATTTCATTCATTACCTGTATATATTAGTACACTGAAGGCGTAAAATCATACTGATTAACAAAAAATACTTTTTACTTCGACATATCTGTTTGAATTCGATCCTAAATTAACAGAGTAGTCTAAAACTTACGCCACGGATAATCAATAGAATATGCCGGCACTGAAAATATACAAGTAATATACTTGTAATTGCTCAAAGAAAAAAATTAACGAATGAGTGAAGCAAATGGAGAAGAGTCACTCATTGTGTCTAAAACTGGAAACCGAAATTGGGAAATCCGCAGTCAACCAATCAAATATTTGTCTAGAGTTTGCGTGAGTTTTGGAAAACTGCGAACGATGAATCACTGGAGGTGGACCGGATGAAAGACTGAATAAGTTTTGGGGCAGCCAAATGAATATCAAAAGTCTTCCCGTAACATCGGAACTGAGGCATTTGGTACTTAATCGCTAACTGTTGATTTGAATGAAATACTTGCCTTATGTCCATCACCATCGTAAAACTTGTTTTTCATCAATCCCTCTTGCCTTTCCTTTTATTTATCATTAGCGTTTACCAGCAATCGACGGAATTGGCAATCGCAACAGTTCAAAGCCGAGGGAAAATATGCGCTCAAGAAAAAACGTGATTTCCCCCCACTCCATCTTCACGCTCATTGGGTTAGTGCTCATTGGCCGCTAGTCTAACTTCCCTCTTATATACGAGATTCAATTTTCTCGTGTATTCAATTTAGAATTTCGTAAATAAGGTATCTTTTTTTGGTATTTGGAACACACTCTCCATCCAACAATTCAGTCGAGTTCTCAAGCATGAAAATGTGGTACTCGCCAGAAAACCCTTAGATCATGGCTTCGATCATCCGCTTAGTTTTGGACGGAACTTTATCGTATTTTGAATAACTTAAATGGTAAAAATATAAACTATTAACTTCAGTCATTAGATTCAAAAACATCCAAGGCGGAGTACTACTTTTTTAGCCGTACCCGTACTTTTTTGCCATGGGCTTTGTTTGATACTTTTGACAATATAAAATTCCAGCATGTTCTGGGCTATAAAAACGATTTATTAGTGCATGGAGTCAATGGAGAACTTCGACGGTACACAGTTTGGCGATCGAACATTAACGCCAACCCTAGGGAATCCCATTTCTCTAAGCTCGGCTAAAAGCCATACGCTGTAGGGCTTACGAAGGGTCAGCATTGAAAATAGAAAGAGTATGAAAATCAAGCTTGAGTGAATTTTTTATTCCCTGCAGTACATTTTTCGTAGCCCCTCCTAACGATGTGCCTGTTGAATGCATTGTATTTAAGACTCCCTTCATCCCGTAACCACTATGTAATTCACAGTTTATCATAATGCCTGGCTTTCTCACTTTCTTTCTGTCACATCTTCTGAGAATATAGTCAAATGTCTTGCCTAATGTACGTAAGTGAGGTCTGTTTTTTGACGATCGTTTCAGGCAATTAAATTGCTTTACAGGCTTGATGGTTTTTAAGGGGAAACCCTAAGGAAATCGGTCTATCTAGACCAATATTTGAAGTGGTAGGCTAATATATGATGTCAGCTGAACAATTATTTATCAAATTACCCTTCGTGATATACCTATCAATAACTACAATTCTTCGTGGTTTCATCCTCCCACCAAACTCATAGTTCCACATCCCTGTTTTTTTGCCCTCACATACTTCTCTATTTCAATCGACTCCTAAATCTTGAGAAAAATATAGAGTATACCATATCAACGGTTACACGGAAATTCCACCATATGCCTGAGAGTTTCAATTAGTTCCTCATTATGGAACGGTGTATTTTTATTTTTAAGAAGGTTAGTCATTTCTTTTATTGTATCATTCCTCGTTGGTAGCAAAACCTACGTCGAGACATTTTTTTTTACCTTGGCCACAAGATTAAGCATCGGCAACCCATTATATTGTTTAAAATATACATTTAAACATGAGGACTTCCAAGTTAACACTTTCACACAACTAAATTCCATGCACTCTCGTGCTTATGGAAACAAAACTTAAAACCCAGCATTCACTCGCACATTCATTTCACAACAGAGAATAAAACGTTTGAACACGCGCAAAAAAAAGGAATAGAATATAGAACTCTTCGAAGGGAAGGAAATGAAAATAAAGTGTAAGGAAGTTGAAAGAACACCATTTACCTCTGAAAAGTCTGCCTCAGTAAGATGACTAGTTAAAATTATCATCTGTGGTCAGTTGAGAAATGAATACTTTTAGTTGGGTGAACCTGAAAGTGAGAAATCTTACTCCGATGCGCATGATAAAGAACTTGTAGGCATGAAATGATGGAGTTGAAATGAAAAACAAAAAAAAAATAATGGCATTCGAAGGAAAATATTCTGAAATGGAAATACGATTAGGGCCATAGGAAACGAGGCGTTTCGAAAGTCCCAACAAATCCTCATCGATAACCATCTAAAATACGGAATATTTACATTCGAATTAAATCAATTTCATTGTTATGCATGAGTTTAAAATACGGGTTGGTATTAACCTCTGGGTCGCGTCCGTTAACTTACCATATATTATTAAGCGACTCCATCTAATCGAAAGGAAGTGAAGAATATATGTCACCTGGACGCAAATGCTAACAGTAATTTGTCTTGTTAAATACCATTTTGGAAACTTTTAAATGTTTATGTACACTCCTGCGGTTAATGCGTGGAATTAATGATAAAGTATCATTATTCTACCTAATATAAGGAATGCTTACTTAAAGAACGACAGGTATACCATCTCAGACATGTGCACATGTGAAACTTAAGAGGTTAATAATGTTTCCTAACTGGCATCGAATCAAATTATATGCATGAGTAATATGATAAGTTTTCCTGCGGGAAAGTATCGGGGCTTTAAAAGCTGACTGCGAATCGTTTTCTAATAAGACATATGAGTCACGCAACTCACGAGTAGTGTGGAAATAATGATGAGTAACATGCGTTGACCCATAAGCGGCAGGGAGATTAAAAACAGAGATCCAACTGGTGAGAGCATTCTTTTAGTGCATTGGTCTTCTTTAAAAGCTCAAAGCCAAATGGCCTCAATTATAATATGAAAACAAACAGTGCCGGGTAAGAAATTCACAAAAGATAAACAGCAGGTCACTTATTCTCAAATCACTTAGAGCTATTTCCATTATTCAAAATAAACTTCCATCACATTTATTAAAACAGTGAAAAGGTAACAGTAAAGAGTTATAAAAACTGTAAAGAGTAAAAAGGATGGAAACGATATTTACGACAGTTATTATTATATTATAACATATCGTCAATGATAGGTTTGGGTGGACTAACCGCGGTTTTTCTCCTTATCCTTATCAAACAGGACAAAACATGCACTCCACACTACAATAAACTGTTCTTAATTTCCGCACACATGTACACAGTGCATTGGTTCTCCCTTAATCCCGTACAATATATCTATTATTCTATGATCAAGGTAATAATAAAGCATTACTAATAATAAATGGAATTAAAATCTGCGCAGTTTTCAGTTGTGCCATGGAACAAGAATTTTAAAAACCTACGGATGCTAACTGATATCTAACAGGAGCTAAGTCTTCTAAGCCAACGACCAAACTATCATTATTTACGATGCACTTAATTAGTGATAATAAAATCTTAAATGTTGCATACATTTAGTAAAATGATTGAAAAATCTGATGAGAAACACTATGTATCAATAAATGCATTCATTGCAAATGAAGTCAAAATTTGCAAGCATGGGAGTTATTTCCGCACCAAGAAGCGCTGAACGAGAAGAAACTCAGCATTAATAAATTCCGACAGAGTTGCTCATATTATCAATACTGCAATATCAATAAATTTCAAATTATTGTCTAACATAAAAATGGAGAGATCATGCACTCTTTTTAACGGTTTCCACCTTTTGTGCGCCTCCAACGAAAATGCACGAAACCCCTTCGGGAGATCATTAAATGCCACTCTCTCCCTCGGGAGAGAGAGAGAGAGATATTCAGGTCGCCGAGAAATCCCACCGCGGGTACTTGCCTCGAGTAAAAAAATACGTCGTCAATAAAAGACCAGTTCATGTGTTCAAGAAAAATGGTCATGTTCTACAAGGCCGGACACGAACCACGCAGAGAGGGATCTCACCTAAAGGCATACGATATTTACAACTCTCAATTTGAGCCATTCTGACGGTATCTTACCAACACTCTTAAATGGTATGTATATATTATCGTAAAATAAGTCGCTCAAATTTACGTCAAATGTAAATAGCTGCAGGAATGAGGAAAAAACGATAGCTGAATGATTGGCTGGTTGGCTTTGGTGTACAGCTTAAAGTTATGGCTTCCTTTATCACCGCCTACGGTACTGGGATGCTGAAGTTACTGGGAAAGGAAGAAATTGTGGAATGAAAAATAGGGGAAAAAATATCCAACAGCAGCCATGAATCGGATGGAAGACTTTAATCAATTACGAGGAAATTATTCACATCCTTTCAACGTATACATATTTAGCAAGGCATTTTCGACAATAAATCGATCAGATTCAGGGCAGGAAACTCAATGATACAGGAAAAAAGAGAGGAATCTCAGCATATGGCCCGGGTAACGAGTACTTTGTGGTGGTAGATAAAAATATTTTTTGTTGAATATTTGTTTTGTGAAACAATTGCTTAAGACAGTAAAGTATTCTTTAAAAAGGTCGGGCGAAATTGAAACCAAATGCTCCCTTCTTCAAATCGAATACGGATTTGGGTAAACGCTAAGCCTCTCAAAGCGATATGAGTACCATTGTTTGTTTCGCCTACTTAGAGAACAAATATTAAATACCATTGCATGAAAAGAAACCACGAATATTTTCTAATTTAGGTAATACCAAAAGTGCTATTAAATTTAAAAATCCATGCACAAATCTATTAATGAAATTCGGAAATAAATCTAATAGGATTTTTCATTACACGGATGAAAAATTTACCTACTCCTTCTAAAACCAGTTTCAAGACAGAGCCTGTAAAGTTCTGTGGAAAGGTCAGTTTCTTCTACAATCCTATGTTTCCCCGGAGATATTTACTCGCAGATTTCCTATATCCAAATCCTCATACCTAGTGTTCCCTGGAATAAAACTGAGGGCAATGAAAATATGGCTGGTTCTTGGTAAAACTGGAAGGTAAACTGTTATTTGAATATAAAATTAAGAAAGAAATATCAGAAGGGAAAGTGTGCACATAACTGTGTTTACATATGATATACCACATGAAGCATTAATCATAATTGAATTGGTAAAGCATACTGATTTATATGGGTTTAGGAACCAGAAATACAGGATATTCAAATAACACATAAATATAATATTTTGGAAATTTATGTGTTCAGCAAATTCCGAAGAAAGGCAATCAGTTTCACAACTGAGAAAAACTTGGATCCATTGATCTCGAGACCACATGGGGTGTCCAATTCTTGGAGCGACAGTTTTTAGTATCAAAAGAACAGAAGAACTGTCGAAGAGACCGGTTTTTCACCCGACCTGCCAGTGGAAATGAATCTGGCAGATATTAGCTCTCGTTATTGACCTTCATAACCATATTTCTCGAGCAACGAGACAGATGGGAAATGAATACGTAATGCAAAAACTAGAAAGCAAACGCAAATCCGCTCAGAAGATAGAAGGAATAACTTGCATAGCGGTAGCAAACGTTTAGTAAACAAATTACGGAGTCCATCAAACGCTGGTGAGTTTGTAAATAGCATCATAATGTAGAAAATACAGGTTGTATGCTACAGGTAGGTTAGATTTAGTTTTTATTTTATTTATAGAACTGGGTTTTTGCTATAAATGTTTGTGATTAGAGAACTAAGCATGATAGGATAATGAAATAAATGAAATGTTTGTTTCTACCCCAGTTGACAGTAACACGTTGGGCAGAAGCAAGAATATGCAAACGACGAAAACTTTCATCAAAATACGTGTAATCAATATTAAAATTGAATCGAAAGATACAGCATAAAGAAAGATCAGGTTTGAAAAAACAACGCTAATAAGAAAACAAATTACAGAAAAAATTTCAAAAGAGGTCGTGTGAATCAATAGGAGTCACGATGTTGAATGAGAGAAATCAAAGGAAGGACAGGATACGTACACAGGGTGAGCATATTGGTGGACAACACGGGGAAGGAAAATAACGGAAGACCGAAGTTGAGGAGGTAAATATAACAGCGATCGTAAAAAGAAATGAGTGACAGCAAAAATGTCGCAGAAAACTTAATCGGTAGTCGGAGAGAAAAACCTATAAGACGAGGAGGGAAGTTGATCATGACGCAGAAAAACTGGTAGCTATCGAAAAAGCTGAGATTGCTTTAAGGCAGAGAGTGGAGCGATAAAGTCACCTAGATTACATCCTTGCGTTCGATTGAAACGGTGAAATGAGATGAACATCGGAATTGCGGTGGAGAGGTCGTTATTTGCTTAAGAATGTTTGCTCCGTGAGATTTAACACGATATGGTATGGGATTTCTACTCGTTCGATTGAGTGGGGGGGGGGAAGGAGGCCTGGATAAACGACTTATAAGACAGAGAGAGTGAATTAATTCAATGAGATAGGATACGGTCGGACAAATGACTTCATTTTGATCATAGATTTGGAGAAGAAGCAGAATGCAGAGAAAGATGCAGTGTAATGGCATTCTCCCCTTTAAATCAAAAAACGCGTTTGAATCAATGAAATTTTCCCAGCCTCGATCAACACGTTCCATGAAGTAAGTACAATAGAGGTGAACAAACAGGTTATTATCATAACTCGCATCAATATTTCCGCACACATGGATATTGTGATAGGACGAAGAATTTTATCTGTTAAATGTTCCACATGCATATTTATACTAGAAAATAAATATGAATAAAATATTTAAAAAGTTGTAATTCACTTTATAAACTTTTCATATAAGCAAAAAAATAATGATTGATCTCAATTTGATGGGTTTAATTAAATGCACCAACCTATATTTAGGCAATATGTACCTGGAAAATGAAATGTTTTGTTTTTCGTTCCTCATTTCTTGCAGTCCCAGATAAATAAGATTTTTCGAAATATTACCGCCTAGCTCGATTTCCTTAGAAAGGCAAAAATACAGGCCTATAATATCGGCCAGAAAATAATAATTTCAAAAATTTCCTGAATAATTTTCGAAACCGAACTTCATGTCGGTGGGCGGCTTTAGAATACTGCAGCAAATACTATCTCCTGGGAAGCTATATCTCCATCGGAATAATATCCAGCCTTAGTTTTCGGTATAAATTCAGAATCATGTTAGAAAACTCAACGTGGAGGTGGGACTCGAACCTAGTCTAGTAAGATAATGTTTCCCAACAGCTGGCAACATCCCCGCCGGGCGTTTTATTTGAAATATTTACACGGAAAAATATTTTTACTATAATACAATTTATTCCATCACATTCCAAATTAATCTCATCCTCCCACTCTAGTCATGACTCTATGTCAGTTATGACTACGAGAATCATTATTTTCCTTCCATTAAAAGCATTTGGCATTGAAAATAATCAACAACCATTTTCCTGAGAAACGCCGACTCAAATTCGACCGTTCGAATCGTACCATCCTGCATAGCAATAATCAATAATTTCAAATGAATAATATTTCCATTCAATCTTGGATAAATTACCCAGTCAAGAATCAAATTTATAATCAAATAGCAACTCTATGAAATCAAGCAAAATAATTTTGTAATAACCTCAGATACACATTAAGTTGCAACGAGCCTCACGACATCGCGAATACTATCACCTCGAGCGTGAGATTCAGTCAAGCAATAGATTTTCTCGTATCACCTTAGCGACATGGAATGCGAATGAATTAAGTCTTACAGAGACATGCATGAACACGATCCTATAACATATGCATAGAGGGAGTTGCGTGATATTAGGTTAGATGCACATGTTACAGGTATACGCCTAGCAGATCCCGCTGAGACAAATCTGACGTTTTTCACACATATGCTGATATCTACTAGTGGGTATAGTGCCTCGCCTTAAATGCCTTCCATACAGCTTTACCTTAGTTATTCACCATCCGGTATCAATTAAGAAACTCCGGTCCGTTTTTTTACGAAGTGACTGGGAGCAAGTCAACATGTAGTTTCTCCTGATATCGTAACAGTAATATGTTGAAATACCTGTGATTTCTATATTTTATCTCACCTTAAGCGTCTAAGTTGGGATGATAGCCAAGGAACACCTCGACGTTTAGTTTCTCTGAATAGTGTAAGAACAACATCTGGTATCTGGTTTAAAAAACTTTCAGATATCCTTCTGTTTTAAGAGAAACCCTTTTCTTTTATCAATTCTTGATATTTTCTTTATATTTTCCTTTGAGTGAGAATGTTTCGAGAAATGTTTTAAAATATATGTTTCCATTCAAAAATTGCAACATTGAGCATTGAATTCAATGGAGAGAGCATGTTACTACGGCTAAGTTATTTCATTTTGTAAAAGGTTTCTATATAGTATTGAGTTCCCTAAATTAAATTAACAAAAAAGTGATTTGCAAAAACAAAATACATGCAGTTTCACCTGATGCTCTTCCTTGAAATTTTATCCATAAACAATAAAAAAAGAAGAATTAATTACAAAAACACAAATAATATTCTTAGATTCACTCCAAAGAATATTCGTCCACCAGTTTAGTTAACTTCAGCGGGTATATTCGTCTCGTTTGGTCTCTCGTAGGAAACACTATTCTGAGTATTTGAAAATACATATATATTCGAATTAATATGCTACATTTAGAGATTAAAACAGAGAATTAAAACCTTGCAAAGCAACAATTTAAAATCAAATGAAAATATACCTCAATCGCTGATACAAATTCCTTGTGGCAACATGTTAAAATTATAAAAAACAGACAAAAACATTAAACCTAATGTAAATCCATATCTGCTATGTTAAAAGTTGCCTTGAAAAAATCAAAAGGCACACAATTTTGTTTTTTTGCAGAAGGATTGCATTTACGTTCTGTGAACCAAACTGATACAAGAATGCATGACACGGTATGTTTCATAATAAGCAATTATTGGAAATTGGTTATTTTTTGAATTTATGAACAATTCTGTCATCGAGTTATTTTCAATTAATTCCTACGGCCCATGCCTATTGCTTTCTTATGAAGTGATCGCAAATTACGTGTTGGGAAAATGATTCATCATTTAGGATTGAATGGCAATCTATAGCCCTTCACTTCACCTACTGGTCTCGCCGGCTAATCTCATGTGGGACTAGTATTATTTCTTTGCTGTCAGATTTTAACTTGCACGACTTGTATTTATCTGGTGGGTGGTATTTCTTAGCGTACTTTAAGCGATTCCCATTGCTGTTTTTTTTTAAACAATCATTTGACTCTTTCCTCCAATATTTAACTAATCTAGCCTCTTGTATTTTTTTAAACTCTGAAATTAA
Organism: Hetaerina americana; assembly: GCF_022747635.1. Classification (NCBI taxonomy): domain Eukaryota; kingdom Metazoa; phylum Arthropoda; class Insecta; order Odonata; family Calopterygidae; genus Hetaerina; species Hetaerina americana. Next base: position 24,951,297 of record NW_027287095.1, on the reverse strand, counting down.
ATATCCCTGTACCGCAAATAGCAAATACTTCAAATGCATTCAAGTTAAGGTCCAACTACTGCGAAGTAACACGTCACCTTAATTTTTTCACTTGGATATTTCCCAACGATTCATTTGATGAAGCCCGCTTCTTCTATGAAGCTCCGTTGATATTTAGAAAGTACTTGAGGTAAGATGTTGGTGTAATACCCACATATTTCACATAGCGTATACTAGTATATACCCCTATGAGTAAAAGCGGCTAAGGACGATAGACTTCCCCATCCTAGGGAATAAATTATTTAATGAGACTCGAGATAGACATCCGAGTTTATTTATTACCTCATCCTTTTATACTAATAAATAAAACAATTCCTTTATAAACGCTCGTGATTCACGTTTAATTATTGGGAAATTACATTAACTAATATATGCAAAGTTGACTGCCTCATCTAATAGCCTACAGCTAATGAAAAACTATAGAAAAAGGCTAAACTATTAATTTTAACTGTTAGGTATCACAAATTTTTTCCGAGGATAAGAGAATGGTGACGATAAAATGACAGGCTCTGGAAACAGGTTACTTATGGATTTCTGACGAAATACTACTTTTATTGATCAAACAACTAAAGTAATGAATCACGTTGGGTAGTTCTTCAACTACACGAAGAAAACAGCACCAAATAACGTTCATACCCCGCCACTAAAAATTGACTTATGGCACTAGTTTTGAAAACTGCGGGAATGCCGATAAACAGCTGAAATAAGATGAACCATATGCTTGATTTTACACTGCATGATTCGAATAAATTTCATTGCTGCAGTTCTTATCTCCTATGAAAATTTACACAATTACTTCAAAGGGAAGGAGCATTTGCCACTCTTCAGGAATGTTCTTTGTTCGTTATTCCTTTTATTCCCTACTAATCCAGTTTCATTCGACCATCTAGTCTCATCTGAACCTATTGCAAGTGATCACTCGACACTTGACCTTCCGACCGACTATAAACTGTCAGCCTATCCAATCCCTAACTTTTTCCCACTCCAAATTTATACATTTTGCATCAATCCTGCCAACAGAAAGGAGAGAAAGGCAATTTTAATTCTTGTTCGCTGAAAACAGGTATCCCGAGAATGGAAAGCAAAGGGAACACAGAAAATTCCTCTCTTTCGAGTTTCAAAAGTTTTCTTTGTATTTCGCCTTTTTCTGCGGTATTAAATTTCGGGTACCCTCTGACTCGCCACAACCACCTCTTTCCTTCCTCTCTCTCTTTCACTCTCCCTCTTCCTCCGTCATCTCTTTCGTCGGAGCCACATCACGCCACTTTAACCCTCCCCACGAAAACACATCGCCGTCTTCGAGAGACCACACACCTCTTCTCGCCGTGCCCTCCTGGAGCCGATGATCTGTACTTAAAGGCAATAACCGAAGGGCAATAAAGTGAATGGTGGGCAGGTGGGATGGGGAGAGAGATCATTAAAAGGATTGGGGGGGGTGGTGGTGTTGGGCCAAGGCGTGGGTTATGTGGGGGCCAGGCCGGAGAGGAAGGGAATTAAGGGTGGGTGGAGGAGGGAACACGTCTGGATACTTCGACGGAATGGATTATGTGAAGATGAAGCTCCGGAGGTGTAGGGACGATATGAGCGCTTTACTTAATTAAGAAGTAAGAACGAACAATTCACGAGAGAAGGACTGGTTAAATTACTCATTTTGCAAAAGCTTCCCCACGGACCTACGGAGTCTTGGAAGAATCACGATGTTGATGGAACTAATTCGTGAAAGGATAAGCACGGTGGTTATTTAATATGTTTATAGTAATTTAATTACCGCAAAGGTTTTACGCACAGATTATGTGCTCGTGGTAGGCTTGAACAACTTCGTTGATTTTTACTCATTTACGAGGCTTCGCGACCGAAAATAAGAATGCAGCCAAAAAACAAATCACCTAAATGATGACGAAGAGAAAGAAACAAATTTAGCACTTAACTAAACAAATTACTAAAAATAATTCGTTTGCGGACAATAGCCTCTAAATCATGTTATTTCAATTCCTCCATGTCCCCAGCGTCGCATGGGATAGGCTTTCAATTAATATTTTCTCCTTGAATAACCAACACTTCCCCTCTAACATTTTTATTCATATTTTCCTCTTTCCATATGCTCAGTAAAACCTAAACGTTGAAAATTCAAGTGCAGACATAAGAGCCCTAGAGTACTTACGCTCAGTGGCCCTGCGTTCATTAAAATAAACTGGTTATACACATGGCTGAATTATGCAGTGCCAATCAACCGTTAAAGGTCCGCCCATGAGAAGCGTGTAAACCCATCGAATAAATCGGTGAGAAATGGCACCACGAGGCAGGCGTTGCTGCAATTGCTGGACACGTAGAATATGCGACGGACAAGGAGAGTGGAAGGGAGCGGTGAGGAAGCGGTCGCGCGATCGAGGCCCCCTCGGCCATTCGTCTTAGTACCGTTTTGAATAAGGAAGTGCATAGCGCCTAAAAACAGTCTCGGATGCGGCAGAGGTGCGCTGCCAAAGAACCATCCTTCACCATCATTAAGACGAATCGTGGAGTTTGTGCTGGCAAATGGAAAACTCTGGCTGCAGTTAATATACATGCGTAGAAGCGAATATTACCTATTCGCTCAAACATTGCCGTTCCTCGCAATGCCATCAGTATGTACCGCAATCAAGGCCGTATATACCAACCGCGCGGAACAGCAATTACCGAGTACCCCTTTCCATTTAAAAATAATATCGTATATTATCCATCTACATCCCTCACAACGGTGTTTTTTTCATTGCATAAGGCCTTTCTTATTCAAGGTTGGGTTACATTAATTTTCAGGTAATTGTGATACACACATATGTGAATTCTGACGTGCTACGATTCCTCAAATTCATTAGCGTAACTTGCTTGTCCAGGAAACGTTAGTGAATGCCTACATAATATTTCTATCAAACGAAGAGAAAGCTTCGTCAAGAAAGTTTAATAAACATGGTGGAAAAACCTATTATAACTATCATACCTACTCATCAATTTACCACATCAATGAGATAGATATATTTGAATCAAACTATGCGATTTTTATTGATGTGTTTCTTCCTTAATAATTTAATTTTTTTAGTATTAACAATGGAAGGAATTTATATATAATTTATTTTTAAGAGCGTTGCTTACGAAAAGTATAACGTCTTAGCTTACTCAATAATCCATTAATTAATAACAGGCTTTTATATGATGATGGGTTAGAGGAATCAAAGATTCAAAGTTGAACCTAATTGATCAGTTTCAAAGAAGAGAGAAATTTTCGACAAATTTCCAACTCGAATTTTATCCAACTGTGGGCGAGATTTAACCATGTTTCGTATACTATAAATGATAGAGTGGAAAAAAGAGAGAACATAACTGAATATCATGAAGATAAAATAATAGGAGCTCTACTTCTGGTATATTTCCTTATCAAAAGTTTGGAAAATATATTGAAAAATAAATTTGATTAATATTCATTTAGTTTCTTAATTTTCTGCACAAGAGCAAAATAATAATTAACTGGGAGTGACATTATTTTTAGAAGCTTTTAATAGGAAGTTTTAATAATTCTTCATCGCATTGACTCTACGCCAAATGTTAATACCAATACATAGTAAGAGCAAATTTGATAAAATTATTTTCATAAATTGATGGTGACTCTGCTCATGCTTGCTTGCATGCTTGGAAAAGAGAAGCAGAGAAAATAATTTTGGCTACGTTCCCGGTGTTTGAATAAATGTTAAAAAGATAATGTAAACGTTTTAGAAAGCTGTATTATCATGCCCCTAAAAAATATTTTGCTCTTTCATATACCGTAACAAAGTATCTGTCTGCAATAACATAGGCTCGTAGAGAAACCTTTCTTAGGGAGTAATATTAAATATGAGGAGCGCGGAACATTTTTGATTGTGAGATGCTTTAATTAATACATACATTTCTACGTGAATGATTATACTGCTACATATTTGGGCAATCTTGTCTGAGTTACAAAAAAATCATGGGTTAATTTGACTTTGGAAGTAATAAAAAACAGAGAATGTCTCTGTAATTTCGAATTCATCATTATGAATGCGAATGGGCATTTTAAGGTTTTGTGAAATGTAGTTGAACAACGACGAAAAACTACTGGATTATTTTAAATATTAATACGAGCGCGCCGAGTTAAGGAGATTCCTTCTCACTTGAGACACATATTCATGTTTCTAAGTCGTAATGCCAGACAAAGAAGCAACAAAGAAAGTGAGAGTTAGAATTCACCCAGAAAACAAACGGGAAGGAATGAAGGAAGGTTTAAATGGAGTCAGGTGGTAGAAAAGGGTGTGGACTGAGCACTGGAGAGATTGAATAGAGCGTCACGCTGAATGTGTGCCATCAAGAAGCGCGAATAAGCGCTCACCTGCCATTTACAGACAGCGGTAAATGGAGCGCCTGCTCCGCGGGAGTGCATTCTACCTTCATTCTATTTCACGGTTTGGGCAATCAACTTATTGTGAATTTGTTTGAATAGAGAGATACCCGTTAAAGGTCAATTTGTCGCATATGCAATGCAATGAATCTAGCAAACTTGCTTGCAAGAGACCTGATATTAAGCATCTGCGTTTCACTTCAATATTAAATTTTACCACGTTTCATTATCGCAAGGGGAAGCCCCCGTGGTTTAGGACTGTATTGAGACGTCATTACCTAAAAGGTATTTTTCTTCAGGAAAACCAGATAAAGGAAATGAATTTCGTGCGGATTGGAAAAAAATGCCGCATAATTATTCAACCCTTTTTCTTGGCCTAAATGTATAAGTAAAAATACTCGGACCAGTTCTGGTCAAACTCAGTCCTCAACTACCATTGCTAAAAATATTTTTCATTACGACTGAATTTGATATACAATAAGTTTTTCATTTATTAGCTTGACATTAAGTTGTGTGTCATGAACCTCAGCAAGATTTTCTGGTCTCAGACGAAATAATTGGCGGCATTGCAATTTGTAGTTGGGATTAGAATTCATAAAAATGACCGAAACTATTGAACAGCCAAGGAGTTCAATGTTTTATGAAATGGGCATATTTATTCAGAATAGTTTTCTTTTTACGACCATTCCCCCTATTTGGTGGATATCCGATCAATTTCCGATTCACTCCTATTTCCTTTTTGAATCGGATTGATATTTTTAATTTTAGCTTGGGGCAACGCGACTCTTTTGTTCGTTACCATCAAGATCACATCTCAGCGTACGGTCATGCGAAGTTTAATATTGAGTCATTTCATTTCCTATTGCACTTACGAGAAATTCAAGATGCAATGCTGGCTCAGATGAAGTCATCGTAAAAAAATCAAACTTGAAGAGCCTTGCCACCATAAGAATGCCTTTGTTATCCCATAACACTGCTCTTATTAGGTATCCTAAGAAAGGAAATAAGGATAATTTTGTTTTATGCGTTCTTTGTATTTTCATGGGATACCATTTCATTTAGTAAAGTAAGGGTCATTTGTCTTTTAGCTCTCTTTTTCTTGTACCCTTCCTATTCATCGATGATAGACCCGACTACTACCTTGATCAAAAATTTCCCGGAATTTATTCAGAAAATTAAAAATACAAGTTTATTCATCTAAATCTATATTGTCCCCTTCAAAGTAATCCCCATCGACTGCAACACACTTATGCCAGCGCTTGATCCAATCCTCGAAACATTTTTTATATTCGGTTTTCGGTATGTCCATCAGTGCTTCCTGCGATTTTTCCATTCCTTCCTCTCGGCTGCTAAAACGCGTTCCCCGTAATGGTTTTTTAACTCGATTGAACAGAAAGAAGTCACAGGGAGCCAAATCAGGTGAATTCGGTGGCTGTTGGATGGTATTTGTTGCATTTTTCGTCAAAAAATTACGAATAATGATAGCACTGTGCGACGGTGCGTTATCATGGTGCAAAATCCACGAGTTTTCTGCCCACATTTCTGGTCTCTTTCGGCGAATTGCTTCACGCAAACGTCTCATAACGCCCAAATAATACTCTTTGTTTACTGTCTGGCCTTCTGGCAAAAATTCATGATGCACTACACCGTTGTAATCCATGAAAACCGTCAGCATTGCCTTCTTTTTTGACTGAAAACGACGTGGTTTTTTTGGTCTCGGCTCATTTGGTGAACGCCATTCACTTGCCTGATGTCTGGATTGCGTGTCGCACTCATAAACCCACGTCTCGTCTCCAGTAATGATCCTTTTGATGAATGTGGGATCGGATTCAGCCTCGCAAATCATGTCTTTTGCGACGTCAACACGGTCTCTTTTTTGCATGAAATTGAGGTCTTTTGGCATGCTACACGACGGAAACCCAAATCATTAACCACAATGTCTTGGGCGGATCCATAGGCAATGTTCAAGTCCTCCGCTATTTCTCTGATGGTTAATTTGCGGTTATTGACCAACATTTCTTTTACTTTATCAATTTTTTCACCGACTTTCGATGTCGATGGTCTGCCACTGCGTTCATCATCTTCGATTGACTCACGACCACTTCTGAACCGCTCGTGCCACTGGTAAACGACCGTTTTTTTTAGAGAATCGTTGCCGAAACACTTTTCCAACATTTCCAACGTCCGTGCGCCACTAAATCCGTTTTTTACGCAAAATTTAATACAAGTTCGTTGTTGCAAATTTAAATCCATTTCTGCAATTGTAAAAAATCGCCAACACACACAGAGATAGATGTACTCTTGGCTACGTAACTTTTGCAAATGTCAAGTTATGACACTAAGATTTAAAGGGAATATCAACAACAGATGTACCAATTTAACAAAAAAAACAGAACTCAAATCGGAACGATGGGAGCGCCACACGGTGGTTATTCCGGGAACTTTTTGATTAAGGTAGTATTTCGCAACGCATATACGTGACCTAACTGGCCTCATGTCTTGCTCCCAGTATCCTACATAGAGCACCTCTTGGTGAATTCGCGTTAAGATACAGTTATCTCTTGTATCGGATTTGCAAAGGAGGTGTGGATGCATTGCAGCATATTTACGATGCTTTTTCGATATAAGTCGGTAGTAAATGGACTAACGTGTCGAACTATTCATCGTGTAATGCATCCCATTAGTTGGTAAGGTTATATGGATGCTGGGAATAAATATCAGGACTTGTTTGAGCAACAATACTTTCTAATGGAATTCAATGGAAAGAAATATATCCATTGCATGACTTCGTCGAGTATTTTGAAATTGCTTGGTAATGTGGCTTTTACATTTTGTCTCGACAATTTTATAATAACGAATTCGTTTTGAAGTAAACTTTTATGCGGGTAACAAATAAGAAAACAGTAATCACGCAGCCACCAACAACTGTAGACATTAAAATAAAACTTCACCAAGTATGACCTAGGACTAAAAGTATCTCCAGGAGGCAATGCTAGCATGAGATAAAGAATCATATGGGAATCAAAACATGTGGTGAAACATGAAAGTTGTGAATATGAAACGAGTTGTGAGAATAGCTAACGAAGGCGTTCTTTAGATTGAGGATAAGGGAATATGACAATGGAAAACATGTAAAATATATATGAAGGCGTATGAAAATATTATGAATACATAATGCAATTTAGAGACACAATAATATAGTCGATATCAGTCCATCAATTCTAATGATGATTTGTGATCATTTTTATTATTAATGATGATTGTTGATGATTAGTGAACATCGTGATGGTTCACATCGTTATGTTCACCAATCAAAGGGTAAGTGCGAAATTTAGAACCAAACGAAAAGGTGTCTTGATAGTAGCTATTGAGTCATTAACTGACAAATCAACGCATGGTGCCATTTTTATTCTTTGATTTCATCATGAAGAACGGGCATAAGTGGGTTGAAATTTCTTAAAACAGATCTATTTTACCCAAAATTGGTATTCATGATTTTCTCTGTAACTCTGGAATGGAGTACATAGAGCACGAGTCTCAAAATATCGTAACTTATAAAATTACTTGGTATTAGTAAGTCAAAGATTCATTATATTGACTTTCCGTGGGATTGGAGTCAACCCCCACTGCTTGCTAATGTCCATCAGTGCTCATTCATATACGTAGGTACAATGATTTACATATACATATTGCTCAATTATACACCATTCATAAATTTTGATGGAAAATTTGACATTTAACGTTCTCCATTTGGGTTTATCCAAATGGAAAGAACACACGGGTTTCGGTTGAAAACACTCAAATAAAGCATACTGGATTGTTTTTCTATGTAGCAGATTTTCCGATAATCCACAGATAACACCGCGATACGCGCTCATGCCCTGCGTTTCAACACAAGATTTTACGTATCTTTGCGCCCAAGTTTAACTACGAAAAATGTTTTATTACTCATGTGTTGATGGTTTTTTGATAAGTATGATCGAATTTAAAAAGGAATATTTGCTTACTGCCAAGGAAATATGCTTTTCTGTTTATTACAATTAATTTATTCGATTTGAATGACATACGAGTTTAGAGACTATTTTATTTTAGATAAACATTATAAAAAACACCTTATAATTTCGATTTTGGTTACTTTCAAAAAGTTTACCGGAAATCCTAGTTGGTCTATCATGATATTTTTTATAATATTTTGCAGTAAATGCATCTCTTAAAGTGACTAAAAGCTATTCTAATGAAACTCTTCACTCCTAATGCAATTAGGTCCGTGGAAAATAAAGTTCTGTTCATTTGCGACGCGTACATCAGTACTTACAACAATTGACTACCTACCATATGATCTGCTAGAAATGGTTAGACGAGAATATCTGCAACGTATTTCAAATAGACGGATGGATATGTGGACTTGATCTAGGGACGCCTACTAGATATTTAGTGACATCTAATAATGCTCTCATTGCCGTTTACTATCCCTTCGTATACCAGGATAAGAGAATTTTTATAGAAACAATAACTTTTCGGGTGGCTCGTCTCGTCGTGAACTTGATCTCTAAAGCGTGGATAGGTTTCCGCGTTCTGATGACCGCAAAGCAGCCACCCATTCGATGGGAGAGCCAAATTATTGTCTTGGTTTCCCGGAGACTGCGATGGTGGTGAGATGAGAGCGAGCGACGCCGAAGTAGGATAATTGAATTGGATTGGAGCCACCCGAGGAACGCGGGGATTTATAGCTCGTGCACTCCTTTGACGCATTTCCATCCATCCTCATTCGAAGGGAATTTCGCCACCACCCCGCGAACGATTCTGTTTCCCAGAGCCGTCCGGCCCCGTAATGGCAGCGTCCCCCACCAGCTCACAGACGTCCGTCTCTTTGCGCAAGCCATCTCAATCACGTTAATTGCGTATTTTAAATGCTCGACCTTCCGACCTTAGCCAGCCTTCCTTCCCTGCCCGACCTGCTGCTGCCTCTCCTTCTTCCAGCCTCGCTTCTTTTCCCTGCAGTAATGGCGCTATTGAAATAAGGGCGTCTTTCCCCGGGCGCGCCCCTTCACACCAAGAGCGGCGTGACACTCAATAAAACTCTTAACGGGACGCCGGAGCGAGAGCAGAGACTGCTCGAATGGCCGACTTCAAACACCCCACACACAAACACACGCGCGCTCCAATGACTATTAATCCACTGCCATTGGATGCATTTACACTTATCCCATCACCTTTTGGCCATGCACACCTCTTCCTTTAACACTTGCACGTGCTATTTCGAATGGTTGAGTCTTTTACTTCGGACGGAATAACATGCACATCACCACCTAACCACGTTGACTGCTTTCCTAATGAATTATTCATCCTCTGATCCGAATAGAGTTTTGCTTATTTTATTGGCAAGTCGGTTCCTCCCTCGAAGATATTATCTAAGAAGCAATTGGGAGTAGGAAGATCAATTTATAAATGCATCGATAACCAACATTTACATCGCAAAGGGTATTGAATGTTTACGCAGCATAAGGAAAATCCTAGAAAGCGTCTGGTAAAATGTTTTTCATTAGTCGACCACTTAAATACATCAGATAAATCAAATCTTCATATGTAATTAGATTTTAGCCGGGTGTTTTAATTTATAATCACGGTCGTGGGATGTTTTCCTACTGCAGGGCAGTAACGAACAGTTTTAACTGCGATAAGCGACTGCGTTATAAATTATTCTGTCAATTTTTACTTTTCATTCCTATCTTATTTCATTGATTTGATTTCTAATACTACATAAGTACTGCTAATACAGTTTTGTTCAGAAAATCAATCATAGCATACTGTTTTTTCGGAACCTATCAAAACATTGATATTACACCTATAATACTAGTGGTATTAACAATAGCGAGAAAAAACAAATTGCTGGTCTTTAAGATAAAAAAGTTACCGTAAGTAATTGAAAATAATATTCGAGGTACCCTTCGGAAGCAAATACAAAGCATCTATTTAGTATTTTTCTCGTGTGTAGTTGATTTCACTTAGTCAGTATTTCTGGTGGTATTTAATTTTCAATTCAAAATGAACTACTTGTAACACATCGTGCGGCAAATAGGTTATGTGCCGTAGAAAATCCTATTATTGCTGACAATCCAATGACAGCAGTCTTTTTTATCATTATTGGATAACGAGAAACGGCTGTGCTAGAAATTGCATATATTAATCATTTTCAATTTCAGATTAAAGGCCATGACATGCTTTCAAAGAAACAGTGAGATATTGCAGATAGCATGGCAGAGGTTTTGTCTTTCGATAATATCAAACGCTCTGTCGTATAGGTCAAACCTTTGCTGACCTTTAGAAAAGAACAGGGAAAAGCAATTAAGTTTCTCAAAAGTTAAGTTGAGACCTTCATAACTATTTGCGACTGCTTATCTCTTCTATTAGACAGCTTTTCCATCCACTTCATGCCTCAATAATGTCAAAAGTTATATAAAAATACTCTGACTAATAACCCAATCAACACTGAAGACTTCAGCCAATAAAGATGGCATACGTTTGCGGAGCCATAAGCGATAATTAGGGACAAGATGATTTCTACACCTGTTATCCTTGATTGGATGAACTCATTCGAAGGTACTTTCTCCTGCTAGTGGACAAGGAGTTATTTCAAAATGAACTGGAGGGTGATCATAGTAGTAGTTAGGAAAAAAAATCTCATTGCTTTGAGGCTTTATTATATAAATAATTCTTACATTCAGTAAACAGTCGCCTCAATACTATTCTTAGGCAAATAATTTCATTACGACAAAACGACAGGTTCAAAGTTTATCACGATAGCAAATGTAAATTTGAGAAGAGATTATAATTTTCAATGACGAACGGCGTGCTTCAAGCCTGAGTTTATTTTAGCCCGCTTAACTGATATGTTAATATCATTTTTGATAAAAATAGCGGAGCGTAATCAAGTTAGTTTCGATTTCCAATGGTGCTAGGTTCTAAAAATGATAATTAACTCTATCCCCATGCTATGTAATGTGAAATTCAATGAACTTACAATTTATTATTCCCGTTTTAATTTTGAGGATTGATTTTAAGGAATACGTTTTAATCATGTGGAAATCAAACAGAAATGTACTCATCATTGAGGTATCATACCCGTTGACGGATGGCGTTCTGCAGTACTATTGCGATTGTGGTACGGTGTCTATGATTAATACTTATTTCTCTAATATAATCCATAAGATAAAGCAAGGAATGTTATATCATATGTACCAAACCATTGATATTTTATGAAACAAATGTTTTTCTATTGATTTACGCATCAATAGTAAAATATAAATAGTTAACATATTTTAAAAGGCAAACTATCAATTATAATCAAAGGTTTAAATAATGTTTGACAGGTTAAACATAAACTGCAATAGATAGCCTAACCTAAGAAAGACTTAATCGTTGCAGGAGTAGTTGACTGTTCCCGTCATCCTATTTTCATAAAAAAACAGTTTAAAGTTAAAAGACTGTGGCGAGACTTTGAAAGATAGCATAAATGACGAAAGTCTGGACTCATCGCAGTATGGTTACCCAGCCTTGCAAGGAGCTCTCTCGTGGAATAGCAGCATTGGTGCCAGAGGTGAACTTTACTCCGGACGTCACGGAAGAAGCATTCGTATGGCAATGCAATCTTTGGAAATGCACTAAAAGTGTAAGTTATAATCGTGTTATGGACGAAGTACTTTGATGAAACGCATAGTCTTCGCTCAATTTTTTAGGATACTGCATTTTGCTGCAGGTCGTAATAAACTGGAGACATGAAATTAAGTTATTCTTTGTCAGAAGTGCATGTGCAGTTTTAGCACAGGGACACTATAAAAGAATAGTAAACTTAAATAATGATTCAAATTTCGGGATCACTGCAGGTTAGGACCAATAATTATTTTCCGTAACTAAAGGACGGTTCAGTTTACATAAAAAATAACATTAAAATTTTTAAATGCAATATATAGATTAAAACTTGAACAGTTGAATATTTTTTATTTTTCCTTCTTTCGCCACATTTCGTATCAAGTCATCCCTGAACTTTAAATACAAGACTTCTTTCCTTGTGGCTGTTGGTCGATGTTTCACAACATTTTTGTTTGGGCTGTCCATACATAACGTGTATCTCAAAAGGGAATATGCTCTTCACGAGATTCCATTGGTATTTCCCGAGATAGTCAAATTGTCCAAATTTGGATTAATCTCAACCAGTATTATTCGTTAGAAATGGATTTTAATAATGCAGAGAGCCCTCTAATTGTGGAGATGTGATTATTCGTTGTGGAGATGTGATTAGTTTTAAGTTCATAAAAATTCCATTAAAAAATAGATGTTTAATCAAATAAAATGAGAAAAAAGGATTCCAATACGTGAATATTATTGATAATTGAAATAATTATTATAATATATTTAGCGATAAGTGAGAGTTAGACATCAGAGAAATTCAGCGAGCATACAGGAAAAGTTATATTGAAAACAATCATGGATATTTGGACTAGTAGGTTTCTAGAAGGGCCTACGATTTTAATGATCAACAAATTAACTCTCCTAGGATTTATGTAAACTGACGAAAGGGGCGCACAAACAACATACGAAGAAAACGGGGCGTACTCATAAATGTATCTCTCTTGTGACAGTGCCATTGTGAAAAATATCTGTGCAAGGATCTTTCGATTTCAGTACTACATAAAGACTCACCAGACTGTCTTCCAAGTGCATGATTACTATGAAACAGACACAGCAGTAACATTGCTATGAAGTAGTCACAATCGGGTTTCAAGACCAATCAAAGAACTATCAGAAATGAAAGAACAGCATATTTAAGGTGACATTTTTGCTATCAAAGCGGAAAAAAGAAAGAGACGCAACCCATACATAATAGCATGCATGACTGCCGGCACAATTTTAAGAGCGAAAGCAAGCAAAAATTATATTAGCCGGGCATGTATAAATGGGCGTCTTTCTGCCAGAAGAATGCATGCCTGTCGTTTACCTTCCGTCTCCCACTCTCACCAGGGAGTTACACTCCGGGTCAAACGAAAGGAAGAATAATTTTCCTCGGGGAAAACACGGGGCTATTAACAGCCAGGGTGGGTGGGGACACGAAGAGGACAAAGACATAGACATCTTCGGCAGTGAAGGAACGGAGCGAAGAGGGTAGTTACGGGATCAGGAGGAGGGTTTGGGGCAAGACGCGCTGAAAAAAAAGAGGAGAAAACATGTAGAGCAGAGCACGCGGAGGAGGCTTTGAGTGAGTTTCCCCTAATTAAATCTGTCTCCGAATTACCGTGGCGCGTTGCGTGCAACGGTACCACTAACGCCACCTATATGCAGGAACGCCCACCGTGCCCAATCCACCGACTCACCCCACCCACCCACGGCCTCTTCTGATTATCCGAGACGGTGGCTGGGTGTGGAACCCGGGACCGTGACGGGGAGGGACAAGAGGGCGGCGGCGGCGGATGCGGTGTGCAGACGTGCCCGAGACGAGGAGGGAAGAAGTGGGCGAGTTGGGGGAAGGAATGGGGCGGGTGGAGGGGGATGAGGGAGGAAAACCCGGGGATGTGGAAAGGGATTGTTGGGAGGGGGGGGGGGAGAGGAGGGTGGCAGTCTCCCGCGGATGGAGTTGATGGGGAGGCTGAAGATGGCAGTCTTTGGGTAGGCGGGAAGCGCGGAGGACCGTACGTGCTGGCGGGGAGACCACCCATGCCGGCGGGATGGGACCGGAGGGTCGGGGGTGGCGGGAGATTGGAAGAGGCGGACGGGGGTGGCGGGAGATTGCAATGGGGAACGGGGAAGGGTTCCTGAGAGTTGGGATGGAGTGAGGGGGTGGGGAGGTAGTGGGCGGAGACTTCGGGAGAACGGATCTTACGCGATCCGAGCGTGGATAATCTTTTTCGGCGTTTGAACCCGCAGTCTGAACCTGCCGAGTTTTGTCGCGAGTGGGGCGTTTGGGTTGGGGGATGGAGGCGGAGGGGGAAGCAAGGTGTCCGGTTGATTGAAGGGAGGAGAGAGGATCCGAGCAGGTTCGGGCGAGAGCGTGAGTTAAAGGGTTGGCTGAGTGGGGCAGATTTTTTTCTTTGAAAAGTGGAAGGAAGTCTCTGTTGTGTCCGCCTTGGCGTCCTCTGAGAGCGCCAACCTTTAAGTCAAAATGTAAATCAACGGCTGCTAAGCTAACAACCATCAAAATATAGCAATGCTTTATTTGAAAAAATAATCGTTTAATGAACTTCACCATTTTTTTAGGGAATGGGCATATCTGAACTCAGCGTAGAGAGATTTGGAAGGTGGAGAGAGAAATTCAGTCATCAAAGAGGCTTTCCACAAATACAAAATTTCGTTCATATTACAAGACATATTTGGTTGTAGTGAAGAAAGTAAGAGCTGAATAAAGTAGGGTTTTTATACCATGAAACGTAAATTTATCAAGAAATCCCCCTCGATGCTGATAAAATCAAAGAAATTGAATCAACTGAAGTGTACGCCAAAAACATCATCCACTGGAAAGCCAAAGAACTGGGGTCCACAATAAACATAAGATCAGAAAGAGGCTGGTTATTTAAGAATTATATTTTCTAACAATACAGAAGTGAGGACTTAAAAGTAAGATAAGGGGTTGATGCCCTGGATTCAGAGTTAAGAGAATGTAACAAAGTCAATATTAAGCGAATGTACAACATTAACATGATGTTACACATTACGCAGGCCTAATAAATGGACGCATAAAGGGCAGGAAAGCATCAGATGTTTTTCGAAATAAGGATGTTTGTAAAATATAAAATTTAAGATTTTTCAAGAGAATCTATAGGAAAACATGTAATGAATAAGTATGAATATTAATGAATACTATGGGTGATGGCATACATCAAACATTAATTAAACAATTAGAAACACTTTATTAGATACCAATCGCTAAATATTAACCTATAGAGTCTCCGATAAAAATAATTGGAAGAGAAACAAGTTTGGCAACATGAAATGGCTGGTTCTTTAAAGATTTTGTGGGAGGAAATATGATCTTAAAAAAAGTTGGCAGAGTAGGGATTATGCCGATGGAGTATCTAAAGCTAACAAACCGGGGAAAATAGTAAAGCCTTTTTAATATTTGACTTCATACATTTGTTAAAAATATGGGGCATGCTGTGTTCCTAGATACATAGTGATATTAATACACAAGTAATTATGATAGTAGAGGTCAGGAAGGAATATTTTAAAATAAAATGTATGCTACCGTATGTTAACAGAAATTTATTGTTTTAAAACAATGAAGATTTTCAAGTAATATTTCATGAGAAGGAAATGTGCACTCACACTAACGGAGAAGCATCGCGGGGATCAAACGAATAAATTCAATGTCTCTCCAACAATGTGTTTTAATCATAATAACGTACACATTCTTACCTCACAAGATTAATTTACACAATTTCTTGTTTGAAACCAATGTAGAATATAAAAATCTTCATGTCCTCATGTGCGAAACTTCTCTAAGGCATTCAAAAGTCAAATGTTTAATATAGTAACTTCTCAATGTACTAATTGAGTAGATTCACGCGTGATGTGGTGGAATTCAAACATGATAAGAAAATATAGTAACTATTTTCCACTAGATAATGAATAAGTATTATCTAGTGGAAAATTGTTTCTATCTTTTCTTATCTTATTATTCTCAATGTAATTCTTTCGTCTAACGGAACGTAATGTATGAAACAAAGATTTGGATCCTCAGTCCTTTAAAAGACGTAAAAGCAGGAAAAGATATACAATTACATTCTTATGAATATAACATCCACAACTATGAAACGTAAAGATTGAACTTTTCTCTCACTTTCTGGTGGGTAGTTATTTTGACTTGTTCATTCAATCCAAACGTCCCGCCCTTATGATGTAAGGTAAAGGTAATGATATGAAGGTAAAGGTTTTCCAAGCAAATAATATTAACTAACAAATGGTGAAAAATATATGAGAACATTTTTCTCAATTGAAAGAGGAAACCAACAAAATCGGAATTGGAAATTCCAATTCATAGTTTTAGATCGGTTTCGAATATATTTTTCGTGTGCATACGATACGCTTAAGCGCGTCACTATTTGTTATTTCTGAATGAAATTCATAATTTATAGATGGTCCTGAACAAAAGAGAGTTAAAAATGTAAGAGCCACTTGTTCGTCAAAAAGTTACTCTTCTGCATATACGACACGAAAAATTTGACTGTGAATGGTGAACTATGCGAAATACTTGTTTCCAATGCACTCAAACAACTGCGAGAGTCAAAGGAACTGCTGAAATTTACATATGTAAGCTATGACTATCGAGTTATATTTTACTTCTTGCCACGTATTAAAACATGTTTTTATTGATGTAATTGAACCAATGGAAAAATTTTACGTGAATATTTAAAATGATGAACGCAAATACTCGTACCATGAAGTTTTTCAAATATACTACAGAAACTCTGAATAATTGTATACTCATGCATGATTTTAGTTGAGAGAATGAAATTTATTTTATGATGCAGAAAAAATATTGATAAACACACTCAAAAAATCAGCTGTTCATTCATGCATCTCCACGACTTCGAATATGAATTTCACCATGCCTGTAATTTAACTCTAAAAGGATCGGCAGCATTAAAATTTTATGAATCAATCAAAACTCTCCCAACTTCACCCGCATAAATGTAACTAAAACTCAGTTCTGGTCAATGAAAGGAAGCTTGAAGCATGCTTCAAACTTTTACAGCTATATTTCTTAGGTGTCGTAAAATTTACGAGAACCTTTTAATATATTTTTTGAAGGCGGCTCAGTTTCGATCACGAAAAGAATATGCAAGTAATTAAAACGATTGGAGCACTGTAAAATTTTGAGACGATATGTTAAGTGCCGTTTTATCTCCGCGTCGAAGCAAGAGAACGTGGTGGATGGATCGTATGGTGGCGTAAAAGCTATTCCTGATCCGGAGCATTTGTTTGAAATCATTGAGATATACTGAACACGTGTCCTTGTCCCTTAAAATTCCACAATACAAGAAACTTCTACGAGAACACTCAAAGGGTGAGCAAGCTTATTGCTGTAACGGATACGATATAATGAATGAAGGAAATAAGGAAGAGAGGGCAATAGATTAGACTTGAATAAATATTATGAAACGGTAAATTTATCATACAGAGGGATCATATAACCATTCAGACCGATCTAAGAAAAGCACATATCATATAAAAACCCTTTCACGAAGAACTTCATAACAATTTGAATATGACTAAGGAAAAACAAACATGAAATCACGATCAGTCTAAAAAAATGACCGCAATAATGTGCTAAAAGGACAAATTGAATATTTTTTAAACATTATTACGACAAAAATTATGATAAGTAGTGGGAAAGAACAGATCAAATGACTCGTAAAAATTCCTAGCAACGGAAATGCAGCAACTAAAGCTTTTATTATAGCTGGAAAACAGCCATTATGACTTCATCAATATCGATTAAAAAGTCAAATTGCTTGATTACAAGATATATTTTCAATATTTATTTAAAAGTCTCGGTTTCACAAGTTGTTAATTGAGGTCGACTTTTTGTGCGGAAATAAAAATGATATATGCCGAGTGATTAATACTCTTTGGATGGTTTGGTCATAATTAACATGGCTAGTCATAAATTGCGTCAAAAACTACAATAGTTCATTTTAAATTATATAATTTTTCCTAGCATTAAATCTAGGGTCAAAAAGTGTTCAAGATACATGGATGGATGCATAAGCACATTAAAAAGTTAAACGAGCATTATCGCATTTGACTACGTTAATAAATCACATACATACATTATACTTATAAACTTGGATAAATAAACTAATCTGGTTACCCGCAGAACGTAGCATAAAACTTGGATGTGCTTAGTGATTACTAAGGTAATGACCTTTTACGCGTGCCGTAATTTTAGATAGTTTAATAAAATCGAATTAACTATAATTTAAACCAGTGTAACGCTTGAAAGAGATTGCCCACCCCTTCTGCGTTAAATGCAAATCACCGAGATCATTTCATGGATTTTCAATGAGAATAACGAAGGGATAGAGAGGTGCTTTCACGTGAGTGAATGTTAAACAAAAAAGAATCCGAGAGACTACGATGGTTCATACATTGAATGGTAGCCTGATGAGATAATAATTCGGAAGCGAAGACAGCCGTGGATATGCGCCGTGACCGAAGACATGAAAGCTATAAAAGCGGACCTGATTGGCGATCGTTTATCCTTGGATTGTAGCGTCCCTCGGAGAGACAGGCGAGTTTCCTGGTCTTTATTCTTCTCCCTTTTCCACTTTCCCTCTTTTGGGAGCATTTTATTCCATGTTACTTCCCAAAATCCATGCTATACTTATGCAGCGAGATTATCTTCTCGATGCTTGGTGAGTAACGGTGAAATAAAAAAAAAACTATCTCTCTTCTTTGAGGCGAAGAGAATTAATAGCGACCGTTTTTATTATTTATAGGCATGTATTCCTATAGTAACACTTTGATAAATAAACGAAATAATACTTTATTTATTTTTATATTCGTCTTCTTCCTCCCGTTGAAATAGGGGTTATGCTTCCGACACTCTCAAAAACAAAATCATGAGGATCCTTTTTTTGTCTTTAGGGTTATTATTGTCATTATCAGGCTTATGGTTATACTTAAATTCACCGTAGTGAATTATTTACACATTTTCCGTGAATATAAGTTAATATATTGTTATATATGTGTGTGTATACATACATGTATATATATATATATATATATATATATATATATATATATATATATATATATATATATATATATATATATATATATATATTTGCACAAACACACACTCTCACACACCATAGCTAAGTGTGACACAAGAGAATACTAATTAGAACAAGAAATAAAAATAAATTTATTTCGCCTAGCGCGATCATTTTCAGCCATTTGTTCCATTTCTTTCCTGGGAAAATAGGTCTTGAACTTAATATCAAAATAATTTGATGAAATAAAAATGTTTCAAAAGTTGAAAAAATAGAAATGTCACCCTCATTTTTTCTGCGTAATTTGTTATTAAAAGAGTAATTTATCTGCCAATATAATTTTCTTTTTGGTTTATACTATATGTCTTCTGAATTCAAGTAGATACTATTAGTAGCGCCTTCATTCTCATATTTTCTTGTATGAATTTAAGCAATAAAATGCTGACTAGAAAACAATTCCCTATGATAATAAGAAAATGAATTCAATATTTACTACATTTCAATTCTTTTTTCATAGTTCTCACCGCATCTCGTCGGTTGTTTTGCTTAATTCAAGCTCTCTATCTGTACGCCTCTTTTTGGCTATTTCCTTTCCTCATCCTTTCTGTATGAATGACGCTGGAGACTGCCTGGATGCAGGGTGGTCTCCCTGAAATAAATGACCGAAAAAAACACGATCGAAAAGCGTCCCTCTTTACGTTCACGATACAAGGGACGGAGAGAGAGAGAAGGGGATAGAAGACTAAATGAGGGACGAAGAGATGGCATAACGAAACGTTTGGTACCGCACGTGTTCCAATAGCTCTGCGAGCCGGAGAAGGGAATAGGTTCCGTGTAAATAGTGACTGGGTAGGAAGAGAAGGGCAAGAGGCCGGAGAACCGAAACCTAAAAGTGGCTACGTAGGAAGGAGGAATGAACGAATATATATTTTAACGACAGTGCTCTGGGACTGCGACACGCTCATCGAGTCCTTTACGGCTTGTACCACTGCGGTAACAAACGTCTTCAAGGAATCTGTCAAGAGGGCTCCAAACGCCATTATCATAAGAATTCGTTCACGAAGTAAAGAAACGGTTAAGGAAATCCTCCCCCCCCCCTTCTCGGTGTGCAATGTAATGAACTCCAAACCCAGCGCAAAATCGCATTACGGAAATAGAAAACTACTTATCCAACTACTAATAGCAGAAGAATAGAAACTTTGCGAAGCTTTGCAATAAGAATGGAGAGTTTTAGTGGTTTTACTACGTAATATCTAAGATTCTTCATAGAGAGATCACGTTTACATCAGAATTTCTAGTCTATGTTGACCTTCTAAGACTGAATTAGTGGTTTTAGGGGAGGTGACCGACAGCTGAGGTCATTTGTGCCATTAGGGATGGATGGGATAGGAGGAAGGGTGGAGAAAAACCCGGTGTCGGCATTAGTGGCGACAAGAGGTGTGCAGTTTGGCGTCCAATTCGACGGATGGCACATTCCCTCAAAGTGCTCTCCACAAAGCACCTCAAGTAAGGATTGGGATACCACTAAAAAATCTCTCGGGAGGAAGCCAGTACGTTAGCCACCGCTCCATCCTGATCCCCTCTAACCCTGACGTCATAACTACAAGTTAACATGCATATACACTTGATGAAAACCAAACTGTGTATTCTGATTGTGCGAAGAGCACACTGATGTTTTCAACATCGAAATCATTATTGTTTTCTTGGCATTGGCATTTAATTTCTCATATCCGCAAAACATTTCTACTTCGTTTTGTATTCCATGTATTGTGTATATTACATACGCATTTCAGATTTAATCATCACCGAAATAATTTGTAACACTAAAGGTATCTCATAATTTTAAAAAAGTCAAATTGCTTTTAATATTATTTAAGTGAGTGTAAAACATTTCATTGCCTTTGTAATAAAAAATACATAGAAAGTAGCTTTATGTCTTACTATTGGAGCATAAGGTTAATCCGGCTTATGTTCGTGGCAGAAAGTTGGATGAAACGGCTCACTGCTCGAGCGGAGTAAAGTGCACGTCAATATTGTGTTTGCTTGTGAAATGGAATATGGGACATGATCGCAAATGCATACATGTTTCCAGTGGAGTTATCTCGCTCTTCTTTATGAGCTGAATACTAGGCAAGAGCAGACAAGCTGAAGGCCGACCTCGGTGTTTCACGGCCTCACTCCACCAGTCTTGCATTCCCTAGACTTTGACCCTCCTCAGGCGGTACTATTTAAGGCCCCTAATGATTTATACTTATTTAACGTCTCCCTTTTATTTCTTTTACATCGAATCAAATGCAATTCTTTCTTTTATAATGAGCGGTGATATCCGAGAGGTAGTTGAAAGGAGGAAGTGGATAATGTACGCTTTTAATTAGATATTACTGTGATACCATTTTTTAGCAGGAATTATCATCTCAATATTCTTATTGAAGATATATATAGCATTATTTTATAATTAAAAAATCTATTATTCTTTCATCTCTACACGTTTTTCCATAGATTTTGGGATTATACTTCTTCAAGTGTGATGTCAAATACTACTCTGACACCGTAGTTTTCAGCCGTTTGCATAATTTTGGTGTTACTGATTAAAACAATATGATGGTGTTCAGATATTATACAAGTCTTTTACGTGTAAGGAATTTTTAACGGTCCGACTACAGGTTGTAATTTCCTTGAACTGCATAGAGAAAAAGCGACATCCCATACCAAATTTCTGGCCATTAAAAATTATGAGAGTGGATTTTGGTTATACATGGTACGTGGTACATCGTTATAGAGACCATTTTTCACCGTGACTGTCATTAAACAGTAGAGATGAACAACTAATTTAGGAGGAAATGAAAAATTTAACTTTTACAGTTTACGAAAAGAACGAGTTAACATTCAGCTTTTGAAAAAAAAATCATCAAGAATTAACAGATTTCAAGTTTAAAATTTTCAAAAGGCATATTTAGAACAAGTTTTTTAAACTGGCTAGCAAATCATTTTTGATAAATGATAAGTAGCGCAAGTAACTCATATAACCTCGAAAATAAATAACTATACTGAGTTTTTGCTGATATTGGTTTCGTAGAGTAAGTAATTCCTATCTGTAGGTGAAACTTTTAGGTATTCCTTGTCGTCGCTAAATAGACGCTAGCCCTCATTAGGAAAATACATTATGAGTACGCGCAAATAAACTCAGGCAATAAAATGGAAAGCATTTCACCATCATTTTACTCCGTTTACAGTTCTGCAAGATTTACAACATTCGTTTCATCTCATTACCGTCCATATTCCTTCCTTTTCTCGCTCTCTCCCTTACTCTCCAATAGGCCATCCCCTCGATCCACCGATCCTTTGTCGAGTACATACATACATTCCGAGTTGACCTCTGGGACCTACGCCTGTGTACAACCTCATATTTCATCATTTCTTCCTCGTCCTTTTCTCTTTCCAAGTGACGCAAATGGCAGTTCCATAAAACTCCTTCAACAAGTTTTCAATACGAATAGCGAGTGTTTTTTTTATTGTCACCACCCCAAACAAGAACCATAAAGTTTAACAGCTTGTCTTTTTTTCCAATAGGCTCCGTTTCCCGGTAACCGGCTCATGCATTGTCCCGTTTCGAATTAAAATACCGGTTGTTTTCCGTTGCAGTTTGTCTGGAGAAAGTGAAGGAGGACGCGTTTGATTTTCGCAAGACGAAATTACCACGGATTTTGATGGAATGGTGATTTTGAAATTATTTCTGCTTAATGCATTTGAAAATTAAATGATAAGTTTTACAGATGGAAAAAAATATCAGAATAATTGATGACAGAAGGCTACGAGATGGTTCCATAAAATTGTTGGTGATATAATTTTGAATAAAAATTGTTCATCACCGGTTTAGTAACTATCCGTCGCCGCCGTGCAGGTTGCATTTCAACTGACATATATGTAAAAAACGTTAATTAAATTTGAATGAATAATGAAAAAATGTTAATTATGAACATTGTAAACGTTACGTTGAAAATTATGTTACTTACTTAAAAATAGAGTCGGAATAGAATTTGTTCCCGGGAAATAGAATCACGTATTTCGTGAATCATATTACAACTTTGCTCTGTAATAGGTGTTTTATCGAAACAAGCTAGGTAGGGTCTTAGGATATTACTTAAACAACCAAAAACTACATGAAATGTTTGAGACTAGAATAGTTACCTCAAAGACATTCCTTGTTTAAACCAGTCTGTTATCATATTTTGCAAAGTTAACATACTTAAACATAAACAAGCGTAACCGAAAATATTTGAAGTAATTCTTTAGTAAGGCTTCATTTTAAATCTGACATCAATTTCCAACTTCTTCCCACCACAATTTTTGATGGCATGATGGACCAATTTTCCTCAATGGACAGCATCCCAAGATTGTTACTGGCACCTTTCGGTAAACATTGGTGTCGAAGGACCCTCAACCTGACGGCAATATTGCCTCGAGAGTGAGTGAGCACTTAGCATAATGCAAAGAGACTAATTCTTTTTCTTCGCTTCTGGGTCTACCGAGGAGCTACGGAAGCATCTCCTTCGGACCAGTGAGAGTGAAGGCAATAAGGCTTCAAGCGTATGGGGCCGTGTGTTTGTGTGCGGGGAAGTGCGGGGGTGTTTCGCCGCCAGAAGACGTACGGGGCTCCTGGAAAGAAGAAAGAAGTAGGGGAGGAGAATGACGTCGAGGGGCGTGGGAGTCCTTAATTAGGAGCCTTAAAAGCGAAGCACCAATGGCGATGGCTCCCAGTGTTTGCTGGGAGGACACAAATATGTCGAATGGCTCCACCGTCGTCAAGGGTTGAATAAACATTAATGGTTCGTTGATGGCCTTAAAGGAGCCAAGGGCACAAGATGGATGGTCCGAAGGGATTGACGTTCTTGGGGAGAAGGACTGGTGGGAAAAAAATAAAAGGACGAAACCGAAAAGGAAAAATCGACGAACCGCGGTTAGGAGGATGAAAAGGAGGACGGGCGAAGAAATCGTAGTAAGTAATGGAAAAGGAAATATAAACGTCACTAAGCTCTTTCCTCACATTATTCCTCCATTCCTCCCAACCCTCCCGGCAACTGCCCGCTGGTGTTCTTTTTTTTTGTTTTTGGAACTCGGAAAAAAAGATGGGTCCCAAACTTTCATTTCTCGCACTGCCTTACTCTTTCTCCTTTCTGCTAGCTTTTTATTTTAAAGCTGTTTCCGAAGCGTAATACGAGGAGGAGCTGAAGGGAAGGTCCCACAGGACAGGTGACTTAGCGCTGCGTCAGTGGCTGTCATCAGAAAAAGGTCCTTTCTTCAAGTGGGTTGACGGATGAACTGATGATTTGTGTGTGCTTGTGTGAAGGAGAGGCATAGGTGAGGGAGGGAGCGGGGTTCGGGCCAATGTGAAGGAGCGGGGAGGGGGGAGAGAGGAAGAGGAGCAGATATCCCGCCCCGCCCCCGTGGAAGGGACATGGAGGCTTGGGGAGACTTGGGAGAATTGTTTTTGTGCTTGGGAGGAGGAATGAGGGACACAAAGATGAGGGAGATACAGCGAGGAGGCGTGCAACATAACTCATACTGAGATGGATGAATAAGTTTTTCGATGGATGGCTTGAGCAATAAGTTAAAAACATAAACACCTTCATTTATTTCTGAGCTCCGTTTCATTGATTGGCGATTTTGACAAAAAATGGGGCAGTGGACTCCAAAGATGAATCGGGAAAAGAAAGAAACGGAGATTTTAGGAGGAAAATTTACTCAGCACCCATTAGTACATCTATCTTTTCATTGGATGAAAGATAAATATATAACCAAGGCTAACTCTGGTTCTCTCGTACCAGGGAATCCTTTTTTTTTAGAAATAGATAAAATTAAGTAAGTATGAAAATAGGCAATGAATGATTTTATAATTATACTGAGTTTTGTTCATAAGATAAAATGCTTATTTATTTAAATGGTAACCAAATTTTTCATGACATAAGCAAATATTTTATTTTTCAACAACGCGTAAAATATAGGACGATCCATTGATCCTTCTTGGATAAATATTAGTCATCATAGTTTCGGCCAATTCACTAGGATAATAAAGAATATATCCATCGGATCATGAGTATATACCTGTAGTTATATTATAGTTTTGAGTATGAGTTATAGTTATATTTTAAATGAGTCACCAATTCAACTTCTATTATCCATCAATTGTTTAGGAATTATCACATTCTGTCAATGCTAGTACTGTGCAGGAAGGCGAATGCGGAATTCAGACTGCGCACAGATATCCACATCAATAAAGGTGGTGAATCGAATCAGGATGTAATTGCCCATAGAAATTAACCGTCAAGTGCACATAAAAAAATTATTTGCCGAAATGAAGATATTCCAGCAAAATAGATGCTATCCTTATTCTGAAGATAATCAAGGAATGTAACCGACAACTTTGTATGCGGCATTATTTTAAGAATTAATTTACCTGAAAAATGAAATTCTAATGATTCGTAGGAGATAAAAGCTGATATTATCTACCTGCTTGTAGATGGAGACAAGGAGATACATTAAGCAATACTCGCTCACTAAATGTGGATGTTTTTTCGTAGTATTATAATTAGCATGCCCATATTAGCGGAAAAATAATACTATATTACCGTCAGGGACAGCGCAACATCGCTTATAAATCCTTTTGATCAATCTGGAAACATGCAAATCCTGGAGTCGTCAAATATGATTTGAGAAAAAAATAGGAGCAAAATACGTAGAATTTGAGGTTCAAATCTCAATTATTATTCTTATTGCTAAGCTCTTTTACCCGGATAGCTTCGTCAGAGCAGACGAAATTATGAAATACCGGAGTCAAACGTTAACCCAATCTTTACAGCACTCAAGGAAACTAGAGATATGGTTAAAAAATGTGACAGCATTTACTTTGGTATGATGAAAACGAAAAAAAAGACAAGACTGAGTTTCAAAATGAATAAGACACGGATACAGATGAAATAAGAAATCAAGAAAGGACAGGGCACAATAACATAAACAAGACTCAACCTTCTCGAAATATGCAATGAAAAAATTTACTATATTTGGTGTTATGAAAACAATAAAAAGGGAATATATTATACGATATTTTATCAAGAAACATATGTTTATTCACTCTGAATGTCTTGCACTCGCAGCATAGGGAATACTAAGAAAATAAATAAAAATCTAAGGAAAAAGTAGAAATTACCTTCTCCGTCATAAGGCAATTAGTCTTATAATGGCATACAATGAAAAGCGTAATCACACTCCGTTTGCGACTAGAATATTAACATTCTAGAAAAGTTGTGAGTGAATTTTGAAACCAATTAAACATCATAAAAATATTTCTGAAGAGCTATCATTTATTTTAGAAGGTCATCCCCATAATATTACTTTTTAATTTCCACCAGTAAAGGACAAAAAAATTAGAATACACCTAATGATAAAATAAAACAAAGAGATTCACATAACATTCTCTCTTTGGAACATTTGATCGAAAAAGAGAATGTTTAATAATTTCGATTCAAATAAATAGAGAATAAAGATCATGGATAGTGAGCAATTGTGGCCCTTCAATTTACTCATTCCTCATTACCACCTAATGCATTTGTTTTCTCCTTTTTTACATTATTTTGTAAATAATCGCTCCAAATAATAAAACATTAAGAGTCTGATTTCATATTGATCTACTTGTCTATATTGCCATCTGGAACGATTTTAGTCACTTTTCCATTCTGAAAGGTGGCATTTTGGTGGAAACAAGCGTAGGACAACGTATTAAGAAACTTCAAAATTATTTAAGACATTTTAAACATATCCAATGTTTCAGAAACGATCCTATTAAGCAAAATTACGACGAGAAACTTATTTGAATATTTTTACGCTGTTAGTACTAACTAGGTAACTTAAGCACATATCTACTAAAAAAATCTTAACATTTCTCATCGGACTTGTTTTTAAACTGAACTGTATTTACTATATAGCTCCTCTTAGGTTGGACTTCCTTCGTATATTGGCCAAAGGATTCCCATGGCAATATTTACTGTTGAATTAAAAAATATATACTCTGATATTTTATCTTAGTAATCCCAAGTACTAGCGACGCTGTGCTCCGGTTTAACCTTTCATCCAATTTTCTTATTGCCTCGGCACCTGAGCCTACTAAAATGAATCCATTTATTTGACCATCAATTAAACATGCCTAATTTGGAACCCAAGTCAGAATGCCATGGCCTTGTATCTTATTCTTTTATTTGTCGAGCGTGAGAAGGAAGAAAAGAAGAATACACAAGAGAACATATTAAGGCGGGGCAAAGTATTTGCTCCTTTGGTGTCCCAGGTTTCTAGGGAGGTGCGCTCGGCCGGGAATAAAAAGAATATAGTTTGAAGGGTAAGAAACAATTCATCGAAAGGGGAATTTCCGTTACGAGAAAGACGTTGTGTCAGGTTGTATTCAACGAGTCATAGGGCTTGACGAAGGATGACTCTGTAAATGTTTGGAATGGAGTTTGTGATTGATGGCCGGGAGAGGGAGCGGGCTGAATTTTTAATCGCCGGCATCCCGATCGACTTGGGCGGGAGGAGACCACTACCCACAGGGGTCTGCGTGTGTGGCTCCATGGATGACGGATGAAACTATAAACTGTATTTAATAGCACTGTGATTAAACCGGTAGCCATCATCTTCCCAGGGGATATATGTTTCGCCTTGCGCGACCGAAAACGTGCGCAAAAGGACTTACTAAGCATTCTAAAATGTTAAGTTGCAATACATTACTTTGAGACAAATCCTGACAGTTGATGGATTCTATGGATACGTGAAGCGGCTAATCAAATACTTTTTATGACTCAGAGAAAGGGGATGACGACTGAAAAACATACCATATAATTCACTGTTGCTCAGTGCGAGAAATACCAAACCAATTGTCATCTAGAAAATGTTTCAACATTAAACCTGGATAACATTTCATTAAATTTTTTGCATGAACATTCGCTATACGGAAAGAAATTAAAATGATCTATGGAGCATTAATCTGTAACACTATCTTAACGTACGCGTCTGCGAGTGTACAAACCTTCCTCGTCCCTTAGTTGGTTCGTGGCTAATTGAACCAGAGACAATAAAAACGAAAATGATCTTAGATTATCGAAGGAGATGGCCTTCATTAAGACTTTTTTAACGAATCGGCCTGCGTAAAAAGAATAAGGAATCTCGAGATAATGACCGGAATGTTGGCTTCGAATTTTTCCGTCTCCCCGTGCACTTATTAGCCCCAGTCGCACCTGCGCCCGAGAGGTTAAAACTTTTTTTTTCCAAAATTTCTCGAGCGTGACGAAAAAATCGGGCGGAAGAAAGGAAGGAGAAACAACTGGGAGGGGTGAAGAAGAATTAAGCGCGGATTAAGATGGAAAATGCAAGCGATTCAGGTGGGAGTGGGGTGGTGAGAAAAGATGGGAAAGGGGTGAATCCTCTATTCGGCTCGTGTGAAGGAAGAAGGGGTGGGAAATCGTGAAGAAGGTAGATGGATAATGGAAAAAGGTAATGGTGAAATGAAATTGGGGAGGGGGAAAGCGTAGACATAGACGCGGAAGAAGGGGTGAGAGATTGAGCTGCAGAATTGGTCGTGGATGCGAAGAGGAAAATTGAGTCATTCGTGTGGGATAAAAAAGTAGAGAGAAAAGACTGCAGGCAAGGTGAGGGCTATGAGGCGACACGGTGGAGGTTGCGAAGGGAGCGAGGATATGAGAGAGAGAGAGAGAGAGAGAAAATACGACAGGTGGAAAGGGTGGTTATGGGGAAGCTTTTTCGTCCACAGGGATGCGGGGAGAGTGGAGAAAAAAGGGGGGATGCGTGGGTCAAATAAAAATCTGCCCAAAGATGGGGGAGGTGAGGGATCTTGAAAGGGATAGAGAGGGGGAAGGACAGGGTAAGGGTGTACGCTGAGAATTAGTGTTCGTGGGAGGAATTAAAAAAACAGACAAGGTTTCGGTTGAGGAATGGGGAATATGCTTTGTGGATAAGGGTTTAAGGGTGGGACGGATCTGCGGATGTCCGCGGGGGGAGGGGGACGGGTAGATGAGAAAGGTTAAGGGCACTGAGGTGACACGTGGAAAGGGGGAGGGAAACTAGGGGAGGAGGTATGGCGAGAGAACAAAGGGAGGAGGAGGGGAGGAAGAGAACAGGGGAATAGTACCCCCCACCCCACGAAAAAATTACCACGTTCGACCCCCCTTTTCTTCTTTTCCATCCCCTAAAAGTCTCCCCTTCATCTGCTTCACGACTGTGCGAGAGCGAAGGGGGTGAAAAAAAGGGTGGCCCAGGAAACCTTGTGTATGCTCCTGCTCCTCCTCTCTCCCACCGGCCCCCGAGGGCCTTGGAGCCATTAGTGGGAGGAGTGAGGGGGCGAGAGGGTTAAGGACGCCAGCGTGCGTGTGTGTGAGCTGGATGTAAGAGTGGTTGGTCGTAGAGAGAGTAAGTATATTCGAAAAAAAAAGTGGAAAGGAGAGGCTAGCTGGAAGACGAATCTGTAGTTAAAAAATATAATGAATGGAAGGGATTCATCCTGTTTATTTTTTCTATTAATTTCGAGTATTTTTTGGAAGCTTAACAAGAGAATTCCTTAGGAATCGCCCCCCTCCCCAACCTCCTCTGCTCTCCCTCCACCTCTGTCCTCTTTGCCGCGATGCTTTTTCCTGTCATTTTTTCGGAAGTTGTAAAACGCGGTTTCTTGTGATAAAGACGGATATGTCCCACGGTCCGGGGAAGAAAAACGAGTAAAAATAAGTGCGCTCGTTAAAAAGGGTTGGTTGATAAGGACAAGCTGAGCTCGAGGGGGTGGGCAGAGGGAGGGAGGCTGGGTTAATAAGGACGAAAGGGAGTAGATGAGCACACACGTACTCATAATTGGGTTGATTTCCGTTCCTACAGCCTGCGTCACTCTCGCAGGCATATCTCCTTCCAAAAAGGACATTTTAGACAAAAAAAAATAAATGCATTCATGTGCCCTGTGTATTTTAGATAATTAAAATATGAAGAAATGCGAAGATATCTCAAAAAGATTCAGGTAGTCTGATAAAATATATACATACGTGCGCCTCTTTGAGTGAAGATGTCTTGTCTCATACTTTTCGGCTTAATTTTAACGCTCGTAGGATTGCAATCGTGGACGGAATCCATTCATTTATTTACAAATTCTCCTTTTTCATACGGATTTCATCTCATATTTCATAAAAGTTATATTAGTGAATAGACCTCCGGTTTATATGATTCTTAAATGCGAAATCTTGTCTTGTGCGAATTTTAAGGGGTGTAAGAACTTGAAATAACACAATGCTTTCAGTGCGAATCATATCCATTATCAGCACCAAGAAAGAATCGTAACATGTACATTATTTAGTGAAAAACGAACATTTGAAGATATAACATTAACACACAAAAAACGACGCGGAAGTTCATTTGGAAATACCTATTTGCAACACATCTCCCATTACGTGGAAAGGATCTTTAGAAGGGTCATTGAGCGCTGATGAAACGGATGAAAAGGGAGAAGAACACGGGAAACAAAAGCGTACCCTGAAAAGGGTGAAAACCAAATGTAGGCAAGAGATAAGATCGCGGAAAGTCTCAAAAAAAAACCAGAAAGGTGAGCTTTGGATTGGACGGAACAGTACGGTTTTGGGGTTTTATTTAGAGGGTCGGTCGAGAGGGTTAGGGGAAGTAGGATATGTGGAGGGGAGGGTGGGAGGGGGATATGGCTACTTTTCCTGGGGAGGATGGGATGAAGGAACGGAAACAGCGAGGTTAAAAAGGATTGAGGGGTTGAGAGAAAGAGCGAGAGAGATGTGAAGGGTGAGCGGGAGGCGGTGGCAGAAAGTTATGGAGGTCTGGAGAATGCCGTCAGTGGAATATCCGAAGCTTTTGATGTCTCTCGCCTTTCCTGCCCCACCAACCAACCCCCTCCTCCTCCTTTTTTTATAAATATACATACATACATGCATCTCTCAACCCATCCGCCCGACGGAGCCACATCCTCCCGAGGGCCATCCCCCAGAGAGATCGCGATGGGAGTGGTCAGCTGGGGAGAAAAAGGAGGGCGTAGTGGCCGCGGGGCGGGTGAGGGGGGGTGGGAGAACCTGTAGGGGAGAAGGGGACTGCGTGAAGCTTGGGGGGAGGGAGGGATTCGGATGGGGGAGCTAAGGGTCTGAGGGGGAGGTGGGAGAGAGGAAAGTGTGGGTGACAGCAGGGGCGGCGTGGGGGGAAGTTAGGGTAAGGGGGTCGGAGGAGGATCGGGAGTGCCGCATGGATGGATGCGAGGCCCGAGGAGGAAGAAATGTAGGAGGATGTGGGTGGCGGAGGGTGGACGGTGTAGTCCTTGGGGTGAGGGAAGGTGGACAAGAGAGTGATGGCGAAAAGGAGAGGGATGGAACGGAAGATTCGTCGGGAAAAAAAGTAGGAGGAGTAGGAGGAGGGAGGGAGGGAGAGGGAAGAATTGAGGAATTCAGGGGGAGCGGGACGCGGGTTTTTTGGGGGTCGGATGGAGGAAGGGAGGGGGAGGGACAGAAGCTCGGACGCAAAAGCTGGGAGAGAGAAACTATGGGAAATGTGTGCATGTGCGTGTGTGTGGCTTGAGGAATTAAGGCAGCAGGGAAAGGGTGGGACGACGACAATGCAAAGGGATGATGGAATAAAAGGGGTTTACCTTTTTTTTTAAATAACGGAAAACGTTGACAAACTCAGGAATTCCGGACCGGATATTTTATCCATGGCATATTTTCGTTTCGTTTTGAGGAGTCCTCGGAAGGGCGAAGCAAGGAAGCGGGCGACGGAAAAAAATATATAAATAAGGAGCAACCTTGAGAATTTGATCGTAAAAGATACTTTCACTTGTTAATATTACTGTTCCTTTTGGATAAAGCTAAAATTTTGCCCGTTTTTCAGTTGGAGCCGCTTATTGCGGAGATGGAGAAGCATAAGCCATCGGGGTGGAGCTCGAGTCGTAATAAATGCGTGTCCGAATAAGACTTCTGGATAATGGAGATTTTTTTGGGGAATGAATGGGCGGCGTATTCCACAATACGTAATCATGTTCTTACGCTAAAGAATAATAAGAGATATTGATATTGTGCGATAAATGTCCCTTAGCCTCATTATTTCCGAACCAATTAATATTTTACAAGGGCATATTCGAGGGCATAAACAAATATCTGCGTCTGCGAAAAGTCTAGTAATGACACTAAATGCAATGGGCTACTTTCAATATGAGATATCTGCAAGGTACATCAACTTGAAAATATATTAGAGGTTATAAATGCAAATAGCATATGCATACAGTTAATTTTGTGTACAAACATTGATTAATAAAGGATGATTTCATACAAGAGCAATTCAGCGATGTCCTTGGTTTTCAAATATAAGTATTCCTTTAATATTTAACCTAGAACGCATCATAGGAGTGCTCATTAGTCCGAACAGGATTTTTCCTACGCCGTGTAATTCAAGATGCTGTTCCCCAGCAACAAAAATGTAGCATGAGAAGGAAGACGATAAATCATAAGGTATAAAGCCAAAAGAGGCGTTGGATTTTAGGATTCAGATTTTAGCTATATTCCGGCCATGCAGTACGACAATAAATTAAACAGTTTAATGCGACGCATTCTTGCGTAATAAATTTGAATCCTATTATTGGTAAAATCGCAATGCTAACCTTATCATATTGATCACCGGGTCTATTTTTTTAAGATTTTGTAATAAGCATATCCCTGATTTTCCAGAAGCTTGGTCATTTTTCGTTTTATTTAATGGCAACGCAGTTACCGTAACAAATATTTATTCGATTACTTTGTCAATCTTTTTTATTGCCTAACTGACTCATGTAAATAGTCAGAACTTAAGATACATTTTTATTGCTAGTAACAAAATACTTGACATTTGCAGTAAAATTATTGTTAAAAGAGCTAAGTAGTACAACAGTGTTCCGAAGAATACACGAAAAAAAGAGAAAATTTGCATTGTGGAGGGACTAGGGAAGAAATGAGGTTGACCACGAAAGAAATTTGTGAATACAGTAATAATATCGGAGTAACCTTGGAGAGTTTTTTCAAGTTTCCTTCTATAACTTCTGCTGATAGAAAATATGCTCATGAAACCCAGAAAGGTCGTAAAAAATAGAAGAGAGAGAGAGAGTTTTCGGGATTTTTCTGAGCTGGACGTACGGAGGGACTTTTTTTATTTCCTTTCCGCATTTTGTTTTTTTTTTATTTTCCAAGATTATTCATTTTCCTTGACCAGTGCCAACTCCTGCAAACTCTCAACAATTTTTATCTCTCTCGAGGATGTGCGTTCCACGAAATTTCTCTTAAAGTGTACAATAACTAAAGAAATGACAATTCATGATTACTACTGACAGAAGAGGTTCAATTGAAAAATTTTGAAATTTTGGGGAGATGTTGAAATTTTCAAATGCACGTGGGTGAGTGAGAAGGAGACTAAAAGAAGGTAATCCATTACGTAATTAATTTTATAAGATAAGGGTGAATATTTTGACTTGGTATCTCATTTTTATTCATAATTTTGCCTTTAAAATCACAAAAATATTTTGGTAAAACATTTTCCTTCGATATTCAAGAGCTTTCGTTCAAGCTTCAGCTTCGATTATCAACGAATAAAAATGCATTAACACATCGAAAAAGAATAGTTCCTTCGAGAATGATCTTTATAATATCAAATGGATGGGTGAAAATGAAAAAAACCTCATCTTTTGGGCACAGCGCAAAAAGTTAGATGCAGTCACATCGATAAAACAAAAGCCATGGCATTATCAACAACGCTCTCTGATAAAATCTCTATACGCTACGATGCTTCACAGCCAAGTTCTCATAAATTTATTACTTTTCTACCTTTATCCAAAAGAATTGGTAAACAAATCCATACTCTTGCACCAATATTTTCAAAATTCTTTATCAGAATCGTGAATGTAAATAAATGCCTGTTTAAAGGCCTGAACATATAGTATTTTACATTTGAATTCCACCAGTTTTGATGAAAAAAATCTCATCATGATTATTTTTCTGGATCAAATCAAGGTAATCAACCTGAAGGTTGATCAGGATAGTTAACGGTAGAACTGAGCTCTAAAAACTCTTGGTTGGTTTTGTTCGATTATTGTCATTCAAACATATAATTTATCACATTATTTTATAACCATAACTAATTTTATAATTAAATAATATGGCTTATTTACCAAATTAATAAATGATAATAAATTACGATAAAGCAGTGGTGATAAGTGAACGATGAGAGTAAAACCAATATGCGTATCTAAGTTGGACGGTGATGAACTTTCCTAGAATGTCGTTGGATACTTTTTTCCTGACTAGAGAAACGAGAGTTCGCAATATATATTCAATAGGAGGGTAAAAGACTCCGTGGCCAGCTCAAGAATGGAGATAAGAATATCAAGAATTGATTGGAAAATTAAAAGTACCCATTTCTTCATTGTGGTCCAATAGGAAGAAAATATCTAGATTTAGGATGCCAATAGGTATATAGACATCGAACACTCTTGCAAAATCATCTTTTGAAAACGAGAACCGTCAATGGAAAAATATCATTTTTAATCTCTAGAAGTTTTATATGCTAGATGAGTAAAGGATAAAATTTGTTCTTAGCAAAAAACAGTTGAGATTAGACATTGCCCTTATTAACGTCCGAGATTTTGTGACAATGGCACAATCAATATGCTAAATCTTCATAATCTTATTCACTTGGTAAACCACTAAACTAGCGAGAATCATTTTGATAGGGGTTAGAGATAAAAATTAAGAAGAAGGTCTGCGTGTATAGGTAGACAATAATTTCGGTCAATTTTAATAATTTAATTCTAAAAACTTTTC
This sequence comes from Hetaerina americana, assembly GCF_022747635.1. NCBI lineage: Eukaryota > Metazoa > Arthropoda > Insecta > Odonata > Calopterygidae > Hetaerina > Hetaerina americana. The sequence continues at coordinate 24,916,222 of NW_027287095.1, read as the reverse complement.
CAAAATGACTTATATTACAATAGTTTTAGACTTAAACGTAAAGGAAAAGATTAAACGAAGAAAGAATGGTTCAGGGAATGGTATAAAGGGCAAATTTCAGTGATAAGAAGTAAGAGATGTCCTGAAAGTATGGTTTTGAGCGAACAACCGAGGTGAATTGATGAACAGGGACGTACGTTTGGTCAGAAAATCTGGGGAGCAGAAACCGGGTAAACAAGCGAATTCTATGTATTTTGTTCTGTCTCCTCCGAGCTCCCAACGTAAGTATTCCCTCTTTGCCTTTTTCTCTCTCCTTATATTTCCTTTGATGGATATTTGTGCAAGCACGCGGATCTCCCAGCTCTTTTTTCCTTCTGGCTATGCGCCGCTACTGCGGTATCTGACGAGACGCGAGGAGCGAGAAAGAAAAGCGACACAAACATGGCGGTGGAAAATAAAAACGCTGTGCCCTAAAGGAGGGAGTTAAAGAATCTACAAGTATCTCCACCTCCTCGGAATAGTTGCTGTTTTGCTAGTACATTATTTTTTCCCACCCTTTGAAAAAAATAATAATTATCCACCATTCACATATATTCCTTTAAATTATTTCTTACGGCCAGTTTTTTCCCGGAGAAGTTGTCGTTTCACCGACAGTCTGATGATAAAAACGGAAACTGCAATAAAAATACATTTGAAAATACTTCATATATATATATATATATATATATATATATATATATATATATATATATATATATATATATATATATATATATATATAAATATATATATATATATAAATAAATATATATATATATATGTATATATATATATAAATATGTATATATATATATATATATATATATATATATATATATATATATATATATATATATATTGTGTTTTTCCTAACATACACGTATTTGAGTTGAACGTAGTTGAAAAAAAAATCCGTGTAACTTAATTAAGGTGGATTTCCTTGTTAAGTAGAAAATAACGAGAATTTTCATGAAAGTATTGAATTCTTAAGTTTTCAAAAGGTACTCTGTACCATTGGCGGGGTTCAAAATCTAAATCTAATGCCCCGTTTCTGTTTTTGAAGGCTTAGCAACTCTTCCCTGTTGATGGTTCCCTCCGACTTCCGCTAGATTTGTATTTATTAATTGTTGTTGCGTCAATAAAAATTTTGAACCCATATTTATTAGCACGAAGAAGGAATCTCCTATAGTCGTATCAGAATGAGAGCAAGAAATTTCCTTTATGAATTAAGAGGGAGCCTTCATGAATTAAGTCTAAGGTAATACTGTAGGCACTAATGAAAATATGTGCTATAAAGCACACTTCTGCCGTTAAGTGGAACGTGTTAGTTTATTTATACCCACTGAACTAATTTCAATATGGTAATGAACAATTTTATAACCGAATATGTTATTAAGAAACAAATCTTTCTAGTGTTGCTCTTATGCGCAAAATAAGTAATCAACAAGCGGTAGAAATAGACCCTCATTAAATCCACAGAAATATTCTTTCCCTAACATTGAATTGACATTTGTTAGGGTGATAGCTTATCATTTGATGAGAATGGTCAAATCTGCGTTATCCATTACTCGAGAAATGGATTTACTTGGGTAATAGCAAATAAGAAGGTAAATAAAAAGCAGTGTATACAATATTGCCAGCATTTTAAATACTAAAACTCATTTCCTTATCCATGGCTTAAAATCAAAGACTAGAGCCCATTTTCGATGCCACTCACACTTGATCTAATACATGGGTGGTCTGAAAAGCTTCTGACCTATAAAATTTCATAAAAAATGCCTTGTATCTTTGTTGGGTCGGAAACATTTCAGACCACCCATGTATTAGATCAAGAGTGAGTCTAACAAAGGTACAAGGTATTTTTTCTGAAATTTTCGAGGTTGAAAACTTTTCAGACCACCCTCGTACAAGTATACACTCACTAATCATGCATATGTGATAGTGGATGATATTTAAAAAAATAGCATAAAAAGAACGAAGTTGGCTCGGTTGAATTTTATTATATATTCAATAAAATGCGGGAGACCTGACATCAAAACTAGACTTGCAGCAGGAAATACTTCGTAACAATGAATAAAGGATTAAAAGTATACTTAACGAAAAGTATTTACCTATTTGATATGATTTATAGGTAATATTGCTTTTCGCCTGCATAATACCTAATCTAAATAGTTATAATATATGTCATTATTATGACTCATAATCTTGAGTAAATTTTTAAATTTCAGATCGTGCGAAGAAGTTGGGAGTTAAGGTAATAGCACACCCAACATTAATTAATTTCATGAAGGTTTATATCATCAAGGATGGGACCTTTCTTTAGACGTCACTATATCTAGTTTTTCTAATAGCCATATCTCTTGCAGAACATTGCCACTCAAAGTATAGTAAATACCCTACGTTTTTATAAAACGAACTCCTAGAGTCATTTGGCATGGCTAATATATGCTGAATGCAAAATTAAAATTCGTCCCATTTCTGAGATCCGCAGACCGGCTAGCATCACTGCAATCTCCATCCCATGGACGTATCTTCGTAATCAGCAGAAAAGCTTTCCTTGGAAATAAAGGCAACCCATAGGACCAAACGACGAAGAGGAGACACATAGATACCTACTTTCTTATGTCGCGTAAAATATCGTGATGCTTTTCTAATATTTTGGAAGTCTTGTTAAGATACGCCGAAGATTCAATACACACCAAATTGCAAACATTATCTCCCACCCGCATCTTGAAAAAAAGAAAAAACCTCGAGTTTAAAACTTGTGCTCGAGGTATTTATGAGGAGTTTTTGAAGAATTGAGGACCAAGTTGCAGCGGATAAATGAAGGCGTTCTGTTTGGGCGCACGACTAAAGAATGAGCGCAAGAGGTTGGAGGAGAGTTTAGAATGGAATAGGAGAGAGGAGGGACGCTTTCAAAATGGGAATTCCCACAGTGATGAACTTTCAAAGGCAATCGAGGAATCCGCCAGTTCTCAGCCACCCCATACTACCACGAGTATCGAGGTTCTGGTCTTTTTCTGAGAGTGAGTTTTAAATGAACGATCTTTGACTGCGAAGGAATTTATCGGGAGCGATGGAATCCGCAAGGAAAACATCAAACGCTTTCCACCGGGGAGGGAATGTCGATTCGTGCCAACTTGAACGGATGGGTGAATATTGCGATGCGGACTACTGAGAAGAACTATGAGGAATGGGAAGGGGAGCCTATAACTGAAGACGAACGGTCCTTCGGAGCTCTTGGCTCCTGGTAAGTGGAATTCGAAACAGGAAAGCGCTGAAAGGATTACTTCGAATGAAGGATTTATGAAGGGATGATGGGAAATCGCGGAGTGGGAGGGAAAAAGACAGCAGATGGTGAGACGGTGAGGACGAGGAAAGGGATGGGTCGTTCGTCAAGCTGTGCAAACAATTGCCCAGAAAACAAGGTCCATTGAGGCCAAGTAATGGCTTAATACGATATCGAATTGAGTTCGTGATTCAAAGCTTGGCAATTACATATTCAAGACATCGTTTTTGCTCAATTTACCGTTAAAAGATCACTAGGCCACGCAAAAATGAAGTTTTACTCACACTTGTGCTGTCAAACTTTCTAATGCAGCTTGAATGTTCTCAATTTTCAATTCAAAGGTGAAATATCACTACTCAAACTTTTGAATAGTGATATTTCACTATTCCAATGAAAAACATTTCCGAAGGGAAAGGCAGTAAGAGAAATCAACGCTACACTTTGTTTTGTCACGTGTAGCGGCAATCCGTAATTTTATGCAGTAATTTCAAAATTTAGACCAACGTTAGATTGAATTAAGCTCTCAATCAAACTCTAATGCTTTCATATCAGGTTAAGAATTCATAATTTATACAATTAAATATATACACAATTGAATTGCAAAATTAATGAAGGCTTAAAACTAGCTATTGATGACAAAGTAACCTTTTTGTATGTATTAATTCACTCTTCCACATTCACAAGCCAGCCAAAATCATTCAGGCGTACTTTGTTGAAATCATTACTTTGCGTTTTCTCGTACATGTTTAAAAACGTTTGGCGGGATCCATTTAATATAAATTTAATGATGTTGGAGATGGTATCAGAACAAATTTTAGGTAAAGGTAGTGCCGATTCAGGAAACACGTAAAAGTAACGCATTCAACAAGACAAAGAAAAGTAAAAGGATGCTGGACATTTTATAAAAGACATGTCACAATCTCGACGCATGCCTCTCCGAAGCGCGCGATGGTTACGTCGAAGTGAAAAGTAGAGATGGGGATGGAGAGGTGTTTGGTGTGGAGAGAATCAAACCGGAGCGAAGGGGAGGGAGAGCAGAAGATAATGTGAAGCAAACAACGCGGGCAGAAGGAGGAACGTTTGCGGCGGCGGGAGGAAAGATGGACACGGCATGAAAAGCTTTGAGGCTGGAAGGGGTGAAATTGAAAAGAGGCGTGGGAGAAGAGAGGTTTCGTTTGGGGATTCGCGGGGGGGGGGTGGCAATGGAGAAGCTTGTGGAGAAGAGGCATGGGGTGAGGGGCGAGTGGGACAGAGATAAAAAGCGGTTCGAGAAGGCCAGCATAAAGAGAAGAGGGTTGGTTGACGGCTAGGAGAGGGGATGAAGAGGGAGAGGAGGTTCGGGAGGAGTGTGGGAGAGGCAGGGTGGGTCGGATGAGGTCGGACTTTTGGCGGCATACGACTGATGAAAACCAGAAAGCGCTTCATCGGATATTTAACAAGAATTTCGGCTCGCCGATGGATCGTGGCGAGGTAAGCGGTTTTCGGGTTTCAGTTTGTTATTCCTTTCCGGCTCCTCCCCTCCCGCAACTCATCCTCTCCCCCCTTTTACCAGCGGTCTCTCACCCTTAGCACACATTATTTTTTCCCCTGTCCCTAGCCGCCCCCTCTTCCGAGCTCCTTTTAAACCCTTCCTTCCATCGACCTCCACGTTTGACTTTCATGCCTTCTTTTATACCAGTCCTCCCTAACTATCACTCCTTTTCTCTTCTCTCCTCTGGAATCTCCCTTCGTGTCCCCCTCCCCCACCTTTGTCTCCCTGTAAAAACCTTTTACATATCGTCCTACTTTTTCTGCGGTCAAACGGCAAAATAGAGCCACACTAACCAAAAAGAATCCCAAAAATTGTAACATCCAGCGTGTTATGGAATATTTTTTTGCAATATTTGCAGATATTTGGGAGCAAGTATCTGTGCCTGATGTATTGTTTCGTGATAAATATTACAAGAAGGATATAAATGTGATATTTCTAGCCCTCTTATCTCTACAAGGTAGGCTGTCAATTATAAAAAAAATCCCAAAATGTCATCTTAGGATTTTGGAGTCAAGATGAGAAGGAGCTGTGAACGGGGAAAAAATGTGTTACCCTTTACTTGCAAATATATTGAAAATTACATTATCCAGCCTATGACTTGTTCATCATAAAATTCGCCACAAAAACTTTTAACGGAAGAAATTAATAGAAATATATATTCAACGTGAAAACAAATTCTTGCCGGTGTAGCCATTAGGGAATGACTAAATGGATTAATGATTTTCTTGTATTTGCATTCCTGTACACCATCATGCCATTGCTGCATTCGAATTTGAAAAATTAAAGACAACCGCCAATTTTAATATCAATAATAATTTCAAGATTTTTCATTCCAAGAAAATTATATTTGGAATCATCGTTTACGAAATTTGGTCAGTAAATAAACATAGTCTTAAAATTAAAAATAGACGAGTAATTTACAAAAAGGAAAGTTGGGAGTGAAGGAAGGAGGTTGCACAGGAAAAAAATACTTGAAGCGTGTTATGTTCTTTCACAAATGAATTTAATTGTACTCTAAAGTACAATACTATTTTCCCTTCTTACTTAATACTTACCCTAAGTTAATTGAGTAGTCCCATAAGCTATAAATAGATTTGAATCATTAACATTTTAGGTAAATTTTATAAGCCTGAAAATAAGTCATTTTTCAAAATATCACCTTTGGCGCCACTGTGGGAAAATTGGCTTTGTCCGAAGTAAAAGAAAAATAACTCTGTAAAAGTTTATTTTACTTTCAAAATTCGACGAGATGGTTTCATTTTTTTACTGATATACATTCCCAGTTTGATTTAAAAAAAATGATAACTCTTCCAGGGATGCACCGCACGCAATAGGCGCATGCGCGTTCGCGATAGCATGTTAGGCTGTCAACGACTTAAGCATTTTTCGTAGTCAGTAACGCGCATATATATTCTGTTGACATTAACGCTCATTCCTTCATTAGTAAAAATTTAACTCACCCATGGGCGAGATTGAAAATAATAAATATGTTTTTGTAACTACATATATGATTTCATCTTTAAATCATTCATTTTGTTTGTAAGTATTATAAATTTTCCTGAGGCCTCGGATATAACTAGCTCGTACATCGGAACCTACCTATTCAGATTGTCTGTTCTCTACAGCCACTTTGGTTCTCATGATAATTTGCACATCATAATTGATTCTGCGTTGGGCTTTCGATGTCTCTGAACGCAAATCCATGCATTGAACCTTGCAATATATGCATCAAAGTTCATTTGAAACCTCTGATTGACCAAGCCTTGGTTCGTTCATTTTTCACCAGTTTATAACATTTTTAGAGTTTAATTCTAGTTAAAATTCGGAAGATCCCACCATTGTTGGCACCTTATCTCTGAATTACGCTGTCATCGAAGGGAATAATCTTATTTAATTGTAAGTCTTAACTGATGTGATTTTTGTATGTGACGTGGAATAAAGACCCCGACAATTTCCCGAGGCTTAACAAAATTGAATTTTACTCGACTTAAACTTTGAATTGCATTATTAATACCTAATTTCCAAGAGTCCTAATCATTGAAATCACGATTTAACTCTTTTGAGAGAGAAGAGGTTCCTTTCAGATTATGTCTGTGTGTCTGCGTTGCGAGACTTTAAAGAAGCTCTTATGTATGTGAAAAAGTTATTAACCGTAATTTCTACTAACAAAAAATAATCTGACCTACAAGAATTTCTTTAAAAAATTGTGAACTTAGGAATAAAAACTTGCCAGTACAGTCTTGGATTAAGGCAGGGGTCAGAATACGGAATAATGCTATTGATACTAGATCATAACTTTATTGACAGCACCAAGAGGACTATTTAACAATATTTGAACACTATAAGGTAGTTTGTGAACGGCGTCTCACTTGGAGGATGATATGGATCAATAAAAACATAATTTACGTTCAACCATAAAGGATAATTGTAACTAATAATCGCAGAATTGGAAGATAAAAAAGGTTTCCCAATTAAACAATTCCCGGTTGAGATTTAAGAAAAAATTCACTGTTCAAGAGGCCTCAAATTTTCTGAATTGCTATTGAAGAGACGCATTATTGATTAACAAGGATAACCTATCAATGGCCATTTAGTACACGTGCACCTCATTTGAAAACATTTACTGCTAATTATTTTTGCAATGGTGGGATATCACTTTTTGAAATTTCAGGGTAAATGTATTTTCAAGACGAGGGAAGACCTATCAAGTGAACTTTTGTCCTTTCAGAGGTTTTCTGACCAAGTACCTAGTTGAGATGGATTGCACCTGATTGAGAGCACAACGGAAATGGGGTAAGTGGCGAGCAAGGACTGAGGGAAGGGACGAGGGTTTGGTTGGCGGTGATAGGAAAGAGCCAGGATTGGAGGGAACAGGGCCCTGAGAACATTCCAGAGGTTTACCTCTCGGGTATTCCCTCTTCACTTCTCTACCCATCCCCGCTTCCCTCACCATCTTCCATTAATCCCGCTTCTTCAGATCCTATGGCCCAACCCTCTCGGAATCCTTGCTTTCCGATACCCACACGTTCAACTGGAACTCTTTAGCGGTTAGCTCTCAGGGAAGATGAATCACCAATTTACTAAAGACGCTTAAGCGAAATGAAGGCTTTCAACATCTCTTTATCATGCTTAACACCACTGACGGAGAATGGCGATTCGAAAGCCATTTTATTAAGGCCTTCAGATTCTTTATCACTTCGCAGTTCAGATTCACGGAATGATGGTGATGGAATATCAATAATTCCTAAGCTGCATATTTCCTTATTAAAATGCGAAATCAATACAGTTCTGCCGAAGTTGATAAATTAATCATTTCCAAACTAACTAGGTTGAAATAAAATGAATAACTAGGTTGAAATAAAAGCAACAATTTCGGAGTGAAAAAATCATTCGCCTTGACCGGGATCCGAAATTTCGCCTCACTATGGAATTGTTGCATTGAAATGCATATTAGCGGATGACTCCGTTAAAAGTCATTGTCATTACCGCATTAGGCTTGATAATTCATTCTTTACTTAAAATAACTTCTCTAGACTCCTCTGGCAGTCGTCATTATAACCTCCTGATTACCCTTCATAACCCCAAACACAAGCAGAAAATGTCATTATTCTGGTAGAAGAATATTTTAAAGAGATTTTTGACAACCCCAATATTAGTCCCAATTTATACAAAATACAATTATGAAAAACCTAGTTGGACTGGAAGTTCAATGAAGTAGTTGTAAACTACAAAATTGCATAAAATATTTTTAATAGTCGAATGCCTTAAATCTATGTCGTTCCAAATGATTATTTATTCATTTTATATTTCCCAGTAGAATAGCGAAGGCTCAAATTAATTTACCAATATGTTCGGTACTTATGCAGTCATATGACCATTTGTTGTTAAAATTTATTGATTTAAAGATTAATGCATACGTCTCTAAATGTTTCATTTAAAGTGTGAGGAAAAATTAGATTGAAACGTGACCAAAGCGGTAGAGTATGGTTTTAGAGAATAACATCCAGTGGAGATTTACAATGTTTTTTCATTACTACAGGTATGTCTTCCATAAAATAATCTCTTGAAGTTTAAATTCCTTTATGGTATCTCATCTCTTTCTCCAAACTTACTTCCTCCATGGTATGTATTCCGTTTTCTATACATATGAGTTCATTTAGACAGACACTAAAAGACATATAAAAGCATTTCCTATTACCCAGTACTTCTTTTCAAGTAATCATTTGATGTCTCCACCCTGGCAGGAAATCTAAAGAGGGAAAAGTAAGTGGTAAAGACTTACAGCTATTCCAATCCAGTCATATTCTTCCCTTTCCCCTTATTTCTTTTTCATTGATGAAATATTTTTCTTGCACATATTCTAGGTAGGTCGGTTTCAATGAATGAGCTGATAAAATAAATGACAGTTAATCCTAAACTCACAGAAGAACCCAAATTCTAAAGATAGCTCCATTACGTCGCTCTAACCTCTCAATAGTCAGACACATGGAAATTATGCTCCATATACATAAATTGAGTCGAGAAACCCTTGAGAAGGGTTTCTCGACAAAACAGATATTCTTGTCCGACCTTACTGCTTAAAAATTAATGTGCCCTTTTCTTATCATAGATGATGTTCCGATTACTCAGATAAAAATTCACTACTGCGTTGGTCATTGAAAGTTAAAATTATAAGAAATAAAAATGGTGAATAAGAAATTATACATGTACCCAAGAATGTTCCAAAAATTAGTTATTTATTAAAAGCACGATTCTTATCTTTGGGATAGCTAAATTGTGACGATTTGCCTATTTCAGAATACGACTTTCCTAATTCCTCCTACCAGTGCCACGTAATTAGACTCAACAGAGCGTGTTTCAAAGTAGTTTCCTGAATGCAGTTTTCATAAATTATTCATTATGACATTTGTAAAACCTAAAGCTCATCTAGACAATGCAATAATCATTAACTGAAAATGACTTTCAAGTTTAGTGTCCAAAATTCAATTCTTTATAGATTATACATTGAATTTCCTCAAAAAAATATCCCTTATACTTGAGTTAGCGAAGGAAAAAAGAGATATTTTTTCGCATGGCCACATAGGACGTCCTAATTATCTGAAAAACATTAAATGGCATTAAAATGCAAAATAATTCAAAGGAACCCAAAAAACGCGCCCAAGGAAAATGCGGAGAGTTCTCTTCCGGTGTATACCTGGCACGCTCTTTTTTGAAAGAACTTTTGGCCTTTAGCTTCTCAAACAATAATGAGAAATACATAATGGAAGTTCTTCAACACAGGTAGGAACCTCGAAAATGCATTGCACTTGTGACTGGTTTAATATAAATATGTGAAATTTATTCGAGTTCAGGACCTTTGATCACGAGTGACAGAAATGCAATTTATTATAAATGTAAGTCGTTACGTAAGACCTGAAAAAATGAGACACAAATGCATCTAGAAAGGGATGCTTAAATCGTAAAATGTCCCAATTCATGCGTTCAAACTCTAATGTAACGACTACAAAAAGTTAATGTTGAAAGCGACTCCAACTAGGATTCTTTGAAGGTGCAATGTATTATGATATCTACATAAGATGAATTTAGCCCAATTGCTCTTGAGAAACGGATTGTAAATACAATTTGGTATCTATGTTCCAATTATTGACTGATATTTTAAATATTACTCATACATTTTTGAATAAGACCCACCGAAAAATATACACGTCTTCCTGTGCGTCTTACATACCCACATAAATATTATTTACGAATGAATAATGTTTTCACATAACTAGCTCCTCTTTACCTATGCCGGAGGAATTTAAATCGATCGCGGTCATTTATAACTTAACTGTGGCACCGATCGTGTAAAAAAACAATTTATTAAATTTTTCATGAGAGATATCCTCGTGCATCAGAACAAGATATCATCATACTGAAAGGCTTTCAAATGTTTAGAGCGCGTAAAAATTTCAAAATAATTTCCAGTCGTAACTTATTGTATGGACATTACTAAGAGGTGCTATTGCGTAAATAACCAGTTTAAGCCTTTACTCATCACATTTGGGCGATGGTTTCCACATTAGACTCACTTCCGCTATATTAAGATACGATTGACCCACTTTTGAGATTATCTCAACGACAATTAAATGTCGGATGCAGATTCTAATGGTAGATAATGAGTTATAAAAAACGTACCAAGCATTAATTGCAACCAACATGAGTGACTACGACTCATATGCCTGTGAATAAGATGGGAAAAATTAGCACACAATGAGATCAGAGCATTAGAGCGCGAATTATCTGCGCAGCAATCCTTTATATCATTTCTGTTTTATTATACCCATCACGGAACCATTTGAATTAGCATTCCACTCTTGGCCAACCCTTTAACATTGTTATTGTCCTTGTGCATACCAGTTTCTTAAATCTAAACATTCTGTGGATGCTCAATCAAAAACGTACGGTCTAACGTGCAGACTTCGACAGTGCGTAAACACACTTCAAGGAAATTTATATCCCAACCTTCGCTTAACTTTCCCAGAGTAGATATTACGGATCTCCTCTTCGAGTCTCATCTCTCCTCTTCCAAGTTACCTGAACGTCTAACGAGCAATTTGCCATAATTTTGTGCATAAGATTAATGGCGCCAGGTTGATTTCAACTTTCCTCCGTTGAGTGAGCCATAGTGTAAGGAGCAGATTGTAAAAATGATTGCCTCCGGGTATGTAACCTTGCCCTGAATCGCGGTTACAAATTTTTTGTAACTTAGAACAACAGGCTACCCGAAAAGTTTGAGCTCGGTTTTAGTGAGTGTTTCCCACAGAACAATATTGAGGCCGAGCCCTAAATCAAATAAACTATATTTTAAAGAAGAAATTTACCATGTGATTTTTTACAACACTCATTTAGCCTCTAAGTATATTTTTAAACTCATTCAGGAAAGAGGCTCCTTCCACGTTTTCAAACGGTAACTACTCGCAAATGAACATAAATAATTTTGCTGGCACTTTTACCAACCACTCTTGGTTATAAACTCCATGAACGGTTTGTTCTCGCACTATCTTACATTTTATTTCCCAGCCTCTACTTATAACTCCCCGTTACGTCTTAGATCACCTACTTCATTCATTCCATCCTCGGCCTCCCTATCTTGGTAGGTCCCTCCGTCACCCCCTTACTAACCCTACTCGGTTAATTTTTTCGCCTGTTCCAGTGTGTCCACCTCCACTCCTCAAATTTTTCCCCTCTTAAACGTCTTTCCGTCGTGTTGGGAAATCCTTCCCTACAGTCACTCTAGCCGAGCAATAGGTTGTTGTCTTCCACCTCCCCTCTTGTCGTTCTATATGCGCGGAAAACACTACCCGTAGGGAATGGCGGCGCACAATTTTTGCGAATTCGAAACGGGGGAATCGTTTCGAGGAGCTGCGGAAGCGGAAGGGATCCTGCACCCGAGAGGGGTTCATTTTCGTCGAGATATCGGGAGATGGATAGCTAAGGAAGCAGGAGGAAGCACGAGAAAGGACGAGCGACGCTGTGATGAGGCGAACGACGAGGAGCGGGGAGGGGAAGTGGGGGGTGTGATTAAGCTGCGTTTGGTGGCGGGGTTTAGATGATGGGTGGGTTGGAGGTGGAGTGGTGGGTGACTTCGGGCTGGGGCACGGGGGAAGGCGTCACGCCGGTGGATTGCCCTCCCGTCCCTCCCATTCTTCTCCTCCATCAGCTAATCCCCTCGCCCCCTGCGCGCACACACCCGAAACACACACACACACAGACACACACGAAATACACACTCGCGCACACGGGGCAGGCACCTCCTGCTCTCTTGCACCCGGAAGCAGCCGGCGGACGGTGATGGGAAAAAGCGGCGCGTTTTTCGACCGCAGATGGAAAGATAAGGTGGCGAAGGGGAAAACGCGTGGGGGAGGGAGGGGAAGGGTAGAGTGGGGGAGGTGGGGGAGGAGGATGGGCGAGGGTACTGGTTGGTGAGTGCGAGGGGAGGGACGTAGCTCGAGGAGGGAGCGAAGGAGTCATTCGAATCGAGGGAGATTGAGAAATGAGATTGCCGAGGGCGTGCATTTTGTGTATTTTTTTATATTTGTGTATGGAAAAAAAATAGTTTTCTGTTTTTTGAGGAAACAATGACCGAACGGGTCGGACATTAAGTTGTGGCTGTGAGAATCGACAAGGAGGTTTTGGGAATGAGGACACCTGAAAGAATGAGATGAACTCCTCACTCCTTGTTCACTCCTGCGCAGTTTTCTTCCCTTTCATACCGATTTTATCGTCTTAAAATTAATTTATTTTCTTATTTTTCTCTTTGAAGCAGGGCTTCGAGAATGAAATTTATTGTTAAGTTTCTTTAGGGGAAACATCAGCTTACTCCTGAAGAGCTTAGTGAGTTGTAGCCTATATTTCTTTGTGAAGGAACAGCGGTATGTCTAAAGTACGTACAGCTATATTATAAGGACTTTTAATGTAAAAATACGTATAATAAATGCATAGTTTATAATTCAAGTTCAACAAATATTATATACATAAATAATTTTATTAAAAACAATAATACATGTTTAAAGTTGTGTTTCAATCCGAAGGCTAAATTTTACACTAATAAGTTTGGAATAGTCGATAGAAAAAGTAATTTTTTCGTGTTGGTTTAAACTGCCAATCTTGATGTTTAAAATTCCAAAAAATAATTTCGATGGTATCAATATTTAATAAAATATCATTAATTTTCCTCAAAATAAAGAGTAAAAACGAAGATATAGTATAATGATAAGATGAGGTTATTCCACTAAAGAAATCAATTGGTGTCTCCGGGTAAGAAATGCCATGAAAAATAACAAATAAAGATTAACTCCCATCAGCTATTATTAAACCAGAAATACTTTGTACAGATGAAGTCTAAATTTGCAAGCAGTATTTATTTGCTATGGAAATGTGATTCACTGCTGGAACACAGGAATCAGACAGCTATAGAGTTCCCGGGGATGTAGTCGACGGAAAAAAATTTTTTCAATGGAGATTTTACAAAGTTCCAAATTGTAAGAATTCAGAATTTTTAGAAAAAAATTATCTTGACATCCTAAAAGAGACTTTAACTGCGAAAATGAATTTTTTAAAACAGTAACCTTCAACAAGTATAGGATACTCCGTTAATTTTATTTTCAACTTGATCCACAAAGACCGTAACGTTGCAAATGAATTTAATATTTTCATTAGAACTTTTTTTTAATTTCTCCGGCCGCTCATCCGATTAAAATATTTTTAAGCGATGCATCTTATGGACTCCATAATAAGCTATGATCGGTTAGTGGACAAATCAGAGAAAAAGATTTTTTTCAAGAAAACACGATGACTTACCAGTGATCAGAAAAAAAATTGACGAACTAAGTTAATATTTTTGGTCAAATGCGTGTCACTTTAACTTTAATGTCGAAATAAAACGATGAAAACACATGCAAGTGCGTATTTTGATGCCCGCGAAAAAAAAAATAACTCGTGAAATTAAGCGAAGACTTAATATCCCAAAAGCGACGCCTAATTTTTGCCTCACAATAATTATCGCTCAATTTTTTTCCAATTAGGCGACCACGTGATCATGACGTGGACCTCATAATTATCAACTCCGATTCACTCGAACGCTCGTCTATTAATCCCCTTCCTGCCGTCCAACTCACCCACCCCTGCCCTCCAAGCCCATTGCACTCTTCCCTCCCGCCCTCTCCCTAATTCATATTTCTCAATTTGGGATCCGTAGTATTTTGTCATTAATATGATTGCGTTTTCCCTTTGGCCTTCTCCGTGTAGGTTTTCGTCCCATCCTAATTGAAGGCTGATGACCTCATACCATCCCATTTTTTTGACGTGAAATAATAATGATGGTTCCTTTGCGTGCCCCGAAAATGAGCAATGGGAGGTAGGGAGCAGAAGGGTGGGTGGAGGAAGGGGATTGGTTGGTGGGGGGGTCTGGAAGGGATGGAAGGAGAAGGAGCCGCGGTGTATAGGATTTGAAGAAGGAGAAAAGGGAAATGAGGGTGGGGGGAGTGAGTTCGGTGGGCGAGAGGGGAAAACCATTGGAATTGCCACTATTGTAGGCGACGGTGAAAAATGAGAGGATTAGTCTACGCGGGGAGAAGGAATCAGTGCACTGGGAAAAGGCTAGAAAAAAAAAATAATATATATATATATATATATATATATATATATATATATATATATATATATATATATACAAATAACATCAGTTTGTCCCTTCTGAGGAGGAAAGCAAATACTAGACGGGTTGAATATTGATGGATAGAAATGAAAATTTCACTCAATTTCACTGATTTTTCTCAATAAAACGTGCTATCTTTTCATAGGAGCATACTTTTTCAGATCCTCAAACTAAATAGCAGGAATTCTTACAATATATCGCAAAAAAAACTTTTCTAAAGGCTTGTCCAGAAATGTAAATTCAGATAATTCCACCACGATGGAAAAACTGACCAATTTTCGAACATTTCTAAGTGCACAATCTAAATCACAGGTTAAAACGAGTAAAAGATAAAATACGATAAAATGAATGAAATTTGTCAAAAAAATGTGCCGACAAAGATAGCGTAAATCCGATTCGAAAAATCTCAGTCATTTCTGTTGAATTTGAGAGACGTTCAAAATTTAAAACAGATCATTTTCTGATTTATACTTCTTTGAAGCTTCCCGACGCTGAATATTACGAGGAGAAAACATTTAAATAAAACAATAGCTAAGATACGACTGCACGGACTGTGGTTCTGCATTTCTGGCTTTTGAAAGACTAACAACACTAATGCACAAGGGAGGAATAACAATAACCACTACCTTGGTCCAATATCGACGAATTTGCCGGAAAGATAGAGGTTAACCATATCAAAGCACAGGCAAGCGGTCAAGATGATAGACAGACACATAGGGTCTGGCAAACGAGGCAATAAGAGAAATGCAGTGAGGACTAGAAGGGAGAAGAAAGAGAGATGCCGCAGGAGTGTGGGACGTGGAGGGGTGTTTTTCAGGGGGCCGTGGGAAGATGGGGGCTGTTCCAGAGTGGCGTGGTTTCCAACCCACCCTCTCCATTGCCATCCAAAAGCAACCCACCCCCCCTCCCTCAATCCCCACACACTCTCCCGCCCGTTCCCTCCCTCCCTGATTGATTGATTAACTCCTCAGGTTCTCCGTCAAGGACGCCCAGATAAGATTGCTTGTGGGAAATTAAAGTTTCGGGAGGGAGGAGATGGCATTAGCGGGGAGTGGGTGTGAGGGGGGGTTATGGAGGAAGGGGGAGGCAGGGGGTTAGAAAGTGGGATTTGGAGGAAGTATGGGGAGGAGGAGGAGGGGGTCGGAAGGGATGGCGGAGGAGAGGGGAAAATTTGAAGGGTTAGGTAAAGCGGGAGGATATTTGGCATGACTCACAATCAGAAGAAAGAACGGAAATAGGGCGATTTAAAGGATTACTCCGAACCGCCTATGGAGATTAAGTTTTAGCCACGAGATCGATTGAGAAGTCAGGCGCCCTGACGTTTGAAAGGATTTCCTTTTTTTTTACTTTCAAAAATCGAATTTTACTCGCTACCTTTTAAGAAAAACAAAGGGGGTGAGATGAAAGGAAGGTGGGGTAAGCGATTTCTGTTTCGTTTGGGTACATTTCGGAGTGGTGGGAGGGATCATAAATTATCGACTGACGTGCGAAGCAGAAATGAGTAAATATTTGATTATTCGTGCGATGTATTTTTAAATGAGATTCTTTTAGTTATTAGAGATTCTAAGTGAGTATGGGCTACGCATGATAATAAGTAAAAATCTGATACTAAATTACATTTAGATGTTACCATCATTTGAAAAATATTAGCAAAATTTGGTTGATTCCAAAAAATACCTGGTATTGGCCAACGCATTCACCACTAAGGATGTTCGACAGCATCTTTAAATATGATTCCAGTGAATGTACAGGAAAGGAAGACCAAAAAAATCAAAATCCAAGTTATCGAAAAAGAGCGACTCAACTTTGGGATATTCATGAGAATAATTCGGCGTTAATCTTCAAAAGGTTACGCAACCGGGAGTGATGCAAAAAAAATAGAAAAAATCTGTCAACTTCATGGTACTGCCAGGTGAAAAACAACAAAAAAAAGAAGAGAGGAAGGGAGGACAGCAAGATCAATAACTTCCGATCACATTCCCAGACTGAGTATATTTCTGGCGTCAACGGAATAATAGACCGTTGATGGGTGGAAATGAACCAAAGAGAGAGAGACAAAGGCAGCCGACAGGCGCACAAAAAGGCATTATAACTTCAGATCTCGCCGAAGATAGCGCCACCGTCCAACATCAGCCGCAGACGTGAGAAATAAAAGAACGTACGACGAATGGAGGGCGGAGAGTTTCATATAGGATAATGGAAATTTCAATTGTTCATTTTCCTTGGAATGCTGGCATGTTTTCTCGTCATTTCTTCTTTTTACCTCTGCCCATTTTTTTCTCGAATATCTTGCCTTTAGAGAGACTACACAATCTCAGTTCAACTCAGGTCAGGTTTGACAAATTTTGCAATGTGGCGAGAGGGGGATAGTAAATCTTTTGAAGTCACGTGGAAGGCGCCTGCATTTGACGACTAAAATCGTATTACTCAATCAACAGGAAAAGTTACTTCCGCAGTCAAGCAAGTAGAAGAACCGACAGTCAACTATAAAGTTGGTAGCTAATATTAGAAGTTGAAATGCCCAAGTACATAAGAGAGGAAACGAAGGATGTTCTAATCACTTCCTAAGAATTTTATTATGAACAACTTTAAGGTTCGGTGCAGTTTCATTCGTTTTTACTGCTTGACGAATGACCCCTATATCACAATGCGCTGTGTACTTACGCTAGTGAATTGAAGCAACATCCACTGTTAACCGTGACCTCTTCGGATTGCGAAACTTTAATTTGAAGTTAAAGATATGTGTTCATCTGTTGAATGAAACACAATAACTCCCCATCGTTACCCGCCGGGTCCTAGCACCGTCTGACACTTGTCAGAAGAGGGAAACAGGGAAAAACTGCACCCAGATCGGCAGAGCACCCGCTAATTGACTATTTCCATGGAATGGCTACTAATGAAATGATAGGAGATTAGAAAAAATCAATAAAAAGGCGCAGAAAACTTAAAAAATGCTTTCTGCACCTTTAATAGTTAATCGCAGATCCACACCAAGAACATTCCTCAACCCCACTACCATTGATGGAAAAATTACATGGCACATATCATACCGATGGATTTATATTAACCTGCACTCATAAACCATAGAGTTTCCACCTCTTCTTATGGTTATAGATCTTCAGAAAAGACATATGCATTAAACATACGCGTACCACACATATTACGGCATACTGATATTTATAACATTAGTCGTAAAAGCTGGGTCGAGCATGATGGTAAATGCGGTAAGTATTAACGGCATTTATTCGTGATCATGATACACATTTCTGAGCTGACGTGACACTTTGCAACCAGCCTTTAAGTAAGCAGTTCGGTTCTCCTCATCGTGAACATCATCATCAAAGCAACCTCTCTTAAATCCACCGTTTCGTGCTCATATAAACGTCAGCGGTGCAATTCTATACATGCTGTGACGCCATGTGCCAGAAGAGAAGTCCCGGACTAAATAAGGCGATCATGCGACGGCTTTCCACTTAACAATACGCTCTTTTTGATATTCCCCCTCATCTAACCCCCTTTAAGCACCCGATAGAGTCCCCTCCCCACCCTCCCTCCACGCATAATCTCTCCTCCTCTTCTCCCTCGCTCTCCCGTGCTCGCGCTCTCTCTCCTCTCTTTTTTCATTGAGGCGAGGTTCCCCTCAAACAATATACTGCCGCACGTCGGCCGACTTGCGGCAAACCCCAATTGGCCGATTGTCTCTCGGCGATGAAGCAGGGAGGAAGGAAAAGGCTGAAGGTTGCGGCCGGATGAGAGAGGCACGAGAACAAAAAAAAAATTAGTAAAGAAAATATCGCCTGCAAGACCTCCGGTGCGAGTTGAGGGATCAGGGGGAGGGGGAGGGAGGGAGATAATAAATTGAATATGGCATCCAATCATGGAAAAGGGGTGGGAGGAGGCGCGAAGTTCGGGAGCGAGGCCCGCGATGAATAGAGAGGGAGGTGGAGCACGTGAAGGAGAGGGGAGCGGAGGGACAGGGTGGAGGGGGGGAGGGGACAAGAGAAATAGAGAAACCCTTTGGATTGATGGGGAATATATTCTTCCTTTTATTTCCTTCCTCTCTTGATAGCTCTACCCTTTGAGAAATCCATCATTGCCACCCCACCCCTCGAGCCTTCTCTCTCTCCAACCGGCACGCCTACACCCCATCCCACCGTTCGGCGCCCTCAGGGGATACCCCCCTGGTGATCCAGACCGCCACTGTGCACAGGAGCCGCATAACCTTACGCCACCCCACATTCACAACCAAAGGAGTCCTGCCCACCCCTCCCTCCTTCCGCCGAAGCCGCCTCCTCGGGCCTCACTCACCCCCAACCGCTCTTCACCCCACACCCCAATCCAGCCTTCTTATAATTACCAGACGCAACCCGACAGACAACCGACTCTCCCTCCCAGGGCCACCTACCGCCCACCCTCCTCTCTGCCCAACCTCCCCCGACGAACAACAATCGCTACTACTCCCATCGCGTGCGGACTGTGCGGTGATTCCTTTTTTCAGATCCCTTCCTCCCCCCCGTACCTCCACCCTCTCTCTCTCTCTCTTTCGCTCGCTCTATCTTTTCCTCTCCCCCTTTCCGCACCGCTCGTACACAAAGACAACCCTCTCTCACCCTCCGATGCAACACCCCGACTCCTCAACCTCCCTCCTCTCTCCACCTCCACTCACCACCCCGAAGACGGCCGCGCGTGAGGCAGTGAGAGGGGACGGAAGAGCGGGCGACTTCCCAGTCCCCCCCTCCTCCGCATGCCTTCCCTTTCCCGTTCCTCGCTGCTCCCAAACCCCACGGGGACTCGAACAACAAAGATGATCCACTCCGAATAAACGTCGCGCATTAAGGATTCCGGGTAAAGAGTCGATTTATTAATCTCCAGCGTCGAGGTGGGCTTTGCTCCATTAGCCGCCCGGGTTCGGTGGCGTGGCATTAACCCACGTCCCTGCCGTGGCATGTTTGCTGGCGAGGGGGGAGGGGGGGCGAGGGAACGGGCACAGGGTCGTGCACGACTGGTGCCATCGCTACCTCGCACCAATTTCCACCCGATTCGGTCGGAGAAATCAAATGACAAAGCAGTCGGCTAATTTGTCCTAATTCCTCCGGGAGTACAATTGATACCCTCCGTGGTTGGGGAGGAGTTGGGGATTTTTGACCCAAAAATGAAGCCATTCCGGTGATTTTGAAATATGGGTAGCTGAAGCGCGATATATCGGCACGACTGCACTGCTGCACAAACTAGACATGCCATAATTCTACTGGATTTCGAGCGCCCACCTATAGAAAACAAGGGGCGTTGACGGTGATGTATTATGCACCGCAATCATCGAATGTCACTGAGCGCTTACTTCCTTGACGTCCGATTACAAAGAGCCCTCGCCAAATTGCTGGATGATTTAAAAGAAGTCTCTTCTTTCCTACTCGTACAGTATTCATCGCTCCTTTTAACTCGGGATTTCGTTATCCGAAAAATAAATAACATTGACCTCACAATGAAATACGGCGCATGAAAAACTATTCTCATTTATTTTCCACCACACTTGCGGGTATGTATAGTTTCATATTTATTTAGTAAAATCAGAGGTTTTTTCAATGGCATTTTAAAGCGAGGCATATTTTCTACCCATGTAATTGTTTCCGCGGTATTTTTTTGGGAAAAATGATGTTTTTACATAGGCCAGGAAGGTTTTCAATTTTCGCGATCGAAGCACATGAACGAAGGCTCTAATTTTATAAAAACGTTCCTATTCAACTAGGAACATCATTTTTGGCATAAAAACGTGTGTAAGTTTATATTTCTCAAAAATATATTCAGCTCAATAATTAAGAATACCTTTCCACGGACTTTTAACTTGACGTGGGGGAACGGATTGTGCGTTCTGATGATATCTGACGATATCTCGTATAGCTTTTCTGGAGTGAGCAACGATAACTGCTCCTAGTTGGGTCACCAATGCTAAATAGGTCGGTGGGGATGAGGCAGATGAAAGGTAGTCCGTGCAGCGTCTGTTCCTCATTTAGGCGTCTGCAAAAGCGTCAAGCCACTAATGCGGTGGCCAATTTAGCAATGGTGTCATGTTAAAAACACATTTGAGGAAGGCAACTGGAAACCATATTAATTAATTATCCCAAAAAATATGAACATAGAATTGAGTAAAAGTCCTGGCAACTTAAGGACTCGGACCACTGGGGCCTATTCCTTGCCTGGCAATCGGAAAGGTAAGGCTACCATGGATATCATTTAACGAAATTCTTGCAATGCAAAATCAACAGCAGAGCAACAAAAGACCGAAGAGAATCGAATTTCAATAAGAAAAGGGATTTTTAGAACGATATTTAGGACAGGTAAATAAGAAAATATAAAAGGTAGATGGGATAAAATATAGATATTTTAGGGCTGTGCGAGGTGAGATGGAAGGATAGAGAGGATTACTGGAGCGATAGTAAGGTGCATAAAATAATATACAGAAGAAGCGAGGAGAGCCACCGAGGAGTGGCAATACTATTGAGCAAAGAGTTTGGAAGAACCACATACCACCACGCAATGTTAAGGAGGAAGAATTGGGCAGGCCACGCGATCTATTAGGGTAACAACTGCGAGTGTTCCTGGGAAGTAATAATTGATAGTGATGGCAGATAGGAAAGCGGCGGTAAGCGAAAACAGAGAAGGTAATGTTGTAAGTTGGCGAACTACTGTTTAGGGAGATGGATTGACAGCGGGTAATAATCAGTAGACGAGACAAGGTTTAATGATAACGAAAATTTGGTTAAAAACCATAATAGTATAAAAGGAAATTGCCTGGGGATTCAAAAATATATGTTATACTTTATTATGGTTCGGCACGTATTATGAAACAGCGTGATTAATTTGCTCAGTTTTCCGAGAGCAGATTCAGATCAGAATTAATTAATCACCAACTAAGTGTAAAGTCAGCTTCAAGAGGATCAAAAAAGTGAAGATAGATGTGGAAATGGAATGTAAATGCATTAACCTAAATGATAAGAAAGAAATAATTCCAGGATACTGAGAAAACAATGAGTGAGGAGAGGAAGATAAATCGAATGGAAACAATAAGGGAACGCCAAAGAAGGGAGACTGAAAGCCGTTAAACGATATTGTATGCAAAGTAATTA
Source organism: Hetaerina americana (assembly GCF_022747635.1). Taxonomy (NCBI): domain Eukaryota; kingdom Metazoa; phylum Arthropoda; class Insecta; order Odonata; family Calopterygidae; genus Hetaerina; species Hetaerina americana. The sequence continues at coordinate 24,894,062 of NW_027287095.1, read as the reverse complement.
GGCACAGATCAAGTAAAACATGAAGTATTGGCGAAGTAAGTAGGCAGGGAGGCGAGAGAAGGAAATGTACCAGTGTACACAAAATTAGGCACAAAAAGTATAATGAATCTAAAAATGAAATGAGGCAGGACACCAGCAGAGCAAAAGAATCGTAGTGGAAGACGCAATTCCAGAATATGGATAATATGGACAAAGCAATGGTGAAATGGGCTCTGCATAGAAAGGTGAAAGATCTATCAGGAAGTAAAACAGGAAAGTCCGAGCGTAATATCAAAGATACGCCAGGAAAGCTATGAATTGAACCAAGAAAGATTCAAGATAAAATGAAGGAACATATGGAGGCACTACATTATAAGATATCGTACAATGCAGCAAGCTTATACATAAAAGGAGAATATGCCGCCGATAAGAATAGTTTAGGCCACCGAATACTTGATTGCGAAACAGGAAGAGCATTAAGGGATATGAAATCAAATAGAGCCGTGGGGATGGATATCATTCCCACGGAACTCCTTAAGAGTTTAGGAAAACATCGAAGGAAGAGTTTTTATGGGCTAATTAGTAGCATTTATGAGGGAGGAATTTGGATGGAGGATTTCGTCAGGTCAGTGTTCGTCAGGTCAGTGCCATCCCAAAAAAGGGAAAGGCAGCCATGTGTGAGGACAATAGAACAATACGTTTGATTCCACGTAGCTAAAGTGGTTCTCAAGATTATCAATAAAAAGATGAATAGGAGGTAATTGATTACTTTGGGGCTGATCAGTTTGGGTTCTGTAAGGAGAGAACACGCGCGATGCCAACGCAGTGAAGTCACTATTAGAGAGGAACTTGGAATACAATCAGGATGTGATTGTTTGTTTGGAAGATTTCGTAAAGTTATTTGTTGGAGTGAATTGGGTATAATTAATGAAAGTATTGCAGATAATAGATTGTAGGGATAGCCGACTTATCTCCAACCTGTACATATCTCAGACTGCTCAGGTTCGAGAGGCGAATGAAGACACGGGATAGGTAAAACAGGAGTGCCCATTATAACTCCCAGTCTTAAACGTATACTTGGAGGAAATGTTGAAAGGGGCACTGTAAAAAGTGGAGATAGGAATGGAAAGCGGTAGGCAATTAATAAAACTAATTAGGTTTACGGATGATCGAGATTCAGTTAGCCAGTTAGGTAAGAGGTTTCAACCATTGCAAAAAATTAGTGTGATCGGTAGGAGATGAGGATCCATATGAACCTGACAAAGGTTATGAGGTTTTCGAGGAAATAGGAGGGCTAAATTAAGCATTAAGATAGGAAGGGAAAACTTCCACTGATGGAGCAATGTACCTACCTTGTGTTGTATTAGTGTTTTGGGCCAACATGGTCATGGTTGTAGGGACATCAGAAGAGGGAATGTGTTATGCAAAGAAGCTATCACAAGAAGGACGGAATTGAACACGGGGACGTGGATTGAGGTTGTTTAGAAAAGACTCGTCAATACTTTGTTATGGAGCGCGATTTTTTACTGTGCGCAATACAGTCTTTGAATTAAGATGAGAGGCGTAGATTGAAGACTATTGAGAGGTGTTTGTAGAAAAGAATGAGAAAGGAGAAATGGATAGAAAGTAAACAACGAGTGTCAGAGATGGTGGGGGAGGATAGGTAGAGGATTGCTGAGAGAGGTAAACGTGAAAGGTATGGATTTAGATACACTGATGAAGAGTTTGGAATTCATGCAATTTTTTATAATCAATATTGTCGTAGGAATATTGCATTATAAATAAATGTAAAATTAATTCATTTGACGTTCAAAAAATCAAGGTTATCAGAATCTAAAATGCACTCTTAATGAATTTTACTTTCTGCAGGAATTTGTCAAGAATAAAAAGATGAAACATAAAAAACGAATAAATATACCATCAAATAAATACGCCGATGGAGGTTCAAGGGCTAGATGCATTCATTTTGTGGTATTTGACCTTCACATTGCCTACCTGATTATACAAATGAAGAGATAGGTTTAGTAACAATTAAAAATAACCAAATATTGACACCTTTCCGGCTCTAGTAATGACAGCACCCCCTTCACTGTCCTACATCATCTTCGACATGCCTGATCAAAATTCTAAAATAATAAGCATATTTAAATACTAGCATTTAACTTCATTTGTTGACGTATATAAAGAATGTATTCCGATCGAAAGAATAACATTCAATAAATATATTTCTTCAAGATTGTGAATTGAGATATTGTCAAAAAATGCCTGATACTGTGACTCGTCTTCAACAATGATGATTACAAAGCAATTAGCCTCACTTTTATGGAGCTGAAGGTCAATCTTGACTGCATAATCGCCACCGCGCAAAAATCAAAGGAAAACAGAAGAAGTGGACATTTTGATGTCAAGTCAATTGTTTTCTCCCTCAGCATACAACTGAGGGAGAAATAATTGTGGGTTCTAAAGATTAGCTCGGGTATATATTAATCAACGTAAGCCTTATCCAGGGAAATATAGAGCGGCAGTAAGTGGTTTCGGGATGGGAAATCTCTGAAGCAGAATATGTGAATTGATAGCTGAAAGGCTCATGGCCATCGTCATGGACACGGTCTAACGACCTGCGTCCCGGCCTTGCACCCAGCGAGATCACGGGTGCGTGATCGCTTCGTATGCTCCCCTCTTGGCAGCGCGTTTGCTCCGCAGAACGATTTCGTGTTATGAAGCTCTTGATATGCGTCGATACCTGCGACAGCTTTTTAGCTCTAGATTCGAGGCCGAGGGTTACCCCCCCCCCCACCTCCCCGCCATAAGAAGTAAGAAGGGGGAAACATGGATAAAGTTAATTCAGCCAAAAAAAAAGAGTGTAGCTACAATCTCGTCCTTAAGACACACACACACATACATGTATGGCGGACTTATCGCTTGTTACCCTACCTGCGATCAGACATGGCCGAAGGGGGGGAAGGAGGGGGCGCACAAGAAATCGCCTGACCACGACCGCGCTCACCGCTGCAACAGACTCGGGCGCTCCACCCACAACCCCTCAGTTTGCCTCGTCTCTCCCAACCATGCCATCCACTCCCACCCACGAGCGCCCCCCCCCACCCTCCCACCTCGCTTCTCTTCCTACGCCACCGCCCATTACACCCATCGCTCTCCCTCCTGCTCCCCAAACCCCTCGTCGCCCAACCGTCCCCTTCCTACCGATTCCTTGCCTGCACGGAACCTCAAGGAAATCACAGCTCAACACGTGGGAAAGAGATTTCTTCGTGGTTTCACAAAAGAGGGGAGAGGGTGGGGAGGAGGAGAGGTCGAACGGGGACGGTGAGGAGGAAGGAGATGGGGAAGGGGGTTGTGGGGGGGCGGGGGGTTGACTGAGGTGGGGAGGGCTAGATTGTAGAGGAGGAGGGAGGGAATTGGAAGGGGAGGTTCGAGAGCGGGAAGACTTTATTACGAGGAGGGCCTGGGAACTGGAAGGGCGGGATGAAGGGGCGGGGGGGGGGGGAAGAATGGGGGGGATCGGGTGAGCGACGTGGGGGCGAAGGCAGGCAATGGATGGGGTTTGAGGGGGTCAGAAAAATAATAAAGTGTAACGATAATAAAACAATGGGGGAAGGAGTGTGGGGGTGGGGGGAAAATGCGAAGCTTTGGACGGGGAAAACCGATTGCACGCGGCGATTTTATGCTCATTTTTATATTCATTACTTTTTCGCCATTCCCTGTGTCTTTTTTTTTCTGTCGCTTTTTTTCCCCGTGAGGCTCTGATTTTTTACGACCTCTTTTTTTCTAAAAGGGGAGGTACCTTGAGGAAGGCAGCGGGTGGAAGAAAAAGTGGAGAGGGGGGTGGGGGGATGGGTGAGTGGGTATGGAGAGAAGGTGATACATGGGGATCGAGAGAATGGTTTGGGTGACCGAGGGGGAGGCGGCGGGGGGCGGGGGAAGAGGAGGCTATGAACCAATCGCTACAATCGCTGGCCACCAAAGCGCATGCCATGGAGAAAATGCCGTGAAAGGGAAGAAAAATAACGACGAACTCACGGAAACTAGAATGGTCCGAGCCCGTCGATATGATCGTGATCACGGCTAATATTCCAACCGAAATTAGGCGTACGTTCCCATTCCGGAAACACGGCATATTTGCTACTCAAATAAAAACAGAAAACATCCAAGTCTTGGAAGTTTATTGATGCACACTCGAGACAAAAATGATGTGCAATTTCAAATAACTCGTGACAAAGTACTGCGAGAGACGTGCGCTCGGTTATTAGTGATTTTCGAGTCATACGAGATCCAGGGTAAGTTGAGGTCAAATATAAAGCGGGGAAAGGTGAAGGACATTCAAGTTTTTTACATCGGCACATTCTTACTGAAAGCCAAAGAGGTGAGGAAGTCCCAGGAAAACGATAAATCAAGCGATTTTTATTCACTCGACACCCAGATAAAGATAGCGACAACGTGACGATGACACTGAAAAATATTTTAGCATCTCCACTATTCGAAACTCCAAGGTGTGAAATTTGCACGAGATTAGCAACCATAAATGTGCTACTCTTCCATTTTGGGAGTAAAATTTTCGTGAAATTACATAACGGTGCAACATTGTGCAGAATATTTAATAGGCTTTAAAGTTTAACATTTAATCACAATTGTTACGTAGAGTCTAAAGGCGGCAAAAATTATGTGCCATCAACTTAAGTGAGAATTACGTTATATCAACTAACTTAACCCTGTTGGAAACCTTTACCTATCATTTACTGCAATCTGGTATTCCAATCCAACTTATCTCGAAGTAGCAAAATTGAAAATATATTAAATTACACTTAAGCCAGGTGTTAATCCTTAAAAGGCCTTAAATGTCACGCTGCATAGCACAAAGCACACACCATCAAATGTTTTATCACCCACCAGGAAATGCTATCAGTTCAAATTGGCAGACAGGTTTAAGCTTCCTTATAATATTGCGCAACTCATTCGAAGGGCTTACTGGACCCTAATATGGGCGGAGTAACATTAAATGATTCAAATTTATCCGTCGGGTTAAAAAAAATAAAACAATGCCACTGATCACATAATTTTACCTCCAAATCCGTCATACTGACGTGAAATGATCGGAATACCTCCGATCGATTTACTTTACGGCGCTCGCGCAATATTTCAATATTAAGAGCTCATCAAAGATGCTCGAGTGATTGAAAATTCCACCGGGCCGTCAAAGAGGCCTCCACATAATCATCTCCCGGCACTGCGATGGGAGGAGGAGGAGCACGGGGGTAAGCGGCGAGGTGGTTGGGGGGGGGGGGAGAACTTCACAGGACACCTCACCGCCTCTCCATTTGGAGATACAATGATTGATGAATCGATCGCCTCCGAGTTGTATCGAGACATCGGACGGCAATGGCAGCAGCGGCGGCGGCGGCACTCTCAACAGAAGATTCCTTTGTTTTTTTTTAGTTGTTGATTCGGTCGCCTCCTTTCCGACTCCCTCCCACCCATGACCACCCTGAGCAGACCCCGCTCATTCACTCCTTTCGGTTCGTGAACCACGGCAGCATAACTAACGACCGGCTCAGTGCCGGGCTCTTCCATTAGCATCCCTAATTGTCCTCGGAGAAGGAAAATCGACTGCCGAAGGAGGGGGAGGGTGAAGAATGGAAAGGGAGGGAAGTGGGGTGTGAGACGGGGAGGGGAGGAAGGGAAAAGGGGCCCTGCGAAGAAAGGATTGGGATGGAGGGGGAGGAGGAGGGGGGAGAACACTGAGAAAGAGAGAGAGGGAAAAAACAAAGGAAATCTATAAAAAGGCAGGTGTTCGCTTCGTTTCGTAACAATGGCTGCTCCTAAATTCCGTGACGTCGCCGTCCCTTATTCGCGCACCATGGCTGCACGCAACAACTTACTTCTCCCTTTACCCCCTTCCCCCAACCACGATCCGTTCCACAATCCCCTTCCGATAGCTCGCCGACTCCCTCACCGGTACGCTAATATAACTATCCCGTGAATCTCCCCATCCGCCAATCTCACGTCCTTTGTCCTTCATCATTTTCTTCCTGACCCTTCATTTGATTGACACCAGCTCGCTTCTTCCTACCTCCCGTGTGGCATAGGTATCTGCCACTACACCCAAATCCACCCCAGAGTCCAGGATGATCAGTCAGGGAATGCTTTGGTGACTGAGTGAAAAATCCAGGATTCTATTTCTACTAAAAGAAAACAAAGGGTCGTATAAAAGGAGCATTATACTTAATTGAAGCGTAAGCGCCATTTTCATACACTTCCAGTAAAAGTTAATTTTAAAATACCCTCAAGTCTTCAACTATAAATTCTTCTACGCTGTATACAGTCATTTTGACTAACTAACTAACCTTGAATATTATTATGATGGTTACAAGTGCCTACTAAATTGAAAGTATATTTGAGCCAAGCGCAGAAAGGTGAGTGCATTAGAAAAGTTTTACTAGCACAAAGAAGCGTCTTCAGTGTTTGTGGTATTTGGACTTCGGTGCAAACATATAGAAAGCAAAAATCTTCTGAAATTGAAATTGTTCGGGACGCAATAAACAGTCCCCAGACCTCGGGGTCGGGTTCGAAAACTTGACCTTGGGACAGCCCGAGAACATGAACTACGTATACACTAAGTCGCATCTTATACTCTAGTAATCTTATAAGTTTCTTCGGTCCTCACAAGGACAGAAATGGCCATGAATGAGAATCGCGTGAGTGAATACGAGAAAGGCAGTAAAGGGTCGGCCTTTAGGGATTGACTGTTCATCGAATACAGTTTTCGATCCAAATCTGTGGAAACCTCATAAATGGGAGTTGAATATTCGTAAATAAATGGGAAAGATGTTCCAATGCAACAATTTCAGAGTGTAAAAGTCATTCGCCTTGACTCAAGGCGAATGATTTTTACACTCTGAAATTGTTGCATTGAAATGCACATTAGCGGATGACTCCGTTAAAAGTTACTGTTGCGGCATCTCCCGCAGTTTCTTTGGAATTTGGGAAAGGTGTTCTTCAATAAAGGAGACTACGCTCCTGACTGGTTCGAGAACATCGGAGTTGCACTAACAAGGCCGGCACACTTTTTCGGCAAGTGAGGTCTCTCACGCGGACTCCTTCAAATTGACCCCTCGGCGCCGCTTTTTTACGCTACTCGCTCGCGCGGCGACCCAACTGCCCCCCTTCCAACCACTCCCTCCTTGCACCTCGCTCCCTCACACTCCGCTGCCTTCTCTCATCGTCTTTAACCCTTCACTTCCTCGGGTCCTACCCTCCCTCAATTTCCTCACCTCGCTTCACCCTCCACCATGCTTCCGCCTCCCTTTCCCCTCGCTCCTCTCAATATCACTCCTCCCACACTCCCTTTTCACCTCGCTCTCAACCTCCTCAATAACTCCGCTCTCCACACTCCACCTCACCTTTAGACACCACCCAACCCCTTTCCCCCCGCACCTCCCTTGGTTCCTTCCGCTGTTCTCACGACGAGTATTAATACCCTCAGGAGACCACAATTACGTTCCGTTCGGGTAATTATGCCGACAGGAATCTCCCGAAGCCAAGACAATGAAAACGAAGGAAGATGGAGGGTGAGGAAGAAGGGAAAGGGGTTGAGTGTTAGGAAAGAAGGGGGCGTCGGAGAAAGCGAAGGGTGAAGTACGGTTGAGGGAATGAGGAGGATACATAACATTATTCCATATGAAAGCAAATGCCATTGATAGGTGAAATATTTAAACGAAATATTTATGGGGGATCGGGATGTTGCGGTGGCTACCGTGTTGGCTTCCCTCTGAGAGGGCCCGGGTTCAGATCCTGGAGAAAACTAATATTTTTCAGCGGTATCCCGATCCCTACTTGAGGTGCTTTGTGGAGAGCACTTTGAGGGAGTACGACGTCCATCGGATGGGACGTTAAACTGTGGATCCCTTGGTGCCTTTCGACAAGAGTAGGCTAATTCCGACGCCGGGTTTCTCTCCACCCTTCCTTTCCCATCTATCCATAATGGTGCAATGAACTTAGCTGTCGGTTCGCCTTCCATAAAGACTACTACTACAAAATTTTTATGCTTCAACCAAAAGGCCTGTATGAAACCTAACAAAATATTCATCGAGTTAAAGAAAAGATGATGGGCTAAAATGGCTCTGCATAGTCATAGAGAGTCTTTCCGTTTATGATATTACAAAGGCAAGGACGCTGAGCGAAGAAAATATTAATGCTTCATATATAATATGGCAATAAATACGCTAAGTATTCTCCAATTATCAAGTTGAATACTGAAAAAGGTTTCGAATAGGCTCGATCATACGTTTTCTCCACAATCAACTCGCCGGATAAGACGAATTTTCAAAAATCACCGTGGGGCAACAGTTGAATGATAAGTTTTTAAATAAAGTATTAGTTAAAGTACGCAAAGAAATAAACTACAAATGAATTATTTAATTATCTATCCTTATTATTTTTCCTTGATAATACAAAATAAAATCCATTCCAAAATAGTTTTACATGATCATAAAATGTTTCCCATAAATGTCAAGAGATGGACCTGATGACATATTGTAACCTAAACCCAATGATCAAGTACAATGACCAAAATTATTTCAGGGTGGGGTGGTATTGTAGTTGGTAGAGAAATGAGATACTAGAGTTTGTAGAGCAATTGGATACTTCCTGTGATGTCGCCAGTATCGAGCCCGGGAAGGCCAGGGTTCGATTTTTGGTGAAGACACTGGAAACTTAAGCAAAGGATAAAATTTTAGGGTAGGGAATCTAATGGGAAATCCGGAGGCGGCACAGGGAGATAAACTGATCTCTCAAGCCTCATGTATGGATTTAATTCGTCTTTGCCTAAGCATTATGTATCTACTGCTACATATCAAACTAGCCTCCGTGACAAAAGAAATACTTTTGATTTTTCGTGATTTTACCAGGTTTTCTAATATATTTATGAGACTCCACAATTCGTCCGAAAGAAGTTAAAATGTTTGAATTTTTAACTCTGCTCCGACTACAAGAATTTTACGTGAAACTTATATCCACTTGATTATAGGTAAAACATACGTAACTGAAATATGAGTACTTGGATGCACAGGAGTTCCACCTTTTAAGCCCCTACTTAATTTTCCTTAATATGCATTAAAAAAGCGTGGAATCAGGAAATGTTTCAGGATAACATATTGATAAAGTATTATTAATATGCTACAATAATACAAAAGTAGTTATGAAGGTTCTGATCCATTTGATGCTTTCATTGGATCCTTTAGGGCACTGATGAATAATCTTATTGTGATACAAATTGTGGCCTTTTTGTATGACACTGAAAGAATTTTTTAACATTATAAATAACTTACTATAAACGGAAGATATGATGAGCAATAAATAATGTCGTCAAATTAATTTATGTAATTAATGATCATTAAGACCCGTGAACTCAGAGTTTGAGGAAATAAGTATGAGAAAATACTTCAGTGATGAATGCAAACAGCGATTGCAATCTCGGCGAATTGATGAATTATCGTGAGATCGGTCTCTGTTGATGAGAGAAGTGAGTCATCCGCTTTGAATCCCACACACGTTCTTCGATAAGATTTAGAGTTTAACTCCTTTGCTTCGGTTTTTCCCTCAGAAAAATTGTTGCACCTTCCGTTTTTCTACTACTTTTTAGTAATAATAGCCTTTTGTCTTCTATACAACTCTTCAACTTCTATACGACCATTATTTTGCTTCCTTTCTTATAGATTCGCTTTGGCAAAATGCGGATCTCTGTGGAAAAATCGCACATAACTCATAAGTTAGAGTGATCACACATAATTTTATGTGTTTGATCACTCTAATTAGGGACCTGAAATATTTGGATATCATTTTATCCCATGATGATTGTTATAATTACACAAAAATCAAGATGTATTAAAAATCTCTAACCCTAGTACTATTGATATAGTGTAGACAATGAGATTGGTGAGTTTTATTCCACTTAAGTTGATATTAAATAAATAAATGGTTATTTTACGTGACAATGTCAATCATTGGCATTGCTAATACCATTGATAGATTGTATTTGAATTTCTTTCATTATTAAACGGAATTATCCTACCACTTAACCGTTTATACTGTTAGCTCAAATGACTAATCTACAAAGGGCATACCGAATCCATCTAACCGTAGGTATTAAGGGGATGAACACTATTTACTGACAATCCAAAAGGCAGTAGTAAAGTTGAAGCTCGTGAGAATCTATGAAAATGGGACAGCAGACACGTTTGCTAATTTTAATTAATTTAGTCGTTCCTACGGAAGGAAACACAGGTAAGAGAGAACGAGAGGTGTGCAATTGTGTGTGTTTGAGGAAGCCTTGCAAAATGCTGTGACGCAAAATCTTCTTTGGCAATCGCCATGGGAACTGGGTGCAGGTGAGAAAGAGGCAGCGACGCGGACGCACTCGAGAGTGGACGAGCACTCAAAGAGGTGGGACGGGATGAAATTCGGATTTCTGCGCGAGGGAGGATTGGGAAGGGGGTGGGGTCGGGAGAAAGGTGGGTTTGGGGAAGAGCCGAAGACGTGCGTGGAAGATTTAGTCGGATGAGTGACCGCGAGGACGAGCGATGCAGGTGAGGGGCGGGAAAAGAACCGAGGGGGATTTTGGAGATTCGCGACCAACGCTGAGAGCTTTTAGAGGGCGGGCTATCGGAGGCGCATGTAAGCGTGAGGTGTTGCAAACGCTCTCCAGAGCATTCTTGCACTCATTTCCACTGAGATGACTCTTATCACCTTTTAAAGAGTATTACATACTCTCGAGGATAACCTGGTACGCATAAAAAAATATTGGCAAAAGATTTTCGAAAATGAGAAATGATTATGTCAAAGACGTAATTTGTAAACATAAGAAGCACAGGTACAGAATACTGCTAACGTGCAGTCTGACACTAACGCGAGGACATTTTTTCATGGATAACATTTTTAAATTATTAAACGCACTGTGTTCCGGAACAATGCACCCCGGTTCGAAAAAAGGGAAGCCAAAGTTTTCCTGGGAAAATTTTCACATTTTCAGCCGACGTTAGTACTAATGAAATTATTTTGATTTTCGTGATTTCAAATGACTTAATTTCAATTTTGCAAACTTTCCATGATGTTAGATATTGTGGCTTTTATTAAAAAAAACAGCTCGCATTGCTTTCCTACACTAATCCTCTCGTCAAAAAGACTTTCAATAGTTGTTATTCAATTGCATGATTACAATGATGCAAACTGCTATATTTATATGAAGATTGAAAAATGACATCAAATTGTAAAAATGTAATTTCAGGAGTTCAACATGTGTTTGAAAATAATAGTGTAAAAAGAAGTTGGAATATATTATCAGAGAACAAAATCAAGGGAAATATAAAAGTCCATACTTGATCATTAAACATAAGAATCTCAAAATGACTGGTACCTATTCGGCATTTTTATCAGTAATGGAATGGAAAAGTAGCATACTATATATTTTCTCATTTCGTTTCTCGAATTTTTATTAGACACTGAGGAATTGAAGGCCTGACCTAATATGCTCTTGATTCAGTGTGCTAGATAAATTTACTTACTGTTGAATTCCGCCGTTTAATGGAGGGAAACGAAAATGTGAGGTTGCTACCAAAATAATCGCGAAGGGACATGCAACAACGGCTGGCCACCAACCCATAACCAATGAAAAACGAGTGTCATGCAAGGAAAACTTGCAGTAATCCAGGCTTGTCGCGGATTTGAATCTGAGACTCGAGGTTCCCTTGGGATAAATAAGGAATGAAATAAATGAACTACTGCCCGTACATAAATATCGCAATATTCGATCACGGATTACCTCTGATACTACCAAAGGGTGGGCGTAAAGGCAAATGAAAAAAAACCAAAAGTGAGCTAGCTGGTGACCAAGGACATCGGAAAGAATGACACGGCGGATTGCGTTTAGCCTGAAACGTTTCCATTCTGAGAAAATGCATTTGAGTCCCAAGAAAAAACAAAACAATCCGTCACTGAACAGGACGTGAAAACCAACGAGACTGCCTCGATGTTTTTGAATAATCAACGCGTCCTTGAAAAAAGGTAATAAAAATAAACGTACCTATTCTATCAATGGCTTTACGAATCGAATCGACGGTTACAACACCAAGCAATTAATTTTCTCACACATGAGAACGCAGCGTCGAATATGCATACAATGAAGAAGAGCGGAAATGACTAACGATTCAGGCATTCAGCCGCGTTAAAAAAGAATATTGCCCGCCAATAAAAAGGAAAACAAACCTAAGTGACGCACGCTAGCACACTACAGCACCATTTGAAGGCAATTTTTTCGAGCCTCAGCGATGAGTTTTGAATAAAAAATTAACACCATTGAAGAAGGGCGGGAGGGAGAGGCAAAAGGAAGAAATGAGGGAAGAATAAGATCAGGGGGTGAGGTAAAGAAGGTTAAAACCACCTCCTCGGAATTGCGACGGGTCACTTCCGGCGGAAGGAAAGTCGGAGGTGGAGGGTTATGTTTGGGCTGGTGAAACGAGGGGAAGGTGCGAGCAGTGAGGGAATAAGGGGGAGGGTGCAGAACGGTGGGAGGTGAATGGTGGGTGAGTGGATAAGTGCGGGTGCATCGGGAGTACTTAAATGTGGGGAGAAAGGCGGGTGTTGAGGGTGTTGAAGAGGCGAGGGAGGAGATAGAAGTCCCAGAGAATAGTTAGTGAGGGGAAAGGAAGGGAATGGGCATAGTAGTGGCAAGCGCGTGGGTGGGTAGGGATGGGTAGAAGAGTCGGAGTAGGCAGCGAGGCGAAGGGATGGGTGGGTGGTCATGGGGATTGGCGAGTGGGAAGGGTGGGCGATGGAAAGAATTGGAGGTTAAGAGGGAAGGTGCTCGGCTAATGCCATTAACCTCACAAAATATAAAAAAACAACGAACAAAAGGAATGGACTGATGGGAAGGAAAAGAGTTTGAGGGTTGAAGGAGGGGGTGAAAAAGGAATAGAGAGACGTGAGGGGAGAAGGAAAAAAATAGATGTGTGAGAGAGTCAGACATAATTACCTCTGTCTCCTCCGTAGAGCCTGTATCTGCGCGTGGAATCTTAAGATACGAGTACACACCGCACACTGCATCCGCGCCTTACTTCTCTCTCTCTCTCTCACTATCTTTAAATAAATATATAAATATATAAATATATATATATATATATATATATATATATATATATATATATATATATATATATATATATATATATATATATATAGCATACGGTTAAATAATCAGAGCGGTTTATTTAGCGTGGCAACGTTTGGTAAACGTGAAAAGGCTACTATCATGCCATAGCTTCCACTCAATTAGCTATATTTTTCTTTCTGGTGATTATTTGTGGAGATGAAATATTCTAATTTTAATATAGATTAAAATTGACGAACAACAAGGCATCATGCGAGCAATGGAAATATTTATTTCTGGCCTATCAAAATACGTTCAAATATGATATCAATCCCCATTTAGCGTAACGCGAGACCCTCTTTGGTGAAAACTGAAAAGTATTCTCAAACATGGAAAATACATCGCATAAATTCTTTTAGAGTTACTTTCGTTGGGGTACACGGCGAATGAATGCAGAACCTCAGGAATGAGAAGAAAAAACTAGATAATATTTAGTAAGAATACGAGTACTTTGCTTTATCATTTTTCAGAATCATCGTTAATAACTACTATTGTGAAAATTATTCTATTTCTCTGTCTTTGAAAGTGCATGTAAGGGAATGGTCTAAAATGTAGGGCACGAAATTTAACGCAAAATTCTTTGTCTGGGAAATTCTTAGGCTGAAGACATCCTAACCACCACTTTAAGACTAAAACTGATGAACAACCCCCTCACACCTCACGAAATGTCTGAAGGAGAAGACCGTGGATGAAAGTGTGTACACAGAGAAAGGATGGTGGGTGACACGAAGAAATGAAAAGTGGACGGGGATGGGAAGTCGCCATGTCATCCATCGAATTGTTGCCTTTACGACTTCATATTCGCGCAAAAGTGCGGAGTCACCGGCGGACTCAAATTTCCTTTTCTTGAAAACCACTGGTTAGCATCGCGTTTTTTTACCCTTCCATTCCAATCATCCCACCATACAGCGGTGGTTATTTCCCGGAACGTCTTCATGAGGAAGAAACAATGCGGTTGAAAATGAGTGATTTGATTGTAATGTTGTTAATCGAAAAATATTTGATTGTCCTCGTCTCTCATCTAAACAGGTACAGAATGAACTCAGGGCTTTTATTTTACGCCCGCTTGATTGAAAAGCAATGTAGTTATTGGCATAGGGAATAAATCATGAATTATTTTTGTCGATGATGTCAAAGACGGTAAATGTCGGTACCCATCCCCGAAGTTGAATAGATGAGAAAAGAATGAAAACCTTACGGTCCGATTATCATCATTTTAGAACCGTGCAAACAATACGGGAGTATTTACTATTAATTTTAGTGAATTACATGCTAATAAGCTATTGAATTTGATTGCAGTGTTTCAGATATGTCCGATACATGTATTGGAATTTTGGAACTTTGTATGTTTTTTCAAACAATTTTAGTACAGATCCATAAATTATTAATCTGCTAAATTTTCTGGGCGTTATCCATCCATGCATGAAACTCAAAATTTTAAATTGTTTGAGAAACAAGACTTTTGTTTAGATATGATCAGTTTTAAGTATTTTGTAAAAAGGTATTTCTTTATTATACTCAAGCCATATCTTTGCATAATTAAAGAGTGTGCACATGCTTGCAAGGCAAGAAATGTTTAGTCTATTTGCATAAATACCAAGAAGTTGAAATTTGCCTCAATATTATTTTTTTCGTCAAATCCGGCAAACAAACTGTGAATCCCGAGTGGCTTTTGTTATACCACTTTGGGTTAAGGAAACGGTATCTACAACTAAGAATGAATGATAAATGCTTCTCAAAAACCCACAAATGCGATGCACGGTTGCACAGATTTAACAATACAATAACTGATTACTAACTTATAATCAACCAAAGTGTCTTTTTTATGCAAGGAACATTGAAAATATTTTTCTACTTACTATTTGTAATACTCTTTAGTTGAATGCTTCAGTCCCTGACTCTGCTAGGATAATTTTTCGGCATTTCGATGACGTTACCACGCGAAAATATCACACTTCTTTTAAACTGAAGATATGTATTAACATTATCCTAAAGGAAAGATTAAATGACACAGAGAAAATAAATATATTTAAGTTTAGGAAATTGATGGAGGGAGGAGAAATATAAATGATTTTATCGTCCGTTAGCTTTTATTTTTGGAAAATAATTTGGTCTATATGGAACCAAAATAATCGCTATGTAGTTAAAATATTATGGTCTTATTTCAATTTCTGCTACTATGCGGCTAGAGCGAATGCCATTATTTCGTCTCAGAGAAAATATGAGTATATTCATAAATTATTTTCATTTCCAGATCCCGAAGAAGGAAACTCAAGGAAGACACATATCTCTCGAAAGTCCGTTTTTATTTACCCCTTAGATATACGCGTAGAATTTCAACTCTGGCAGATGATTATTATACTTTACCGTCATCACTTCTACCACAACGACGTAAAACCTCATGTACACCCATTGATTGAGGAGGAAGACGCCAACCTTTTGTGATGTCTTGGTACACTTTTCACCTTTTCTTTGTTGGTAGGATTGAAATATTAATCTTCTTCACAGTGCAGACAATTCTGCCACTTGACTACAGAGAGAAAATGTCACCTATGAAATAGGTTCTGTTTTTGAGTACCTATACATTTGCTCTAATGCTCTCTCTCTTTTCTATTGCTCTTCTGAAGAAATCAGCCATTCATTTCGGGACTCAAAACACTAAAATTAAGAATACCAGGTAGAAACCGAGTATACTTTCAGTTAGCCATAAAAAATTTTCGAATATCGACTCTTTTCAAGACTTATTCTAACTCGAATGTACTATTTTTAGTTAAATGCTTAAGAACATTTGAAGATTACAAAGTAAATCAGTTAACTCGAATTCTGGTAACTATTATTCTACTAAAATTTGGACCAACTCTTCTTGGAACATCGCGGTTTAGACGCAGTATTTCGATCAGAAGACCTCAAGGAAAACTTCTCAACGATTCCTCTCGAAGGAGATAAACAACGAGAACATATGGAATTGATTCAAACATTTGGATAAATGCTATTGAAAAAATACTCCTCATGAATCAGAGTTGTGAGGAATATTTGGATCACCTTTCATTACCAAGATAGATACAGATTATCTAGGTGTGGCCGTCAACATGTGTTATTATTTCTCAGGCTTTTGCTTAAAGAGTTCAGAAAAAAATATTCCCCGTTTTAGATACTAAAGTCAGAAATTTGATGGCGGTTAAAATGGTTCAAGCAAGAACACAGAGCCTCACAAAACCTCAGGAACCAACGTGTTTTAGTGGTTTTCTACAAAGCTCAATTGTTGAACGTAGCTACAAGGCAGGTTTTAATACCCGTGAGCCGCGCAAAGGTTAAATATGAGTTCTTGTTGAGTTGTCAGCATACGGTAAGAGTGAGCCCTCATGACGTTATTTGCGGAGTATGAATAATGGATATGAACAGCCCAATAATCTTTCATAGGTTTCACGCCGTAAATAAAACAATAGTAGATATATTTGAAGTCAGGATCTACCTGTATTTATGCTGCGGAAAATGGACAGCGGATTTAGTGTCCGTATACAGGAGTTTAAGAGTTCCGTTTTACCTGGAGATTCATTATTCTTACGCTATGTAATATTTTAGGAAGTAGCTCGTATATGACATCGGAGGGGTTAGATTAACATATATGTTTATACATATACATACTTATGTAACAGATATATATGTATATATATATACATGGAAAAAAATAAATTAAATGATTAAAAGTAGAAGCGAATACTTTATCAAATTTGAAAGCCAGCAAACTATTCTTTAGCCAAAAAATTGTCTGGAAGGATAGAATTGAACTAGGCGGATAAAATTTGAACTTGACCATAAGACGCGTGCCTATTTCAAGAGGTTCGAATTACAAAAGTACTCTCTAGGATTGAGTGAAACTATAGTAAAGCGCTAAATAAAATACTATGGTAAATATCAAATGATGCACCTTACCTTGATCTGCACTTGTAATGACTGCAATGGCCACATTCCTGCTCGAAAGCGTCTAAAATGAATAAAAGGACACGTTAAAAACAGAGCCGGGGACATTAATATTGAAAAAATAATGAAGAGAGTTTTGTAGCAACCTAGAAGTTTAATTACAGCACTAAGAATACTAATGGGCTACGCTTAATAATTCAGATGAGAGAGAAACATCCTGGCACTTCACTTACGACCCGTGCAGGAGGTTCGCATTTTATCATCCACTTTCTTCTTTTTTTAGGGCACTAATTTACAAATAGTTAAGCTTTATGTATGCAAATACGATTTTTGGCCGAATAATTGGCAAGTTTTATCGCTTTAGAAAATTATTACTTCATACTTGAACACACTTTAAAAGTTTTAACTAAAATATGGTTTAGAAGGAAATAATATTTTTTTGGTACACAAATCTAAAAAAACAGCAAATAATTTACCTTTTGGAAGTTCATCATCATTGAATATTGTAACAATTGAGGTGGAATTTCATTGCATGAATTTCATATAAGTTATAGCCAAATACTGCTAATTCCAAGGTTAAATGATTGGTATTGTGGGCTCTGCTACAAGTACACTAATCGTAATAAGGTGACGAATATAACTGACGTACCATATTTTTCATTTATTTTAATTTGGCTCCGCATTAAAATCGTATGGCGCCAGAGTGACTGAAAATTCACATTATTTTTGTCCCAATAAAATAATTATTTACCGTATACAACTTTATAATAAATTAAATTATCAATATTTCATAATTATCTACGTGATAACGACATAGAACACATTTATTTTTGAAAAAGATTTGGCGAAATTAAGCAAATTTTATATCAGTTTTTTAAATTCTTAAACAAAATTAAACATGCATAAAAATTACCAAGTTTTGCCACGAAATGCAACAACTTATTTCCCTTTCATGCTAGCGAAAATAGTCCACCTCACTACATAGTTTTGACAAGGATGTATGGGATATTGAAAAGAGTTTTCAAGAGAAATTAACAGTCATTTCCTTCATCATTATAATAAAATAGACACTGCTCGAAATTTGAGGCAGCATAATAAAATATTTCAGGACCTTAAAGTGCATATACCTATACATTCATGTTTACCATTTTATAGTTCAGAGTAGAGAAAGTCCAATCATGCCGAACAACATTAAAAGTGCACAAAAAACTACCGCAAATATCTAGCGGTGCAATTAAATGTATCACATAAAAGAGTTATTTATTCAGATTAATATCGAAAACTCTCGCTCTAATGTAGTAAAATTCTTCTCTTATTTGTACAACTAATAATGAACGATCTTCTTTAAGCTTGCAATGTGATGTTATAAAATAGCTCTATCTGCATATTGGAGAAACATGCTTTTGCTGGTTCAATGTATTGGCTATAAAAATTCCATTACTACTCTTACTAAGTGACTACTTGCACTACGTACTACATTACCATATATTTTATGCGTAAATTAAAGTCAAAGGAAGCGGCAATCTTGAAGTTTCGAATGCTAGTTAAAATTAATATTGATATGAGGTAATAGATACCTGAGGTACATTACAAAATGCAAGAATAAGAGGACTGGTATGGTTGTGGGGTTAAATTACTGGTTTCCCACCGTATTCCTGCCACCTCCACGGTTCGAATCCTCGAGTACGCCGTCTGTCAAATGGTTCGTTAAACTGTGGCCTCCTTGGCACCTCTCGTTAAGAGTAGGCTAATGTCGACCCTAGGTTTCTCTCCACCCTTCATTAATTCCCTGAATATTCTACCCCTACCGTGTTACTCACCTATCCCTAACGGCGCAAATGATCAAAGGTGTAGGTTGCCTATCCTAATAACTACACTACTTAAGGAATAGGAGGGGAGTAAAAAGTAAAAGAAACCGAGAGAAAGTTTATAAAGAATTGGAAATATAAGGGGACCCATTAGCACCAATTTAAATTTATTCAGAGCATAAATGAGCGAATCACAATTACTGATATTTCATTGGAATAATGGACAAGTTATACCAATCTTGTTGTAAGCTTTTATTTCATTTATCACTATAAATCTTGGTTTTAGAAATGATATCATTATTTAAGGACTTAACTGATGCCATTCAGTGAGGAAATGTTGGAAATTTTGATTAGGTCGAAGAAATTTGGTCAAATTTTCTAAGCAATCAAATCAAAAAGTCATTTTTAAAAAACGATGAAATTAACTGCTATTGCAAATTCATGATAGGAGAATTCATGATTAGGTTTTTACTTTCCACTGATTATGCAAATGGTTAATGTTTCAACAAATCATCATTTTCATTAAATTAATTAAGAAAGGAAGTAAACGCTTTACTGAATAAGTAATCAGGAAAATTCACTTCTTAAAAAAATATGAATCGAAAAGGATATAGAGTTCATGTTTGACAGTGGAGAACAGGAAAACAATATCCAAAGAATTAAGCCTCAGGTGGGGGTTTCACCTCAGGTGAAATCCCCACGTGCTGCCCTCTCCCAAAATACACTCATGAGCTGGTTGCAGCTGCCAGTATCGACTATCCATTTGCCTGCCACTTTCCACTGCATTCTGCTGCACCAGTTGCCTACTCCCGGCATAAGTCCCTCGCTATCTCTCAAGACAAGGCTAAAGCAACTTCATCAGCCTTATCCTTGCGATTTATGACTCAAAGATGTAGGAAACTGGAGAAAGAGAGACAAAGCTAGGTTCTATTTCAAGGTTTTAGTCATTTGAATATGCAGGGAATTGATTATAATTGCAATGAGCGTTTTCATGCGACCTCTTGCAAGTGATTTAGGGGCTGGACTCTTACAGCTATGCAAAGATTTCAGAGACTTTGCGTATACCAACGATCCCAGTCATTTCACCAGGAGTAGAGGAAGAAGCAATTCTTATTTCATAGATCGTCATACTGGATATTCATGCATTTGTCGTCTCGATTTAATAAGCTATATCCAACCGATTTCTCCTTAATAATTCGGTAATAAAATCATTTAAATATATTTTCTCTCGGATACTTGGAAATTTATTTCGTATCCAAATTGGAAAATAATATTTTAACTATTTGTAAACATTTTCATAATTTTATTTTTGAGTCTGTTTCAATAACTCCTGAAAAATCCAATAACAGTGACATGAAGTATGTAATATTAAAGTATCAATGAAATGAAGAAATGCTCCTTTAGTTAGTCAGCTTATTTGCTATTGTTACTATGAATCCCTTTTACTCAATGTAATTGCGCTGTATTTTTAAAGAGTTTCTTTCCAGAAAATACTTGCTATAAACGCATTTTGATACAGTCGTAAATAATAATGTCACAGGGCACACAACATTCTTTCTTTCCCACAAAAAAGCATTGCCATATATTTTTTCCCCGTTTTCTCTATCAAGAAAAGAGTAGACTTCATCGAAGATTTACGATTTTTCATTTAAAAATTCTAAATTTCTCTCCCCCTCATCCCCACTTCCCATAACAATCCCCTTTCTGATACTCCCCACTTTCCCGTTGTCCCGTGGTGCATTGCGTGATCATTCGCCTCTCAACCCTCAACGTTTTCAGTCCCTCCCTACCCAAACAACAACTACAATTCCACCTTTCCCCCACTTTGCTTTATAGCTAGCAAAGTCCCCGTTGTCGTAAGCCAAGAGATTTCGATTGCCACTGCGTTCCCCTGGCCGATGAATTAATTCCATGGCCATTACTTTTACTTTATCGCGCTTCATAAACACACCCGTGCCATGCATTTACCCGTTAAGACCCCTACCACTGCCGCTCTCGTTCCTTCGCCCACCGCCATCTCTGCACAGCCTTTCTATATCGCGGCTTACTTTCCGATGGGAGACACCTCTGACTCAGACCACAGAATACAAAATTCCTGCAAATCAATTGGTTTTTTGCGTTGATCATCCAAATCAAAGCATGGAGGGTTATGAAAGCTTCATGGCAGTGACTACTTCCCCGCTCTAATAGCTTTTGAATAATAATTATTCGTGTTAAGAAATGTTTCCTGAGAAAAAAGATTAAACCTCACTTCCTCCCGCATTTCTGAAAAGAAGTTATAGAATTTTCCTAATTATTACTGATCAAGTACTAAATGAAATGGTATCCTATCAAATAGTGAAGATAGAAAATATGACAATAATGACATTTCTTTTTCACTATATATATATTTATTAAATAATTATTTAATTAATGATCAATAAGGAGACAGCATACTCGTATCCTTCTGGCATACGATAATGCGTGTTCATTAATAGGTTTTAAGTAATTTATTTGATGCCAGCATACCAAGAAAGCCATCTAACAACTGGAAAACTTAAAACTTATCACATCAATCATTACTAAAGGAATGCGATCTTTAAATTTCTGATTGCCATGGTAAAGGATACATTATTTTACGACCATTTTTTTTAGGATCATTATTCCTAGAAGTTTATGTGAGTGAACAATAATATTGGCGTAGCTCAACTTTATGCAGTTATGCCTCGTATGCTTTACCTTTAAGATCCCTTGATGCGAAAAAATATTTTAATTAAACGTATGATCAAGCCCATTTGAGATTTATTTTCTACCATGTCACGAGGGCATTTGCATTTAGGTTTCATGGTGGTTAAATTTCCTCTTATCTTCCGGTTTTCATCATTATTGCCTTGCCATACTGGTACGAAATTTTGATCCATTCATAGATAAGTCACTCTCTCATTCGAATGAAATGAAATACTTGAAAATATTTTTAATTATAGGTCGGTACTTAAATCCTTCACGGGCGGCCGATCTCAATATCAAAACCCTTAAAATTCAAAAATGTGATGTGAAATTTTGATTTATTCCTTGAAATTCAACGGAAAACATTATCTTCGCCATCATTAAGGTAATTCGACGTTAATGTGCTGGTCCGTTTTAAACCTCCTTCATCAAAGTTTGAAGAGCCCTATAGGGAAGGCCGCACTGCTTGGTCTGTATTTGAATTTAAGGAGAAGAAAGGGCAATCTTATCTATAAACTGTTCAGCTCTTTTACATCATTCAACCGAAAGCATCTCTGATAATAATTATTTAATATATTAAAATGAAAGGAAAATATTATACTCTCTGAGTTCTTAACTTGACGGAACTTATGCATAGGAATAATTATATAAAATAATTTAATATTTGTACTCGTATCACGGATCATACAACATTAAATACATAATGACCGCTTCTTCATGGCGCCGATAATAATGTTCAAGAGTTATTGAATCATCTTTTCCCACCACAACAAATTCTTGTGTGGGAAATGTAAATGTTACAAGAACCACATGTGTTTCCTAATACTTAATAACAAAACTTAACTGTATAACTAATTGTACTGTCCCCACAGTACCTTTGGATTGCGTAACAATATTAACAGAATGTTATCTGAACATCTCTGCTTCTCCGCTCTTGTACCTAGCAGCTTATTTTTTGGTTAAGGTTCAGTATTAAAAAAAATCAAGGGATGGTTTACAATGGAAAATTAATGTAAACCTACATCCACGGTCAATGAATATCATCGGCCAAATGCTCTGATAAAATTGCTGCCAAGTTTTGCCTCAAAGTAACGTAATCAACAGCTTTCCAAACTACAAGCTTGATCGATTTAAATTAATGTTCCGCTATCTTTAAACACTCCTCTACTTCCTTCCTACTCACAAAACTACGTCTGCAGTCTCATAGGGAGATCCCCCAATGTTTCAATCTCCAGACCCTGCGGAAGCAAAACCGAACCGTTCCTATGTGCTTGCGTGAGGACGTGTGCGCAGATTGAGGACATGCGAATGAACCGCGATGGCGGGTGGCAGCGGGGAAAAGCCAGGGGGCCCGTTGTTGTTACATCCTTATGCAGCGCGGAGGGGAGTCGCTCGGGAGGGTTTAAGTGTGCATTTCGGAACGACGGGACGCCCGATGTGGATGGTGTGTGTGTATGTGTGTGTGCGCGCGCGTGCGTGTGCGTGTGTGTTTGTGTTCACCCGTGTGTATACCGATGTGGGAGAGTGAGCCGTGCACACGATGTTACGTGCACCACCTCTTTTTCTACGTCTGGGCACCGACGAGGGAGGGAGCTGGATGGAAGGGCTGGCGAAATCGGAACGTTATAATTTACATGTGAGGGAGCTTTCTACTTGTTCCTCCACAGGTCATCCCCCGGGAGGAGGGAAGGAAAAGTTGTATATCTCGACCGCTTAATTCACCACGCCGGTAATCCTCCCTCCCCTCCCCCTCTTCCTCTTCCCCCCCCACTCCGCGTCCCTCACAATTGCACATGCGATTTCGTACCCCGCCCACGCTAACTGATAAAATAATTTTTTTTTAAAGGGGGCTTTGTTCTCTTTCTTTCTCTCTCCCTCGCCGAAGTCTTTGACCTATGCTATCGCCTTAATGTTCATCTTGCTATCTGGCGGGACTCCCGCGGATGACCCAGTTACGTGGAATGAGTGTTTTTTTGTTATAAAAGCCTAGGAGGGAGGAAGTTGATGAATACGCCCCGATCCCAGAGATATCTTAATGTCGAATGCGATTAATGCGGTATGCATGCATTATTGAGGAAAAAAGTAAATATTTAACTCCTGCGCTTAGTTATGCATTCGAGCTTCAGCCAAACAGATCTCAGTGATAACTAGCTCAATGCAATTTTAACCATGAGACAGGATTACATTATCAGCCAGTAATAAACTGTTCTTTGACCCCAATGACGATTTTCACACCCGGAATCTAGAATCCCAATTATGAGAACACCCCATTGAAATAGAAGTTTTTTTAATATCCCTTCCAAAAATACTTTTTAAGATAGACTACTTTCTATTTTGATGGTAATAACATGATTGTGACCAAAATATTTCCGAGATGTTTTTTTAGCATTCGTATCAGACTTCATTTTCCATCCACGGTAAGATGGGTTAGTACATTTACGTGATGTGTATGTTCCTCAAAGAGATCACGGAAATTGGTGGTGTACCAGCACCATTTTTCAATAAGAGGAAGGAACGGTATTTGATTGGCACCGAGTGCACTTGATTCCCAAGAAGTAGGACGGGTTTATATCAAGGCGCTCGGAGATATATCAGAAAAATTATGTTTTTGGATTTGGTGTCTCGAGGAGGAGGCTTTGGGTGCAGAAGTTCACCT
Organism: Hetaerina americana; assembly: GCF_022747635.1. Classification (NCBI taxonomy): domain Eukaryota; kingdom Metazoa; phylum Arthropoda; class Insecta; order Odonata; family Calopterygidae; genus Hetaerina; species Hetaerina americana. The sequence goes on along the minus strand of NW_027287095.1, from coordinate 24,869,779 downwards.
GTCGAGTTGGACGGTGAAACTGCGGACCTATTTACGTGATGACTGGGCTATAACGATTGGTTTTTTCACTTATTTCCTTTAGAATCTTACCTATTATTCCAAATAAACCACCATTTCTAATGGCAACGATGATCTTAGCTTACAAGTACCATTCCTAAAAATACTACGTAATATTAGGGGAGAGGATGCTATATGTACTACAACGTGCTAATTACACATTAGCTGTTACAATTCAGCAGTTGATATTAATCATCCCCAAGGAAGGAAAGAAAGTAATGAGGAAATGGAGAACTTAACTACCACCACACTAGCCTAGCGAATTGATTCTGTTTTTATTCATGGATCCAAATTAGTCGTCGGGGCAAAATGAAGAAAATAAATCACTGTATTTGAGAGCACGCAATTAGTGTTGAGTGCACTCTCGTGAAAAACTAATCAAAGCACGAAGGTATGCGTCATTTGCGATGACGAACGATTTTCCTCCTCCTTATTGACTGCCTAGTGCTTATGCTGTTCATTATGTGGTCACGGATTTTTGAAATACTTATTAAATTCAGCCTCCACCAGGCATATCTGAACAAATTACGCTGATGTTATTACGCCGGAGAAGGAATCGATACTAAATCATAGGCCAGAATTCTATGGTGAGTGGTTTTTCCATGAGTTAAATAAAAAGGTTGTCGTGTCAAACTTAATTTCGATGAGGAAATATCAAAGTTTTGCTGATTATGAATGTCATCTGGTACTGATGATACTAAGCAACGAAACTTAGATTGTATTTCTCTCATAATTTTTCGTTTGCAATATAACAAAGTTAATGCTGCCATTCAAATCATGGATTGGTTCCAAAAATGTTATGTTAGATAAAGCAATTGTTATTACTTTTTTGTAATTGAGTAACATCACGCCAAAATAAGTGGAATATCGCTTCACCCCCTACCCAACCAACGAGCAATAGCAGTATGGAGCATTAGACTTCCAGCTTAGCTTAACGCATATCATTATATTAGCTAAAATTTTAGCGCCCTCTTTTCATAGTTTGCTTACCTCTTAAGATAGTAGCAGTTATTAGGGAAGCGAAATGGATGCATGAGGTATTTTGTAATCTAAAGAATAATTAAGTTATATGATGGTGGAGACTGTACTTCAGGAAGAGGAATATGTAAAGAGGAAAATCAAGGCTGCCATTTGTTCATTCCAGCATAATCTTAGCAAAAGGAGCCGAAGGGTCCCAAGCTTTACTTCCCGAACGACAGGTCCCCAATACTCGTTTGTATTTACTGACATAACCCATAAATCGCCGCGATATTGACTGGGGATATGGGATTGGGAACAAAGCAGCCGTTATTCATAATAAAACAATGAATGAGAAGATAATAAAATATAAAATTTTTGGACAAATTAATGATATGTTAATAATAAAGGTCGTAGTTTTTGCATTATTAAAATATAACTAATATTATTTTTTCTCTTCTAACTCGTGCAACACCTTAGTGCTGGGTAAGATAAAATTTGCCTAATTTCTTCACGTGCCTCTAACCAACCCCAATTACCAATAATACCCAAGAAAAACTAATATTAAACGAATGTCAATGGATTGGTTCAAAAAAATCATGATCATTTCTTTTAAATGTAAATGTCCAGGGTAAGAGTTAATAAACCAAAAACTGAAAACTACTAGCAACTAAAATGAAATCATTTTGACACTCCATTTAGTGTATACTTTATAAACATTTACTCTATGGTAAATGTTTATAAATAAATTTTAGAATTAGTGTCAACCATACTACGATAACTTCAGTAAAGACAAGCTTTCACTGGCTAATGGGCAATAACCGAAAAATTAACTCTTAAATTTTCGATATGCTAGATTCACTGGCTTCAATTAATATAATAAAACTAAAATACTGACACCGTTAGAAATTAGACATTAGGGCATTGATGTTGATATTTCACAGAGACGCAACAGACTTTTCAAATAACCACTGCACCAATGTTAGTTAATTTTGATTTTTCCTCAAGGGTGCATAGTCATGTGATGAGAGGAAGATATGATGATGCATTAATCGTCTCTTTGCCAACATGAATTAAAAATACCTAAAACAAGGGCTATGCCCGAGATTATGTTTTCCTGATTCGCCCTTGCGAGTCAAACATGACTAAAAATAACACATGAAGACTCGAACGACTCCCGTCGTGCATTGAAATTTTTTAAAGGGTTTGCGGTGCACTAAATTTGCAACACAGGATTCAGAGTCTAATGACTTGTCCAAATGATATCGATACTGACTGTTATCGGTGACATTCTTTCCCAGGGTGCATGCTGAATGTCTCTATATATGCCGTGTGATTTAAGACGTGGGTCTGAGGTGGACCTCGAGCACAAAACCTTTGGGTAACTCGTCGCTTTAAACTCGCGAAGAAAGTCAGCGTGTCTTAATTTAAGGTCTAAATTCGTTGAGAAATGGTAGACTTCCGTGCGTGGGTGCAAAGTAAATGGTGTCATTCTTTTTCTCCAGGGGTAAATAAGGCAAGGAGACAAAAAGTGTTAATTCCGTCAGAGAGGAAAAGAAGGAGTGCTCGCCGTCTACTGAGGTAAGGGCGGGTCAAGAGGAGGCATAGGACGCCACCGCCCCGGCGAAAGGCGAAGACAATGGGGCTCATGGCGAGCGCCCATCACGAGTGCCCATTACACTGGCGGCAAGGTGGTGAATGGGAAAGAGAGGGCGAGAGAGAGAGAGCGCTATCTCGGTATTGCTTTTGGTCCGCCTTCACTTTTTCTTAGTGAGGCACATGTCCGGTGATTGATGAAGCGAATGAATTCAAAGCCGTTTGCCCAAAAAACCCAGTTGATTTATGATGCACCTATCCGCAATGGATTGAGAACAAGAAACAATTTTAATCCCGAAAGTTGGAGAACAGTACCAGGATGGACGTGTTGATGCCGATGACTTGTGGATGGGGGTAGTGATGATGCCGGATAATTACTTTTTATGAATCCTATCATGCCAAAGACAACAAAGATGTAAGAATTTCACCATAGGTGGTGACATCTTTGAATCACAAAATTCATTTATCTTTGATTAAAGCATTTATAACAGGGAAAGTTTACCAAAATAGCTACCCTGAAACTTCCCCGTATAACTTCATTGTTCCTCACTACGGTTTCATTGCCAAGCAACATCTTCACGTGGCATTAAAAAAAGGTAATGCAATATATATACGCACACATATATTTATATATCGACATATATGGATATATATATATATATATATATATACACACACGAGGGTCATCCGGAAAGTAGTACCCGTTCGTGAAATAAAGACACAAAAGTAAATATTAACAAACATAAAAAATTTTATTTGAAAGAGGATACTTTAAACTACTTCTCAACATAATCTCCAAGCAAATTAAGGCATTTGTCATAACGTGTGACAAGTTTCTGTATTCCTGCTGCATAGTCCTTCGCCGCCAGCTCATTGAGATACGCGAGGGACCCATCTTGCACAAATTTTTGCATAATGCAGATGGTGTTTAACAATTTCATGAACAATTGTTCGAGAAACATTGGGAAAATGCTCACAGATGTCATCAATTGTGACGCGCCGATCGTTCCTCACGAATTCGTCAACTGAGCTCACCAGTTGGTCTGTAATGACAGACGGTCTCTCCGAACGCTCATCGTCGTGTGTGTTCCCCCTCCCCATGTTGAAGTTGCGACACCACCGCCGAACAGACGACTCGTCCATTACATTGTCTCCATACACCTCCTTTAATTGGCGATGAATATCACATGGGCGAACGTTTCTTGCATTGAGGAATTTAATCACTGCCCTCACTTCACAACTGGCGGCGTTCTCAATTTTTTTAAACATTGTAAACAATCACAGAAACAACACAGGCAATGCTAGCGTCACGCAACTTGGCTCAGAGAAGGCAGACAAGCCACTGAAGCTATCTGACCTCGTCCAGCGGCTACTCGCGTCGTCAGCACTTCATGCGGCACGAACGGGTACTACTTTCCGGATGACCCTCGTGTGTGTATATATATATATATATATATATATATATATGTCCATATATACTGAACACCCGACGGCGTGTGAATTTCCCATGCCGTCGTGCTTGGTACTGGGTGAACTCTACCATCACCTAGCAAACCGACCTTCGGGTTGATGATTGCGTTTATGGTTATTATATAAGAGTATATATATGTATATATTTTTTAAATACACATATATATATATATATAATATATATATTATATATATTATATTTATATATATTATATATATATATATATATATATATATATATATATATATATATATATATATATATATATATAAATGAAAATATATTTAAGGAAAAGGGATAGGAACACATAGAAAGGACGAACACAGTAGATGCGTAAATAATAATGGATGCTAAACGATAACTCTTGACGTCACCGGTCAATTTACTTATTTTTATTTATTTTACGACCTATTGGGGCGGGATTAAAACTGATAGTCCCTTCTTCCACCTTACCATGAGACATTACATAAAGCCAAGCCCTAGATGGAGGAAAATCCACCTAGACGGGAATCGAACCCGCGATCTCTAGATTGGCAGGCGAGAATGTTACCCCGTCGCCACTAGTGGCGACTTGCCAATACATGTACACGAAGAGCGAGTCGCAAACGCCCGAGGGTACTTCTAAAAAATGTGTTGGTGTTCCATAGGAGGAGCAGGTTTTGCCAAAATAGAGTAGATATAGCTAATGATCAATAAATTTTATGATATTTATTTCCATGCTTTTTAAGACAGGAAAAACTCTACCGCGGCGCACTCTTAGCTTATTCCTTAACTCTTTCTCAACACTCTCGCTCGTATTAATATTTCCACCGACAACCAATCTCTTATTTTTCTTACCCTTTTCTCCGTTAAAACCCACCGTGCCTCGTACGCAAATGAAATTATTTCAATTGGTAAAGCATGCTAAGAAGACGTAAGAATAAGGAGAAGAATAAAAAAAAAAGATACAGATATCCGCCTTCTACCAATTACTAAACCGGAGAGATATAAGCGTTATTTTCTTGACATAGTAGAAATTATTCAAGGTATTTAATACGAAATTGAATCCTGAATAACATGTGAAACTCTGAATTGCTAGATTTAAAAAAATGTATTGTACAATAATTAAAAATATTAGGGAACTTAGATTGATAATTTCCTCAATAAGATAACTTTCAAAATCAGATATTTCTGGTTGTAATTGTTTTTAATTACTCTTTTGGAGTTTGCAATATGTAAATGTATTCATCTAATAGTTACTTGGTTGTTGATACACTTAAATGCATGTGCACTTAATATTATAAGAGTAAGTTGTGGTCAATTTCTCCGCTGAAATTGACGTTGTCAAATTGTCCAAAGGAATTAGAATTAGAAGACTTCATGAGCGCAGTATGAGACCATGAATACTTTCTCGATCTTCGTTTACCAAGGAATATTTTCGGACCCAAATCATACAATAAATTATGCTAGTCAATCTCAATCGCTCATTATTTCTTAAATCTTTTAAAAATATTCAATTATTATAATAGGTTGACTTCCTCAATTGAAAATATTAACCTTTACTCCATACATTTTACAGCGATGTCTCAGTCCTTCACTCCAAGGCATCCAAATATTTTTTGCATCGGGTTAAAGGTCGAAATAATTTCCCCTGGGTCTTTAAAGTATTATAATACACCGAAAATAAGGTAGCTAACAGTCCAAGGTTAAAGAAAATATTGATTTAAAATGAATTATGTACTCCCATTTCTCGTAATGCTATCAAGCTTGGGCAGGTATTCCCAAAGACTTTTGATGAAAAGAGAGATGTGAAAAATGATTTACCTTTAATTCTAACATACCAATTAAATAACCTTAGAAAAAAACATATATTCCTGGATACTGCGTACTTTATTTTAGGAATTAAATGCAGTTAAACGGAGTGTAACATTAACAGAGAGGTGTATTGACATAGTCATATGCATACAAAGTAAGACTTAATTTTCAACGCTTAAAAAGTCTTCAAACCATTAACCGAAGGAATGACGCAACAATTTTGTTTCAGATGAAGAGACAGTATTTGGAGAAGTTGCCCAGGACGTTAGTAAACAGTTATTGCATTATGTGAAAGGTTAGACATGCGTTGATTTTGTCAATGATATACAATGGCGTAACGATTTGAATTCTTGTCGTAAAAATGGTCTTCACCGCTAACCTGGGTCCACTCTTGGCCTTAAAGGGTGTCAACTCTTTCATGCTTCATTAAAAAACCTTCACTATGCAATGAATTTGGGACATTTGATGACAAATTTGGTCTCCTAAAATGTTTTCCCTAGAGAGCCTAGATATTTTTAGCGCCCAAGTTATCGTTATACTTTCCAGTGCAAAGAACTCACAGTTACCGATTGTTCCGGTCATTTTTTGGCTCAGTTGAATTTGTTGATCGAATACGGTCGCCTTAATAATGGTCAATACAGAATGCTGCTTAACAAATGCCTAAAACCTATTCAACTTCGTTCCATTTTCATCTCCAGTTTTTCATCTTCCTCCAGCAGAAATGAAGAGTTGTAGGTATGAGAGAGTGGGAACAGGGAGAATATGGGAGGTAGTGCGACGGTGGTGGAGGGAAAAGAATAACACCCCATTACCTGTCGCTTTGATTTATCCGCCCTAATTAGCCGCTGCTCACGGGAGCAGGCAACGACCATAAGAACTAGTTTCCAACGCCACCACAACAGATGTGGTTACCTCCCCGGACGCTGGAGAAGGCGGATGTATTGCTTTATATAAATGAAGGAGGAGAGGGACGAGGAGGTGAGGGGTTTGATGGAAGCATGAAGATCGGGAGGTGTAGATAGCGGGAACGAAGCTTAGCACACGGTGGGCGAGCGATGGCAAGGGTGCGTGCGGCGTGAATTCAGCTGTTGGGGGTGGGGATAGAATAGGAAAGCCCACGGGCGGTTTAGGGATATGGGAGAGGGAGTATCGTGGTATGCAGAGGGAATATTTCCGACGGTTTCCCTATTATACCGCTCATCCTTACGTCGAATAAGATTAATCTGTTAGCCACCGCTTTGGATGCCATGGGAAGTATGTTTATGACGAGATGTGGATCGAGAAGACCAGTTCCGGTGTTGATGGGGGAGCGAAAACATGGAAGACACGAACTGGTTTTCCTTACACTAATCTATCCAATGCCACGGATATTCTATATGATACAATTCGGCACCGTCGCCGATCTAAGAAACAGAACTAAGGAGGCTCCTCTAAACAAGTCTAAGGAGGTCTTTTTTACTCTTTGGACGTATTTTGTAGTCCGTTTGGCTATGGGATCCTTATAAACCATATTTGGATTGTCATCAGGTTTCGTAAGAGCACCCGAGTACGTGATACATACCTAGTACATATATATATATATATATATATATATATATATATATATATATATATATATATTATAAATTCATACATACATATATATGTATATATATATGTATATATATATGTATATATATGTATATATATATATATATATATATATATATATATGTATATATATATATATATATATTCATACATACATATATATGTATATATATATGTATATATATATGTATATATATATATGTATACATATATATATATACATATATATACATATATATATATATACATATATATATATATATATATATATATATATATATATATATATATATATATATATATATACACACACACACACATACATAAAAAATGAACGAAAGTCTCACGCGTGAATGATTAATAATGTACACAGAGAAGCGCGATAACGCTAGCCAATAAAAACACAGAGAAACACGCAAATTAAACTCGCACGTATTCCAAAGGTGCGGCGACCAAACTACCTTCCTCTGGGGAAAGGAGGAACTTCAGTTATTTATTTATCGAACAAATCTCGTGGGTGTGTAGAAATATATATGTATATAAAATGGCGTGACCCCGCGACGCGGTAGTCCAGGGGGTAGAGCGTTAGACTTCTGACCAGAGGGCCTCGGGCTCGATTCCCTGGGAAAGCCTCTGGACACCTGCAGCTCCACCCAAGCTACGTGATTTTTCGGGTACCAGATCTTCCTAGGAAACAATGACTGGCACAGGGAAAGTTATGTGATTTGTCGGTTACCAGTTATTCCTGGGAAACCGTAACCCGCACAAGGATAGGAACTGGCCCCCCTACCCTGATATGTGAATTTCACACGCAGTCAGGCTTACTGCTGGGTGAAATCTCCATCGCCTACCAAACAGACCTTAAGGTTGATTAATGCGTTTATGGTTTATATGTATATACACACACTCACACAAGCACGAGGTTTGTTCTATATACAACGGGGAATTGAATTATTTTGCAGGAATTTTATTTATTCATCGACATATATCAATGTTATTCCCTTCGAAGTAGTCCCCATTTTGATATTATGTACTCATTCCAGCGCTTTTCTCAATCTTTGAATAATTTCTGGAACCCGATGTTTGGCATAGCAATTTTCTAAATTTTTTGTTTAGTATTTTTAATAATCTATTGAAATATCTTAGCTTCACGCTGGTAAGTCCTTTATTTTTATTTCATTCCGAGAACTTCTAATTTGCCTTCGTAATTTGTATTCTTTATTGATCGTTTGTCTTTGTGGCAAGAAAATAAAATTTTATGCTTGTAATTCTGGCTGTGGGACTGATTTTGCATCACAAGTTCTTGATTCAAGATTATTTTTCCTACGAGGGTCATCCGGAAAGTAGTACCCGTTCGTGAAATAAAGATACAAAAGTAAATATTAACAAACATAAAAAATTTTATTTGAAAGAGGATACTTTAAACTACTTCTCAACATAATCTCCAAGCAAATTAAGGCATTTGTCATAACGTGTGACAAGTTTCTGTATTCCTGCTGCATAGTCCTTCGCCGCCAGCTCATTGAGATACGCGAGGGACCCATCTTGCACAAATTTTTGCATAATGCAGATGGTGTTTAACAATTTCATGAACAATTGTTCGAGAAACATTGGGAAAATGCTCACAGATGTCATCAATTGTGACGCGCCGATCGTTCCTCACGAATTCGTCAACTGAGCTCACCAGTTGGTCTGTAATGACAGACGGTCTCTCCGAACGCTCATTGTCGTGTGTGTTCCCCCTCCCCATGTTGAAGTTGCGACACCACCGCCGAACAGACGACTCGTCCATTACATTGTCTCCATACACCTCCTTTAATTGGCGATGAATATCACATGGGCGAACGTTTCTTGCATTGAGGAATTTAATCACTGCCCTCACTTCACAACTGGCGGCGTTCTCAATTTTTTTAAACATTGTAAACAATCACAGAAACAACACAGGCAATGCTAGCGTCACGCAACTTGGCTCAGAGAAGGCAGACAAGCCACTGAAGCTATCTGACCTCGTCCAGCGGCTACTCGCGTCGTCAGCACTTCATGCGGCACGAACGGATACTACTTTCCGGATGACCCTCGTACATTTTTTATGAACATTATGAAATGAACCTATTGAGATAATTGTCATTACAAGTTACTATAATTAACAAGACCCTGTACTCAACTAGTGAAAGAAGGGAGCCAGCCGACACTTGATTGGTTGATTAAGGTGCTAGAGAATACGAAATATGACTATGGAATGACCTACGTAGAAAAGAAGAGAGATTCTTTCAAATTAAATCGATTTCCTACTCCTTTTCATCTTGATTCATGTGGATAGTTCCTGGTAACATCCGTGGAAAATTAACCTCTCCTATATCAATCATTCATACAACCTATTTGAAAATGATTTATAACCATGAGTTATTCTGATTTTCTACTGGTTTGCACCATTCAATTCATTGTTATGTAATATCGCGTGCGATTTTTCGTATGTCGTACAAAATTGTTGTTTTTGTTGTACAACGTTGTAAATTTATGTGGCAGGATTAATACAGCATACTAATTATGCAATGTCAAAAACTGAGGAAATTAAATTTTGGCATTGATTTTAGCTCAAGTATTTGCATAATACGGATATTAAATGCACTTTAGTCGAAAGATGGGAGCAAAACCCCCTTATGCGTCAGAAGGGTGGAATAAAATGGGATTTTCTTAAGTTAGGTACCGTTGACTGCCACCAAGGAAATGGAAGCACAAAAGAGCTTAGTATGCGTACGCTTCCGGGTCACAGATCAGAGGACGTGGGAAAGTGGATAATTTGAGGGGTGAGAGAGCACGAGGAAGGAGATAGAGCATAATTTAAGAAAAAGCCATAACGGGAATAAGATACATTTTAGGAAGAAATGGATTTAAGCTTTTGTGACGTGGGAGATGAAGGTTTAGCATTTCACGGACGGAGAAACTATGGCGTCATGGAAACAATACGCCGCAAATTCGTTATGCCCACAAGAAGAAAGATGCCATGCTCAATAATAGCTATATTGAATTAAGCGCCCCCAAACGAAGTCTGCTTGCCATTTTACAACACAGCGAAAGACACAATTAATTATCAAAACCGCATCGCCACAAACCCACCGCTTACCATTTTGAAGGACGGATAAACAATTTAAACGTAACATTTTTGTCGAATGGCTTAGTTACATTAACAACGGTTACATTTAAATTTTTCACATTAGCATTATATATATAAAACACAGTAATCAACCCGAAGGTCGGTTTAGTAGGTGATGGTAGAGATCACCCAGTACTAGGCCCTTTACGGCGTGTGAAAATTCACACATCAGGGTAGGGGGGCCAGTTCCTTTCCCTGTACCGGTTATGGTTTCCCAGGAAGACCTGGTACCCGAAAAATCACTTTAGCGTGGGTGGAGCTGGAGGTGCCCAAAGAGCCTTGCCCGGGAATCGAACCCGGGACCCTCAGTAATCAGCAGACGGTCAGTAATCCAACGCTCTACCCACTGGACTACCACGACCCCTTATTTATATATATATATATATATATATATATATATATATATATATATATATATATATATATATATATATATAGGTGTGTGTGTGTATTACCATCCCTTTTCCTTATACTTATTTCCATGTGGATGAATAATTGTTCGCCACATGGCGGATATTCGACTTTGAATGTGTGTTTTACCAATCTGGCTCGTCTCCTTCTTCTGGCTATGCGTGCCACGAAACGCACTGCTCCTATCTTTTATGACGTTGTATGATTACCTTCCCTACTGTCCTTTCCTCGTGTTGTCTATTTCTCCTTTGGTGGGTGTCACTGCTCCGTAACACCATCTCCTGGCCAAATAATCGGGGCGGTTGGTTGCATAAACCCCCACAGATTTCAGTGTTAATTTCGTTTACTCAATAGCTCAAGTGGTTAGAGCATCGGCCCAGCCAGTCAGAAGATCCGTGGTTCAACTCCCGGACAAGGAAATATATTTGCACTTATGGTCTGCTCGATGATGCCTTCCCCACCTCTCCTGTGCTCGTCTTCTATGTGTGTTCCCATCCCTTTTCCTTATATACATTTCCATGCGAATGAATAATTTTTCGCCATATGTCGGGTTTTCGTTTTTGAATGTGTGTGTATACATTTATTTATATATGTATATATATATGTTATATATATATATATATATATATATATATATATATATATATATATATATATATATATATATATATATATATATATATATATATACATAAATTCTTGGTGTTGCTCATAAGCATACACCAGAATTAACTATAAAATCAACAGTGCTATGTGTGTTACGAAAACAGGCTGTTACATCATTAATTTAACCTTTAAAAAAACTATTTTATTGATATTCAATGGAAGAATTTTTGAAATTATTAGGAGGAAAATACTAAAAAAAAGTAGCAATGTATTGTCTGAGGGAGAAGTTACTACACACACGGCGCATATTTTCCTGTTTTTTTTTACTATTTTCTCTTTCGCCAAAGTCCGAGAAAATAAATGGCCTATATCATAAAAATGTCGCTCCTATCCACTCGCTAACGAATCGCCTCAATTTGATTGCATTAATTTTCAATTGATTAGTCACTAAATAAACATAATGCGACTAGTCAGCATGCTTAGATTTTAAGATTTTAAAATAATCTCACTTACTGCTGATATCCTCATTTTTGCCATGATTGGCGCAGACTATATTGTGCATACTTTTATGTCTAGATGCTATGAAATCACGAGAAAGCATAGCTTTACCTGCGTGATGCAAAACATATCTGCCATTCTCAGTGATAAATGACTCACACATGGGTAAGATGATTCTATGAGGCTACTTCCAATATCAAATCTTATTTCATAGGCATTTTAAAAAATTTCTATTAGAAAAAGATAAGAAATGACATACATCAAATTTCCTTCCTTGCAGCTTTTGGACGAAACCCGCTTTGTCTTTTTTAACCCTATTATTGAGCTCTGTGTTTTGTCTGCAAATTTTACTTCCACCGCTGCAATCATTGCTCATGGTTCTTGAATTGTGCAGTTTATTTTTCTCTGGGTATGGTTTGAGTCTGAGACCACTGGTGGAGGATAAGGATGAGGGGGTTTTAACGGTGCTGAGGGAGAGAGGAAAGGCGGGGGTTGAGCTTATGTATTCCCTGCGCCGACACTATACGGTCAATTTTACTGCAAAGTCCCTTCTTTTTTCCAGCTTTCGCCCGTTCTTTTTTCTTACGTCACAGTCTGGAGCTTTTGCACTCCCAGATGCTGGTGCAAAATTCCGGCACATGAAGGAACAACTCCGTAAATAAAGTTCTAAATCCCGCCTTTGCCAAAGTTTTATTGCACGTAGTCCTGCAGGAAATAATGGAGGCGCAACCGAATTTTTTCCATTTATCAGCAATATTTTATGCATCTAATATGTAGGAGAAAAATTTCCTTTGTCTGCTAAAGCCTTGATGCATCATACTTTCCCAAACAGTTTAGTTTTTAACTGTATTCGTTATGCGCCATATTCTTCGGAAGTTGATCACAATCAGCTCTTTACGTAACGGCTTTAAGTGATAACTCGTATTTAGGACTTATTTATATTATTTTACATCAATATTATCAATATTATCTTAGCGTCATGTGGACGTCATCCAACCAAACCGCCCAATTTATTTTTCATCACTATGGTCGTTTACCTCTTCTCCAAGTTTTTGTTGATGATTCTAATTACTACTTTTCCTGTGAAATTAACTTATGGTCCTTCATCTAGGGCTTTTGGATGTGCTACCCCTTTCAAAGTGGCCTAACATAATCTTATGTAGCACCTCAAGTCATTCAAATGGTGCGATAATACCCCAAAAGAGCTCTTCTTTATGATAGTTTCGAAACATCAATTTTTTTCGTTTTTGAAAAATCGATCGAAAATAATTGATCCTTAAAATTTATATTTATTTTGCAAATAAATGAAGGCTTCTTCTAAATCAAATGGAAAAAAGACCAATGCGATTCCTTTATTCTTATTCCAGAAATATTTTAGATAAAATTTCAAAACATATTTAATCAGTGCGTACAATTTGTATGGCGAAATGTGTTAAGGGAATAAATCTAGCATTAGAGGAACAGATGCACACTTTTTTAAATACTAAGACGATGGATGATCATTATCTAAGATACGCATACCATTGAATACACTGGCTGTTAGAAGTAATGTCGATCGTTGAATTTGTTTACCTATAAGCATTAAAATTTTCCTCATTGCACGACAAAGCTCGAAAGTAAAACTTTCTCACCATAATTCAGTTGTATATGCTAATTCTTCCCTTTATTCGGCTTAGTTTTTCAGTTATATCCTTTCTTCATCTCTCAGCTCTCCATCTTCATTTCTCTCATTGTCTCTTCCCCCGGGTTCAACTAAGGAATCATTCCCGAATATATTACACCCAAACATGATTAATTTCCAAGAGTTGATAGTATTTCTTCAACTCCTTGGGCAATTAGACCAATTTTAGGGGAAAACTCAAGAGTCGACGGAGTGGATTGAGGAGGGAATGGGAAGACATTGGGGCTCTGAGGGAAAAAGGGGGCGGCGAGAAGGAGAGTGAGGGCACGGCTTAATGGAAGGTAGAGTGGCGGTAGAGGGGCAGCATAGGGGCGAGGAGAGCGGTTGAACCATAGTTGAGGTCGAGTGAGGCAAGGAGGGCGGTCGTAGTCAGTCACTCCTTTTGGCAATGAAGATTCCCAAACCCTCCCCATCTCTCAGCCGGTGGCTCCCACTAATCTCAGCCAATTAAGTCCTCAAAGTACAAAACGGTAAGCAAGGAGCTTCTTCGCCCTGGGCATCCAAGAACTTAACTGTTTAACGCATCCAAAGAAAGTTAAAAACCTATTGTGAGGTCCCACTTACCGAGGTAATACCAATTAGAAATGAGTTGTGGTACCTCGAAGTGATTTGGATGGCATTGAAAGTATGGATAATGATACTAGGTTCGAAACCTCTCGCGAAAAAAAAGAACGTAAAAGTATTCTCGTGGAATGGAATCAGAAATTTTGGGAAATGAATCGAATTAAATATTTTCGGAAATATTGAATTCGCGGATTCGTGTACAACCATATGCTTCTCAGCTGAGGCACAACATTTTTAAGGAATCGTAGGACTAAAATCTCTACCAAAAACAATCAACATGAATGTTATTCAAAGTAGCCTGTCAAAGCTTGTTTTCATATTCGGAGAGGAGCATAAATGGTTTACTCTAAAAGCAATGTTGATTGTATAGACGAGGAGAAAACTAAATGGACAATTGAATGCCTATTAAAATGATAGTCGACTTGGGATAGTCGACTTGGAGAGAAGTCTGTGAAACACACCTATTGAATGATAGCTTATCGGAAAGATTATTATTTATAATCGTGTACCATTAGCTGTGATGTAAATTCAGACGTAAAGCAATGAAGAATGGTGGAAAAAAACTGACGGTAGACGTCAGCATCAGAAAAACAGTAGACCAAGAAGATACTGATATAGGAAGGAATAGTTTTGAGCATCTAATTGAAACTAATCGTGGGACTGAAAACTATTGATGATGACTTGCTCTTTACTAACAAATTCATTATAAATATTAGGAATTCTTTAACCTTATCTATGGTATAACTTTGAGTACAAGTAAATAAATCGCCACAGCTTTTCGGCCATGTATATGACTTATATACAATTCACATCTAGCAAACACCCTGTTTTATACCAGACACGACGGGACGCAAAATAAACCGTCTTATCCTTCCGCTATGTAAGATATTGGCCCTGGATCAAGACTTTGACCGAACATACGGAAATATTCTGCAAAGCAGATGCACATTACGCGCAGTTAGAATTAGGGACTGCATCAATATTAGCTATAGACTTAAACGACTTAGAAATACCATGCATTAAACTATATTTCATAACAAATTTTTATCCGCAGGATTTGCAGATAATGAAAAAATAATTATGCTGAAGGCCTGACTAGCAAAAAATATATTTACGACGTTTTAAATTAATTGCAATAAATGTATAAATAATATAATAATATATCATTCAAGGTGATATCTCTACCCACGTTGATTACGCCAAGCAAATATGTTTGCAATACCTTCGTTTCTTCAATTTTAATTCATACGACGTAATGTTAAATTATATTATCATGGATGTAACAGAAAAATTCAAACGTTACTTTAATTTTCATAAAGTTGAAAAATATGTCGCAGGAAACATAAAAACGGTTTACACAGTAATTCAAGTAATAAACGATCTAACCAAGGAATCAGTGCGATCAAATAAATATAAGAAGTTAGAAACATTTTAACTTAAGTTCATTTCTAATTAAAGGGACTATAGTATGTAATATTTTACTTTTGGGTGTTGAAGGGTTCAAGGAGCAATAGGTTAGTTTCATCAAGCAACATCAAAATGCCGGCCGGGTGGATCATCATGAATTTGATATAAAATTTGAAGGTGAGATTTCGTTAGTGGGTTTCCTCAAACTCTGATCTGACTCCAATGCCTTCGAGAAATTTCTTGGAGCGAATTATATTAGATTTCTCATCTCCGAGGAGAAGATGTTTCTACTACTATTGTGGCGGTAATTGATGTTGATAATTTGCTTCCGATGTAAAGATAACATCGAAGAGTCTTTTGAGGAGTTCCTCCTCTCCACGAGGGTTTAATAGGCACACGGAGCCACCGTTCGGCGAGCAAATATTATCGCATCCGTAATGGATTGAAGCCTTCTTCTTTTGCCCGCCGCCAACTGCCAAATGCTCATTGTGGAAATGGAGGAACGCCGATTTTTGGCAGTCATTTTATTAGGCTGAAATCACCTAGGATATAACTCCCATTGAAACAAGCAATTGTATTTTCACATAAAATATTGTCAATGGCAAATATATATTTACTTCATTCAGTGATGAAGTGGGTATTTAAAAATAGTGACCAATAAAAAATCGTCATTTTATAACGTATGATTAGAATAATATTTATGAAAATACACGAAAGAATATTACTTTGATAGGCATTGCAAACGAATTTTATAACGTCATGATGCAGAACTTTTACCACTTTAAATGTTCATGAAAATAGCTATTATAAAATTACTTTAACTAATATTCTTACACAAGTGGATTTGGCCCAAAAAATCTGACGAAAATCTAAGGTTAATTATTCGAAATTCGAAATATTTTCAATAACATCACTTCCAAATTAAACTCGGAACCTAAATAAAAAAACAACTAAATTCACCGAACAGTTGTTTAATTCCACAATGCTTTAATAGAGCGAAGTTATTTTATACGCGTATGCACAATTAGCACTTTAGATACTCAATGATCACTATAAGTTAAGTGGTACTCTGATTGGATTTGCTACAAATGTACGCTTTTGTTAACTATGCATAACTTCACCCCTGTCAGCCTGAGGCTGTTTCCGGTGATCCCCATGCTCTATTTCGGCAAGGGCATTATCAATTAAGGGCACATTTTTGCAATCGCCTTGATACGAGAATTCCGGAGTTTCCCAGCGCCTGAAGGTTTTCGGAGGAGGTTGGATGGCCCTTGGTGAGAAGACTAAGGAGGCATCGGTTTGAAATGGAAGGAAGGCTTCGTTCGGTGGAACAAGGAATAAGGAGGGGGTTAGCCACCGTTAGGGATAACCCCATCCTTCCCCTCGGTGATGTTTACATTGGGAACCCATTTCCAAGTGGATGTGTTTCCTACTATGGAGGGAGCCGGAGAAGGCAAAATGAGCAGAGGGAAAGAGGGTGGGTGAGGAATTGGTGTGGTGACGAAGGAGCCCAGAAGACGTGTAGTAGGAAGGATAACAGCCCTTGAAAATGGAGGAGCGTGATTTCTTAGAGATTCGTTTTCCCAATTTAATAATTGGTTGCTGGCCCTGCGATAATTTGTGATTTATAGCTAAGTGCCTCGTGGAATCTAATTTTAACCTTACCCTAGATAAGAATGACTACATACAAATTTAAAGTGACCAGCAATTTTAACTTTCAAAGGGGAAAAATGTTGATGAAGTTATAGCGGGGGAGAGAGAATAAAAGATTGGTATAGGGATAAACTTATCAATGATAGTTTTTCTGATAGCCAACGTTTTCCTTCTATAACTGTAGTACCTCAAACGACATATCGTTACTTCAGCAAATGGCAGTCGAAAAATAAAGCCATTATATAGCCAAATATTTTTATAGTTTATAAAAAATTCGGAAAATATAGGAAAGCAACTTATAATGAGTAAAAATATGGGTTAGAGTGTTCTGTTAACTACAGTAAAATTATTCACATCCCCGTCGTTTTCCATTAAAACACGGAAGTTTCTTGGAAGAGCTAAGATATAGCTTGCAGAAAATCTGTGCATGCAATGGGAAGAGACAGCTTTCAAGCATTGCATTGTGATTTCGCTCTGCATTGAGTCTCCAACCAATTCCAAACCGAGGGTAATTGAATAATAACAAGGAGGATAAAATAGATTTTCAAGCAAAGGGGGTGCACCGGAGGAAATGGGTGGAGGTTAGGGTGTCTGCAATGGAGAGAGGGTATTAGATGCGACCTCGGAAAGGGAAAAAGGAGAGGTTGATTAAGGTTCGAGGAAGAGGCAAGTATTTAACCGAGAATGGGGTACGAGAATTTCATTCGGAAAAATATTTCCTGCGTCCATATTTGAACGTAAATCATAAGCTTTGAATTTTATGCTTCTTACTAACAATCGGATGAAGGGTAAAAGAAAGATGGATATGTAACTAATGATAAATACTAGCGAACAAGGTATTTTGATAAACAGATTCGTTGACCAATATAATGCCAATATAATCATTCAATCTTCAGTTATATTTACGACTCATTTAGTAGGAATTCCCCTTTTTTATTTCTATTGACTGAATTCACTGTACATATTTCAAATTACCTTCCAATGTGTCCTCCAATATTTTACTTAGTTCGATGGAATTAAAATTTGATTTTAATCTAAGTGTGGTTGGGTACAAGTCAAATGATTCTGTATTTTTAAATCAGCTTTTCCATCAATGCATTATTATTGATATGATGGATTATCACTACTTGAGAAATTTAAGCTTGGTCCTTATTAGTGCATTTCTGCGTAGATTTTTTGGGATAACATTATCAACATTTCTGCGGCAAAAAATCCTATAAACCTGGCTGAATTCTTACGTTTCCTAAAGAATTTGATACCAGTATTTTTATTATTATTACCATACAAATCTCGTTGCAATTAGGCAATTATCCTGTTGGCAACTGTCAAGTCAAGTCAACTGCCACTCTTACAGTGCACACACATGTGTACACAAGAAGAACATATATGAGAAAAAATGCTCTTACGTAAAATGATACCAATCGCACCTTTACCACACACGTGGGCTAGATTCACACCATACCTACAACGCACCGTCCATCGCCGCATTCCGTCCATAATCAAGCACTCTTCAATTTCATATACCTTTCAAAATCTCGTACCGCTAACACATCATTCACTTTTGCAATAAAACTTTTCACTTTAGCAGCTATATGAAATATGTTTTTTTTCAAAGGATTTCAAAGGAGAAATATGATGAAGCATGCCATAGGTTCGCCTATTATGTGAGCCAATGGAGCAATAGTCGGTATTTAATATGAAATGCAAATTAAAAAATATTTTTTCCAAAAGTTTTGATGTATTATATTTGATAGTGTCAGACCCAACCTTCCCAACGTCCAGTATTCATCCCCACTCCAATCCAAAGAGTCTAGATCATTACTCTTCAACCCAGATTGCTCTGATTTGGATTTCCTTCGACACTGCACATCACAATCAAACCCGTGCCCAGAAAACCTCCTGCAACTTCTCCTTCAAACCTCTTCTAATTTCCCCATCTCAGGCCAACGCCTCCAATTGAGTACTCCCCAAATACCACACTCCCTGGAAAAATCCGTTTCATTCCTGTCATCGCTAACCCCCATCTTGAAATTCGTAGAGTACATGCCTAATTTAAAGAAAAAAGTGGCTGCAGCGTGTGCTTATCGTGATAAGGCACGATTACTCAACTTTCATGAATGGCTTAATGTTTGTAAATACTACAAAACCCATTCTGTCATTAACACTGCAGTAATGAACTCTAGGGTTGGTTTCAATAGGGGAGGATGGAATTCAGCCCAAGATTAAGCTTAAGGCGTCCAAAGTTCGCATAGTATTTTATGCGGGGCCTGGGGGTTACTTTATTCGGGAACAAAATAGCGTCCACTGGATTTTTAGATTATGATGGGCAAATGCATCACTCGGGGCTTGGACCCTGACCTTCACACCAGGAGCTGAAACCTCTGCCCACATGCTCTACTCTTAAGAGTAGGGAAAGCATGAATAGGGAAAGTATTCTTCTTCATTAAATCTAGGATAAAATTGATTACATATCCTTTTAATTCAAGTGAATTCTCCGCACAAATCATGAATACAACCTGCAGTTAATGTATTATAATGGTAGTGCACTCATTAGAGAAAATCAATTTTCCCGAAACTTTAAATTGAAATAACACCCTAAGTATTTTTACAATCAGCTTATCGTGTTTGCGGTAACCAGTAGCAACAGTGAGTAATCAGCAGTCGCTTAGTGGAAAAACAGATTACGAACAACTTACTCGAACTTCTACACCTAATTCCTCTCCGTACTTGCAAAAATTCTATACATTAATGAGAAAAAGTTTCAAAAATTTATTTATGTAAAAATTTGGTCATGAAAATCGAGCTTAAATCTGGAAATAAGTTAAGCAGTAAAGTGAAATAATTTCTGTCAACAACAAAAAGTAGTACACAAGAAGATTGTACTCCATGATTATATTCATTAAGGTCAAATTATGTGCATGCCAATATAAAATTTCACATAGTTCACGCGAAGTTAGATAAAACTGTTGGATCGATTGTTTAATTGGATGACATTTTTTATAAAAGTGAAGTACCAGGAGGCGGCTGCTCAATTTTTTATATGCGTAAAAATATTTTCCAATTTCCTTCTGTTCTCCATTTTTGAATGTCTTAACACAATTTCATTCAAATAGAATGTTTTCAGGAGGTCAGACAGTTGGATTAGGTAAATAGTCATCCCTGACTTTCCTTAAGTATGGTTAGCTAAGTTTCACTTACAATAATTACTATCTTAAAACCTAATTTTAATGTCGAACGGATCATTTGTATAAAAATGTGTCATTTTCAAATATTTTATGTGACAAGTTGGGCTATTTATCTATCGTATCAATATATTCGCATGACTTTAAGAGAGAGACTTTTATCCAAATGCAGAACTTTGCATAGGTGACAGTAGTTGTCTGGTCACAGAATAATTTACTTTTTCCGGCAGTCTTACATCTCTAAAAGTAAAATAATCATAAACCAAACCTCAAAAATAGATAGAAATGACATATGAGAAAAGACATTTCAAGAACGGGAAGAAATGATTGCACAAAAAAAGAACAAAATCAATTTGCAGAACTTGGCGTAAGCAGTGGGATGAAGATGATTAGCGATGCAAATTTAATCACTTAATTCTGGCAGTTTTGATTCCGGGTTTGGAGCTCATTGAAAATCTTGCACCGGAGAAAGATACAAAAGAGTCCGTGCATGGAGAGTTAGTCCCGGCTTCAGCCTAATGGACTCCCCCGGAGCATCCTCCTACAGCCTCCCTGCCATCGAAATTCTCGTCATTATTACGCTCAACCAAAAGATTTTCGTACCGGCCGAAAAGGAAAATTGTTCTCGCTCCAACCCACCCACCGAACCTCCCCATCTCCTTTCTCCTCCTCCCTACCTATCTACCATGGTGTACGTAATAAGAGTAGCAGCGAGCGAGAGGGACTGAGAAAGAGAGGGGTGACAAAGAGAAAGAGAGAGAGAGAGAGACGGCATCAAACGACGCCCGACTATTACTCCAATGGTGGTCCATTCGCAATCACCAGAGCGTCGGTCCATCTCAATTGTGAACTGCGAGCAAATAACTCGGCGTGAATGGGAAGGCCAATGCTCGCCCAGGGACACGTTGGGATTTGAATAACGAAGGGACTTCGACCACCGAGTGAGAGAAAAGGAGGTGTGTAGGGATGAGGGATCGTAAGGGAAGGTGGGGAGGGGGGGACTACGAGGAGAAAGGGGGTAAGGGAAAGCAAAGGGCTAGTGTGAAAGATTGGTGCGGGGATATCAAGGGGGAAGTCGAAGGCTGGGGAAATGGGGGTGCGGGATAGTGAATACCTGACACGGGAAGCGGGAGGGCGGACGAAGAGATGTATGGGTTTATTGGCAAAGGGAAGAGAGCGAGTGGACAGGTGGGATGGGAATGATGACCGGGAGGGGAATGAAGGGAAGAAACACTGAAAATTAAGGAAAGAAAATTGTGGAGGGTAAAACTGAGTCTGGTACAGAACGAATCGGGACCAGAGACGTGGAATTATCACACGTTGGTGTACCCGATTCTAGAGCTATGATTGAGGTTGTTAGGTACTGAAAAGGGCGAATTTAATAAATAAAAACTTAGTGCATGAAAATGAGAAAATAAGCAGAATGCCAATGGAGAGCATCGAAAAAAAATGAGATAAAAAATTAAATATTTGCATATTAGCATAAAACCGAAGCAACAAGTGTTGGTAAAAGCATAAAATTAATGTTTATCGCCAATTTGGAGATAAAGTTCCCCCGCGTCAAACAGGAATTGATTTTCAAATTGGTAAGGTAAGTAAGAGTGAAAAACTGAATGATAACATATTTAAAAAGGAAATTTATTAAAACCGACTTTACCAACAGTCAAAATCCACTCCTACTTGCTTGGATGACATCACACTAACAGTGCACCCATGGGTCTTATACAGCAAGTATTGATTCTCGGTGTATAGAAACCAGGAAACATACATGGGCGGAGATGGAAAGGAAGGCATTTTCATTAAGGGAAGGTGTGGGGAGAATTGTACAAAACAGATTTCGGTGAGTGGCATGAGAGAAGAAACGTAAAGAGTAGAGGACGTAGTGGTAAAATGGCCCAATAGGAGTCGGTGGACAAGCGCAGAGGAGAGTTCCAGCGCTCAGAAGTTCCAAAGAAGAGGGGGAAAAAAGCAGCGTAAGTCACCGGCGTACACCTACATTATCACTCACAAAGAGATGTTCGAACTACATTCTCTTGCATCTAATTTCCTCCTCCGATATAAATCGTAGAGGACGGCGGGCCTCCGAGTGCAAAAAGTATGAAAACAAACATGATGCAAAAACAAAAGAAAGAAAAAATTTGCACATGCATGCACGGGAGAGTGAGAGAAACCGGGGAAATGGGGGAAAAAATAGACTCGAGAATAACGACTCCGAACGATGCAAAAAAAAGGACGCAGACAAAAGAGCAACGTCCCGCGGGCGTGAACGAGACAGAAGCCGACGACACAAGGTATACATCACGTGATCAGAAGAAGGCACACACACACACACACACACGTGCACACTTTCGCAGGCGGACGAATGCATGAATATTTTCGAGCACACGCGTGCGTTAATGCATAACAAACGTGAGTTTCATTATCCCTGTTCATATTCTTTTTATTTATTATTGTTATTTTTAGGTCTCTGTGATCACTCCTCTATGTTCCTTTCGTTGGCTTATTTCACAGTATATTCACGTCTGATTTACTCCACTTTTTTTACAGTCAGGGCTGTTTTTTATTCCTTTTGCTTCGCTGCGGCTCGCGATACCTGCGCAGTTGAAAGTCGGAAAGAGAAAAGAGCCGTACGGACCCGGAGGCATCAATTCTCTGTCGGGATACGTGATTTTTCCCCTTTTGATCATTTCCTCCGCCCCACCGAACGTCATGAATGCAATACATCCCACGCTGCCGCACAGGTACTTTTAATTCCTCCGATATGGAATAAAATGTAAAGGTAACAGTCATTTGCCCTTCACGATTAGTTTTAGTTGTAAAATACAACATACTCGGGCTATATCTCTGGCTGATCGATTCGAAGACCAAAATGAGGTATTTTCTAAGGGAAAAAGTAATCAATGTTTTTATTTACGTCAGCTAGTCTGAAATTATCTTCTGTTCCTCAATTCCTGAAGATAAAATTAATAGCAAATAACAAGCAACCTCGCGAGTATTTTAACCTACTCATGAACCATACCACAGAAGAGCATAAACTTAAAATAGTGGAAATATGGTTGTATCGATTCAATGATTACATTTTTTCAACCAAGTTTAAATAAAATCAATGTTTGTGGGTGTGTATGTGTGTGTCTGTATATATATATATATATATATATATATATATATATATATATATATATATATATATATATATATATATATATATATATATATATATATATATATATATATATATATATATATATATATATATATATATATATATATATATTTACACAAATATTATTTACACAAGATGAGATGGTGAATTTTAAACGCTGAGCTAAGACGTAAGAACATATTTTTTCTCGACATCGGTGAAACTAACTAATTATTCAGTTATTCAACCACCTGATTACAGTTTAAGCCATATTTAAAAAAAATTTAAATAGCATTGTGTTATGCGTGCTAAAATAATTTTCGCAGGCAATTGAAGTTTTGATGGATCAACTATTTCCGTTGGGCCTCGTGTAGAGCATTCCTCAATTTGTAAAGGCCCATCGTTCCTGGAGAGGTTCTCTTCAATTAAGGAGAATAGTCACAAGGTGTGCCATTCAAACCTAATATCTATCCCCTCCATATTTTAAAAAAAATCATAATTTTATTAGTCCCAGTTTTTAATTCATTCCAAATACTTCCATTCTTGCGACCATACTCCAAGTTTCCCCTTTATTTCTTTCGGCTTTCTCTGGTCACTGGTCTTTCCATGCCCGATGGCATTCAGGTTCTCATTCGCTCTACAATCAAAACAATCTCTTTCTATAATCATCATAGGGATTCAAATGAGACGCAGCGCACCCGTTCATCCTTCCCTATTTTCTTATTGTTTTGTTGGAATTTCTGCGTGGCACCAAACCACCAATTTTTCGTTCCAAATGATGATCAAAGTTCTTGGTTTATTCTTGATTCAGATTATTACTGAGAAAATCTGAAACCGGAAAACTAAATCATTCCTCGCCAGACAGGAAAATCTTCCTCACAAATTGATTTCAGTTACGCTAGGAAAAGCATAAAATGAGTCGTGATCTAAGGTGTTTCAATGGAAAATATACGATTTCACTTTTGCAAATAATTGCACGCTAGTTCAGCTGCTGCATATAGTCATAAAACTGCTTTCACAACGAAGTAAATAGCAAGTGTGATTGGGAAGTCTGATGATTTCGTTGCCCGAGAATAAATTTAGCTACTCTTGGTTTTTATCTTAGAAAATACAGAAAAAATCCAAAAACCTGCTTAAACTAATGAAATTCTATCAATTCTTTTATTATAAGTCTCATAAAATGAGGCTAATACATTCAAGACAATGTAAGCATACATTCACGGTTATTTAGATTACATTTCACACTAAATTATAATAGGACTAAATAATTTCTTTCTTGAGTTCAATAATTAAATTCTAGCTAACGAAGACAAACTATTGGGAAGTACTAACATACTTCATCTCCGTTTGCAGAAACATGCCAATTAAAAATAAAAACAACCAAACATGACATGTTCGTTTTTGCGTGAATTAAATAAAGTAAGCATTTAAAAGATCTTTGTACTTGTAAGAGAAAATTAAATTCAAGACAATGTATTTTTCCTGCTAATTATATTGAGTAAAATTTTTTTACTTTCACATTATATGCTCCATATACTACGACTTAGGTGTTAAGACTCACATGCCTAGCCCAACGCAGATTGGAATTTTTTACACCACTGATCACCTATGACTGTCTATAGAAAAGGAAATAATTGAAAGGTAAAGATCAGGAAATCAACGAAAGCTATCAAGTGTACTGAAAAGGTTTTCCATTCCATATTTGTACTTTTTTTTTAAACTGGCAATTATTGATGATAATAGGTGAAAGAAGACAACCTGTACCTGTTAAATTAGAAAACACCATTTTCATTACTCTAGAGCTTAGTTTTTAAGACAAGAGCAGAGTTCAAGCCTATTGTTTATTTATTTATCGACTTAATAGGGCGAAGTTGAGACTAATAGTCCCTTCTTCCACCTAACCCTACATTACATTGAAGACAATCACATACAACCAAGCCCTAGATGGAGGGAAATCCACCTAGGTGGGAATCGAAGCCACGACCTCTAGGTTGGTAGGCGAGAACGTTACCCCGCCGTCACCGAGGCCGGAAAACACCTATTAATCCTCAGATAAAATCAAACAATAAGGCAAGGGGGCCAGGTTCTTTCTTCGTGATGCCGGTTGTTTTTGAAGGTTCTGGCAGTGGGAAAAATCATATCCTGAGCTAGGAGCACAACCCAGATTTGGACCCCTATTTGGAATGGGTAAGTGACAACAGCTGAGGTCATTTGCACCATTAGGGATGGACAGGAGAGGATGGAGGGTGGAGAGAAACCCGGCGTCGGCATTAAACTTCTCTTAAGAGAAAGGCGCCAAGGGGTCTGCAGCTTAACGTCCCATCTGACGGACGGCTTACTTACTCAAAGTGCCCTCCACAGAGCCCCTCAAGTAGGGATCGGGATTTTACTGAAAAATATCTGCCACCACCGGGATTCGAACCCGGACCCTTTCGGTGGGAAGCCTGTACGTAAGCCACCGCACCATCCCGATCACCCTGGGGTACGAATCCATTATTTATTGCTATTTGAATTGAAATAATAAAAAATGGAGAAAGACGCCAACTATACCTTTTCTAAACCTCAACCCCTTGTAAAATTTATTGTAAAGGGGAAACCATCTGATGCATGCTCACCAGGTTGAGTGGTACTATGCCTCATTTCCATTTCACCAAAAATAGTTATTTCACTAATCAAGACTACTTCAAATTCTCGGTTGTTATGAAAGAGAAAAGACGGATGATTCCGCGCATTGGGTTGGAACGCCGCACGCTTGCTTAAGTTTCCTGATGCGATGAAAGTAACAAACTACTGAATTCCACTAGCTGGTCTTTCGCGTTGGAGTTTTTGATCGGATCACTAAAACAGTGACAAAACAATGAAGATAAACGTTTACCCTCACAATTGCGTTCAGCACACAAAAATTTCTTCATAAAAACATTGATAAAAATGATCAAAACATATAAATTATGATTACAAAAGACAAATAAGATAAGTCTTTTTAATAACTAGAGAAGTGTAGCAAGATAATCGCATCTTAATACAGAGGAGATCAAATTTTAGAAAATACCATAGAAAATCTTATAATTGCGATCTTTAAATAATAATTATGAGCTAAATTATGAACTTACATCGTGAACACTGCAAAAATAGTAGCACTGGTTACGTATGCATCTACTGCAATAATTGTAAACAAGCGTACGCAAAAATTTGACGTGACACAGAAATTATTGGAAGAGAAGATAGACAAGTTAAGAAAGGTTTATATATTTTACGGCCAATGGAAAAAATAGGTAATTTACCAATATTGAAAAAATAAAATATCCACATTATTTCGCTACATCTTATCTAGAAGCAAATGAGCACAATTTTTTAAAGAAGAGTAAGATTATCAATGCAGCAACAGAATGTTGCTTGGTGGGCAGACCTCAAGTGGAAGGCATTTTTAGCGACAAAGCATGCAATAAAATGGAAATTTTAGGCACACTTTTAAGGGAAAGAGAACATCTAGGCGGAGCCGTTTCGTGCTACGAATACGGAGGATGACCAAGGTCTGGCTGGCGTGCTGTCATGAACACGTGGTTTGTGGGCGACGGTCATTTGGTAGCAGCATCACATGTTGCCATGGCATCACCTCAGATCCCTTGCGTGCTAATTGCTGGTGTATCTGAGCGACCTTAATGCTCTGTCCCCAGTGGTCAGCAAAAAGGACGTAAATGAGGCACATAAAAAATTTGCCGCTTACATGCACAAGCAGTAGCTTCCATTATAACAGGTGATATAATTAACGTAGAATGACGTATGCAAACATGACTCGGGGGCAGTAAAATTGACCGCGCAGGCTGGCCAACAGACGTTATGCTAACTAGAAGAAAATCGTTGCTGCATTTCTCACCTGGGATGGAGTGGAAGTGATTAAGCAGCAGCGATGGGGAGGAATTACGCGCATAAAAAATGAAATTAAAATTTAAGTTCAAAAATCACTACGCTTCCATTTACGAAAATTTTGATAATACACAATGAGATGATTATTTACCGCACAATTATAAACACACAAGTCTTGAAACAAGAGAAGACCGCTTTGCCAAAAAAATTCCTCTTTTTTAATCGACACATCAACGCTAGTATGGATAAATAACTTCCCATGCCCAAAACTACAGGTAGAGAACGTTATCAACAACCTCCACCGGTAAACATGGCGAAGGAACCTTCACCAAATATTTCAAGTACAAACATTTTAACTGTTTATTTAACGGAAAACTCAAAGTTCAGTATTTAATGATATGCCCGACCACAAAAATTTCCGCGTCCCGCTCACTTGTTCGGTCGGTAAGCAAGCAGGTAAGCAATACAAAAGCCGTAAAATGGAGAGGCGGAACTATTTATGAGCGAGATAATTAGCAATACGGGACGGGTGTGCAATCCCTTAAAAAAAAAAAAAGTTTCTGGAAAATTTCGAGTGCGTCCCGCGAGACGCCCTTTCCACAAACCCCTTTCTGCCCTCACGAGCAATTGTTTCCCTTCCTACGAAATAAACAAGAGGAGCGAAAAAGTGAGTGGGGGAGCATAGGGGGCGGGGGTGGCATTTCAAGGAAGAGAGAATGGGAGGGAAAATGTTTCCTCCCTTTTTCGGGCACGGTTTGACACAGGCAAAGAGAAAGAGAAGTGTAAAATGAGCAGCCATACGAAGGGCGTGCCACTGGAGGGCATCGAGTGGAGAGAAGTTGCCGAGAGGTCATCGAAGGAAGGGAGGGAGGATTCTGGTGTTCGGTGGGACGCGTGCATCTGCGATAGGGAAGATACTGTTGAATAAGATTCGCTGCGGTTAGTTACATCTATTAATTAATAGGCCATTGGTTGGATTTGGAGAAGATGAAAAATGCGCTAAAACTGAAGGAATATCTAATTTTAATGTTAACGATCGTTTCTCCCCGTTCTCTTTGAATGATGATCAGAATCGGATATTTAACTCGATCCATAAATTATCATACTGGAAGAATGGACTTTATACTTATCATAGATGAAAGAAAACACTTATACATCAGTTTTTCTAACTCACGGTGAAAAAGAATATATTTACCTCCACTGTAGACCCCTTATAAGCTGGTCTAAAATTCGAAAATTACGACGCTTGAGTTACAGTGCATTATTAATATTATATTAACAATATTTGCACATTGGTACCGGATAGGATATAGATAGAGAGGGCACTAATTAATAAGTTTTTTGCCAAGGAAATTCAGACAACCTTTTATGAAAACTAATGGAATATAAAACTTTCTAAAGATAGGATTTCGGTTGAGGTTGATAGTGATAGAATGAAATACTTATACGAAACAATATTTTATCATGATGAGATAAGAGCTTTGTATTTCCAAGAAGAAGAATTTATTCGTAATGCAACTCACTTCCA
Source organism: Hetaerina americana (assembly GCF_022747635.1). Taxonomy (NCBI): domain Eukaryota; kingdom Metazoa; phylum Arthropoda; class Insecta; order Odonata; family Calopterygidae; genus Hetaerina; species Hetaerina americana. The sequence continues at coordinate 24,840,624 of NW_027287095.1, read as the reverse complement.
GTTCAAGAAATCAGAAAACACTAACTAGAAGCTGGCCTGCGACTAGCGGCTAGTTAGCAGCCAGATAACGAGACTTTCCGGCCTCGGTGATGGCGGGGTAACCTTCTTCTCGACTAACCCAGATAAAATGCATTCAATTTCCGCCTTGAGGAGTTCTTTCCACTGAGTACCCGTGTATTTGTAATTGTCCTTGACATTTTACATTGTTTAATAATCCGGCATAAAGGTAACACGGTTTTCATATTGGAAATTGAACAGGAAAGATGTAAGATTAAGGAAAATAAATTTATTATACGGATAAACGGCAGGTATACTAAATAGTGAAAACTGCCTGTTATGAGTAGAGGTAAAATTTTTATGAAAAGCTCCGAAAAACAGATGTTAATGAATTAAATATATTTTGAAGCATACAAAAGAAAATCACGTAATGCAATGTACACCGGAAAGACAATAAACAAAGTCAGTGAACACTAAAAATCAAGTTGTATTCGCGAACGTAATGCGTGCTAATCAATTCGTAAATATCGGCTGAGTATGCGAAACTGGCAGATAAAGACCAATCAAATGCCGCAAGCTGTATCATGACCTATATAGACACAGATTTTATAATATTAATATTGAAATCAAACAACTCCATTGGAAGATTGATGCCATTATTTTAAATGAAGAAAAAACTATTAAAATAAGAAATTCAGGAGCGACTCATCGGGAAAGCCTCGAATTGGCGTTAATATTAAAAAAACTGGATTTACGGCATTATTATTATGGGATCGCAAATGAGAAAAACGTTAACATTAATTTCATCCCGGGGCAACTTCATTCTCACGGGAAAAAACCTTAAAATCTGGATATTAATAAAAACAGGGACACAATTCAATGTTTCTGCATTATATCCACTGCAAACTCTGACGCAGGATTGGTAAAAGTTGACTGGTCGACCCCTGGGAGTGGGGAGAAGAAGAAAATGGACGCGGATCGGGGGGGGGGGGTGGCAAATGGAGGTATGCATTGAGGGGAGTGGGTATGTGAGCGGGAGGCGGGGCGGTGGAAAGAAGGGGTATAGGCGCGGGATTGCTTTGGACAAAGATAGCGAGAGAGATCGAGGGGTTGAAGGCGGGGAGAGAGAGGGCAGCGTTGGAAAAAAAAGGTAGCAAAGCGGAGGAGAGACATTATGGGGTGGATGGGGGAGGGGATGAGTCGCGCAAAAAAGAGGAATGATGGGAGAAAGAGCAAGAGAGTAGCATATAGGTATGTGCTCGTCGACAGAGAGAGTTTGGGCGGAAGGAGTCAAAGCGCGTTGTAGAACGGAAATTTGGTACGTCACAAAGACAGTATGGGGCTGTGTTGGAAAGAGATGAGGTGACGGAGGAGGAGGGCGTTTGGGAAATGTCGCATAGGGACGGGAACCGGGGGGGGGGGGGTAAAGGAGGAGTGGCGGGGTATGTACGTGTGTGCCACCGTGTGTGTATTTAGGGGCGGTGGGATGGGAAATGTGTTACTCGAGGGAAGGAGACTTGAATGAAAGACCAAAGGACGGCGAAAGGACGGGAAGGGAGGAGACTTGCTGGAGGAAGAGAGGTAGCAACTGGTGAGCAGCTGAAGGAAGAAGAGGAGGGAATAACAAGCTAGTGCAGCATGAGAAAACTAAATTATTTTGGAACGGGAATTAAAATAAAAATTAAGACCAAATCTTAAGAAAACCCTCTCACTTTCAGAGGAGGAAAGGAAAAATACTTTCGGAAATTAAATCATTTTCTACGGTTGAGCGTAAAAGCAATTTTTCACCGGCAAATGTGGTACTGACAAAAATATTTGCTACCAAAGTAGTTAAGAAAATGAGTGAAGAGGAGGTGAAAATCGAAGATGCGTAAATAAGACATATGCCTGCTAGGATGCACGCAAGGCGAATAGAAATCAGATATTTATTTTTAAAATTTTCCTGCGTCAAAAAATTACAGCAAGGGAGAGTTTTTCTCTGCTTTACAATGATAAAAAACACAAAAATTTAACGAAGGAATTGTTAAAAATATTTAGTAACTACGAAGAGAGGGATAACGCTAATATCCTCCAACGACAGCCGCAACAAGGCAATTAGTGGTGGCAAACACTAATAGAACCATTCCCGAAGACTATCTTAGTAGAAGATGCCTGGAGACGCAAGAAGATACCAAATTGAGCACGCAAGGATTTAAAATTCAGATAAAGATATGCAAAAAATCTACCAGGGAGCAGATCTTGACAGTGATCAAAATCCAGTACAAATGAAGCGCAATCTTAAAAGCAAGAAGATAGTAAAAAACTTGATAGGAATTATGTTGAACGAAACAGAGTCAGGTTCCGTTCCCAACAGATATTGGAAAATGTGATAGGAAAAATGCGACAACATATAATCTATTGAAGAATGATGGTAGGGGACGAGGAATGAAGTTTAAGCACCGACGAAGAAAACGATATGCTGAAGGAAGCCCGGGAACACAGATGAACCAATGGATCTCACAGAAAAGAGAGGAAATTACAAGAACTTAAAATACTGAGGAACAACGAGATGATTGAGAACAGGCTGATCCAGCCAAAAGTAGGAAGAACCAGAGGGGAATAGTTGAATACCCTCTGCGCAGAGGACCTTGTCGAGGGAAAAATTTAAGTAGCTTACAAAAAAATAAGGCACAACTTTAATGAACTAAGGGTAATATTTTAATGCCATTTTTGATAGAACTTATTACTTCTAGAAATTATTACTGAATTTAAGGCAAATCTTTATCCTAAGGTTTGCTGGTGTAAATACGTAATGGAAAAAGAAGGCGACAGGGATCGAATACATATTTTCGGAAATAATTAAAAATTCAGGAAATAAATCGGACACATCTAATCAGTCTAATATGTAGTTCTTACTAGTATATAAAAGGAGCAATACCGTAAGACTTTGAGAAGAATATAATTATTCCTATTTCAAAAAAGAAAAAAGATAGAGAAGTTTGATACGAGGGTCATCCGGAAAGTAGTACCCGTTCGTGCCGCATGAAGTGCTGACGACGCGAGTAGCCGCTGGACGAGGTCAGATAGCTTCAGTGGCTTGTCTGCCTTCTCTGAGCCAAGTTGCGTGACGCTAGCATTGCCTGTGTTGTTTCTGTGATTGTTTACAATGTTTAAAAAAATTGAGAACGCCGCCAGTTGTGAAGTGAGGGCAGTGATTAAATTCCTCAATGCAAGAAACGTTCGCCCATGTGATATTCATCGCCAATTAAAGGAGGTGTATGGAGACAATGTAATGGACGAGTCGTCTGTTCGGCGGTGGTGTCGCAACTTCAACATGGGGAGGGGGAACACACACGACGATGAGCGTTCGAGGAGACCGTCTGTCATTACAGACCAACTGGTGAGCTCAGTTGACGAATTCGTGAGGAACGATCGGCGCGTCACAATTGATGACATCTGTGAGCATTTTCCCAATGTTTCTCGAACAATTGTTCATGAAATTGTTAAACACCATCTGCATTATGCAAAAATTTGTGCAAGATGGGTCCCTCGCGTATCTCAATGAGCTGGCGGCGAAGGACTATGCAGCAGGAATACAGAAACTTGTCACACGTTATGACAAATGCCTTAATTTGCTTGGAGATTATGTTGAGAAGTAGTTTAAAGTATCCTCTTTCAAATAAAATTTTTTATGTTTGTTAATATTTACTTTTGTGTCTATTTCACGAACGGGTACTACTTTCCGGATGACCCTCGTACATTCAGAAAAATCTGTCTGTCGACTAATACTGCAAGAGTAATCTACCTAAGAATAAAGAAGATGGTAGAAAAATGTTTTCATGGGGACCAATTAGGATTCTAAAGTGGTACACGAATAAGAAAAGCTATTCTTGCGCTCAGGCTCATCGTTGAGAAGTGGATTTTTAATATGACTAAGCGTATATGGCATTTTTTGAACTGGAGAAAGCTTTTACAACATGGACTAGATTATTGGAAGTTATTTGGAATTAACTACATTAACAAGAGATGAATGTATACTCTAAAGAGTAGAGAGTAGACGGAAGTGATTAGACTCGGTGAAAGCTGGAGCGATGCTAGAATAGGGAAGAGAATAAAGCAAGGTGGCTCATAATCGACATGGTATTTAATGCGAGGATTGAGAGTGCAATAAACGAGATCTAGGAAAAAAATGAATGTGGGGTAGAATTATACAGAGAGAGATTATATATATGCTGCGTTTTGCGGACGGCATAGTTACACTTGCAGAGACGAAGAAGACCTTAAAAGGATACCAATCACTTAAGAAAAGGGAATGAAAAACATAAACCTCGATATGGACGTGATTAAAACTAAGGAAATGGTCTGGAGTCCCAGAAGGGAAGAAAATCTTGTAAGATCAAGGAAAGACGCGCTTGAACAAATGGAAGACTTTTGCTATCCAGGCGTTAGACAATTTAGGCAATAATTAATGAGGGTAGAAGCAGGAGGGAATATTTAGAAGATTAGAAATGGCGAGCGCTACTATTACAATCTTCAACATCCCACTGCCGATCAATATACTTCTCATCCATTTTTCGAATAGGATAGGAGTGTTGGAAGGGATGAAGGGAGGAAGGAAGCACACAGAGATGCAGAGGGACTTTTTGTAGACAGGGATGTTGGGCTGTGTTTAGTTAGGAGAAACAAAATATTTATTTCGTAGTTGTGTCCATCCAAAACCTATCTTAACCGGTAGACTACCTAATAATAATAATATCATTTTAAAAATTGACTTATTTCTATAAGAAACATGTACATATTTACGGATTACTTTCACTTTGTATTCACTCAAATCGATGTTAAACTTTCTATTTCTCACCAGGGTTAAATCGTTTGTAAAATTAGTAGAGTAATATAACACTCAACAGAATCAAGAGCCTCGGGAATTCCTTAGTCATGGAAAGCGTTTCTTAAGAGAGGAAATTGAGATGAAAACTAGAGAGGTTTACATATTCAAACACTCAAGATTTGGGTACCATTTATGTCGTCCTTTTCGAAGACCTGCCAACCGCTCCGAGGAGAAAGCAGAAATACTTTGATTGAGATAACACGACAGTATAATGAAGTTTTTTAAGATTCCGATCATTGAGCCGCACAAAAAATAATTAATCTCCTAGAAGCACGAACAATGCGGTAGGAATAAAATAAATCGTAACGAAGTAACAACCAATGACTCGAAATAATGATAAAAGTTTTCGTTTTGAAGTGATAAATGCTTACTGTGCGTGCTTCCAGCCTGTACGTTACATTAACGAGCCCTCCTCTCTCTCCCGTGGCTCAGAAGACCACGCCGAGGGAATGAGAAAGAGATAAGGGAGTAAAACCTAAAAGAAATAAATTGTTGGGAAAAATAAAATAAGGTTTGAATTTTTGCGGTGTCATTCAATGGTTACCCAGATAATTTTAAAAGGAACGCTTCTCTCATAAGGAGGATGTCTAATAACATTCACTAAATGTGGTGATGTAAGGGGCGGTCGGATCAGAAACATGCGATGATTAGACACGCGATTTGTATGGCTATTTATTTTTATTCGCTCTCATCTTTGACCCAGGAAACAGGCTATTGAATGAGCTGCGTTCTTCTAATATAGACACATGGACATCGGGGTGCAATGTTACTCGGTTAAAATAAGACTGAGCGCTCTAATGGCAAAAATAACTCTCAAAATGTATTATTATTATTATTGGCAATTGGAAAAATGAGTTTCCGTATGTTTTGAAATAGGATACAATTACTAACAGAAACTTTTAATTCAAATTAGCGAAATGAAAAATAGAATTTTATTCTTTCATCATATACCATTGATGAAGTCATTTTGATGCCAATATTTTCTCCAACAAATGATTAGCACCCTTTTGGACGACAGAGGAACGGTTCCAAAAGTCTTTGAACTTATCGTCAAATAATTTGCTGATAAACAATAACAATGGTGGACGAGCTATTGTGAAGAATAATGGCTCAGGGAATTGCGTTAGATTTAAATATTCGTTTTTAATAAAAAAAAATTCAAGGCAGGTTTTAACAAAAATTATTTGGAATTTATTCGTTATGTGGGTGAAATTCCTGCCTATTAAGTAGTATTCGACTACAAACTCAAGAGTCATGCCTGTTATTATTATTGAAAATCCGTGCAAAACCTAAGCTGTGAGATTTTACGGGGATATAATGGTGAAAATTATTTAGTAAACTACTGGCACCTCGAGGATAGGAACTGCTCTCCCGACAAAGGCTTGTAAGTTTCACGCACCGTAGGGTTTTATACTAGGTAAACTTTACCATCACCTTCGAAATGACAATTTTGATTTCCTTCATTTGCATTTTAAATGTTAAGAGAACGTGTAATACTTGCCAAGGATAGCGCTGACATATCTTCGGCTAAATGATAATACGTTATAGCCAGAAATGAGAGCCTTGTTATAAATTAGTGGTGGTACTTGGGTCCTGCTTTTTTAAAGTTCTTAGGACGGGAATAAGTTCAAAATATATAGAGGAGAATTCATGGAAATTTACGCATGCTTGCTCAGGTAAGGACGATATGAATTGGCTGTTAGCACTTTTTGTCTCGAGAAATAGTGCCAGAAAATACGATTGTGGTGTTTCTGCGAATTGGTGCAATAATACATCTGAGAAAAGTGGCATGTATTTGAATGTAAATTATAAGGGACCGGACAGAGAATAGCTACCTGCAGAACAGTAGTCGAGATTGAAAATATGATGGCGCAATGAACTTTAAGGGAAATGAAGAATGAGCCAATGGCTACAAGTATGAATTAGTATGTGATAAGGATTGCTGAGCGAGAATATTAATCGTGAAGATCTTTCAAACGTAACCTTTTAAAATGGTGCACAGATTTCAGGAATTGCTGCACACTTTCTGCGTTGCATTTTGTCAATTTTGCCTTGAACTACTCTGTCAGCGAATTCTACGAACTGATGAATTCTTGATAAACACATGGTGGAACCAACTGATAACTAATGTAGAGCGTGATATTGTGGACGTGATATGTACATCGTTTCAAACTCACTCATGAAGATGGTTCAAAGGGCAACTATGTGGTGACATGAGGATGTTACTGCTACATGCTTCTGAAGTAGATTAAAATGTTAAATAAATAATCAAAAAGTGTTTCGAGGCACACGCAGACAGTGGTCGTGATTTCGTCGAAATATAGTGTTAGGTAAGTTAGGAAGGCACAGAAAACATTGGTGCGTGAGAAACAATGAAGAAAACCGAACCAAATAGGGTGTGTGGACAGAAATGAGCGAAGAAATATAGCAGAAATACAAAGTAAAATTTAAGGATCCGCAAAACCGATGTAAATCAGTGAAAGGAGACAGATGTAAGCAGGAGAGAGAAGGAAGTAAAAAAGTTAAGTATGAACTGATAAGGAGCAAGAAACTACAGAAAAATAAACGACAAGAAGAAATTACATGAAATCATAAGAAAACAGGCACAAAAGTTTGAGAATGAATCGAGAAAACGTGCACATATACACGCATGCAAAATTTGTGCAGAGAGGTAGCTTTGAGTACCAAATCATACAAATCAATTTCAGTGAATGTCCTACTGACATTTATTTGTATGATTTGGTACTCAAAGCCAAATGCCGCTATGATGCTTTGGCTATTTTCTATTGAAATTGAGACATAAACGATCAGGTGGCAAAAATTAGCTGTTTCGGGCATACTACTTTTGCAAAGTGGACTAATTTAATAAAAATACCAGATGAAAAGGTTACCATGAAAGATGATGTAAAAGGGTATTCATTAAGCTGAGCATCTCGGATACACTGAAACTCTATGCCTCAGATATACTGGAAAACTAGAGGCGACAGTAAGTCTTGAAATTAATGAAGGTAGAACACAAATACCTTGAAAAAAAATTTCAAACTTATTTTTTGAAAAGGCAAGAACGTCGATGAACTTTAAAAATTGGCTATCATAAAAATATGAGAAAAGCTTATGAAAAAACCTGAATGGAAGGAATTTCTAACATCCAGAGTCTGGATTTCAGACTCCAGATGAATCCAAACATTATGTTCTAAACTATTCAAAGAAAATTGTTAATTTAATGAGATCAATACGGCTTAAGAGGAAGCAAAGGAAACAGAGATGCCATTTCTGCTCTCACATTTCCCATATTGAATTTGATGTCCAATTACCAATTGACTTTTGATGGTAGTCGTCTTGGACTGGGTCGCAATGCAGTATCTCTTGAAGAAATTGGCAAGAACTATGATATCAGCGGATTGATACGCACTCTTCAGAGACCGGGAAAAACCAAAAATAAATGCGCGAAAGTGTTTAGAAAGTTTAATTGATGAAAGTGGTGGGGTGTACCTTCGCCTCTTGATCTTTAATGCATGCATTAAGGAGGCAATGTACGAGATAAAAGAAAATGGGTGTGCTCAGGCACCGAGAAAGGCTTGCCTGGAGGAAAGATGATTATTGCTATGCATGCAAAAGAATTACAAGCGATATCGAAAGAAAGTGAGAGATAGTGAGGAAAATAGCTGAAGTGAATACGGATTTATGACCAAGAATGCAACGCACGTACTTTGGAAAGGTCAAACGTCGGAGGATATCAGGAAACAATTCCTTTAAACCTCTGGTAGAATGCGCTTAGTTACTGTCCTGATTTACTATACTTGATTTACGGCCGGAGAGTCTTTCAATATGGATGTAAAAATTGTACTACAGAAGAATCCTATGTATACGAGACAGAGCAATGGATACTGTCTGGGATTATTGAAGAACTAGGAAGTGTGTGAGAAGGGAAAGGTCTGGGAAAGATAAATTATAGAGGATTAAGATTAGGTGAAAATATCCTGAAGCAAATAAATTTACTAAATACCAATATAAAGCCATGTAAGAAACATATATGAGATGTAGTGGACGGTAGCATCGCAAGGAAGTACGAAGGAGCGAAAAGACTGGAAAGAATGTATTAACTTAGAAGGCTACTAATAAGTAATATTCGAATTAAAAATCTGTCATGACGATACTTAAGTTTAGATAGGAAATTGTTAGAACTCCTTGTCTCTCCTGTATTTTACTTTTCATTGTTCAAAATGAACCTTAAAGCCGTGATCACCAATGAATATGAGGTATTAAAATAACCTTGTTTATAAAATAACCGAGAACATTTAAATCTACTGTATGGCAATCATTGGAAATATTCGGGATAAGTTATAGTCTGCTTGAGGGTTTGAGTTAACAGCTTTCATCCTATTGATATTGGGAAAAGATCAAGTCATATTTTAGAGATGCTTTAATTTTGTTATCAAAAGAACATTAAAGTTTAAAAAATGAGGAAAAGAAGTATGGTGGTTTTGTGAAATCATAAAGTCTTCGTCATGCTTCATTAAACTATGCTTAAACGCAAAGATTTGGCTTTTTCATATATCTGGAATACATTCATTATTTGCTCCATGGAATTCAGTAATCAATCATTATATTTTTGCAACCGTAGTATATTTGCACGTAGAAAATAGAGAATATTTGATGTGGTATATTCTCTAGGCTAAAGGAATACCTAAATTTTGACATCAAAATGCAATCAGCAAAAACAGAGTTAGGCAAAAATGTACCATTTACTTATTTCCGTTAAAACTAAAACTGTTCTGCAAAACTATCTAATGTAAGGTAACTAATGTTAAATTGATAGAAATTTGAATATACTATGATAACTTAAAAGAAAATTTTGGAGGAGGCGCCAAAGGTTAAATGTCTAATGTTGAATCGCATACATCATCCTTGAACCATTGAATCGTTATCCACGTTAAAAGGTTCAGTAATTTATTTATCCTGGCTGAATAACGTTAAAAAGTACCTCTATAGGTGGAAAAACAGCATGAAGTGCTGAAAAAAGCAGTGAAAATTTAATCTTAGAAAACCCTTTAAATTATATTCCAAAAATAAAAGTTTTGCAACTATTCATAATGTGGGTAAGTAAGTCTAGATCTTTTTACAATTCAAATCATTGATTTCTGAGAAGTAGGTAGCTGCAAATGAATACATCCGAAACGGAATGAATCTTAATGACCAATTACATGCTTCAATCACACTCAATATACATATGCCATGAAAAAGACATAAAGGAATGCAATGGAAGTCATTCGGAAATCGCAAAACCCTCTTAGCTCACTCGTCGAACTTTGAAGGCGCTGGCTCTTCTTCTCGCCATGACAGCCTTAATCGATGAAATGTGGAAGGGGGAAGAAAAACGAGACGGAGAAAATTAAAGAGTCACTTCCTCATTCCTTCGAGGCAGCACGGAGCTCCAGTACGCTACAAAATATATCATCCAACCGTTAAAGTTAGAGATAGAGGAGGAACCGAGTGCTCCTCGGATAGGTACGTGGAGGACCCCCGGAGGCGGGGGATCGATTTGCCATCCGCCGACTCGTACGCACTCGTAAGGCGCCATTAAGTTATTTACCGCAATGTCAATCTTCTACTCTATCCCTTCCTCCTCTATACCCGACCTTCTTCTTCGGAGCGTGTGGCTGGCGCAAACGTGCTCGCCCCCCAAGTGCTCGGTGAATGCTCGCGTGCTGGAGTGCTTTCCTCTCCCCTTCGCCACCCTCCTCCTCCCTGACCCCCATGAGTGAAGGATGGAGAAGATCAGCTTGTGTCCAGTGAAGCGAGAAAATAGGCGAAACACACCTTATGGGAAATCCCGGCGACGCAAATGACCGAGGGAGGTCGATATATAGTATTCCTGCACTCGCTGGCTCAAAGACGCCGACCGCGCGTGAGTTTTGGGATGCGAAGGCACGTCCATCTGTCTAGTGGACACGAGAGGCAGCGGGCAGCCACGTTTCAACGCAAATGCGGAATGGAGTGGAATGTCATATGAAATTCTACTAATATAACCAATACCTCAAGAAGTAGTCCAGGTTTGATGCATATCTTCATGAAAAAAAATACATATATATATATATATATATATATATATATATATATATATATATATATATATATATATATATATATATATATATATATATATATATATATATATATATATATATATATATATATATATATATATATATATATATATATATATATATTTTCTGATGACGATGGTCCTGCCGTTGAAACGTCAAAACTACATACGTGAGTGTCCTTTCTTTGTGTTTTTATGTTTAAAAATCTACATCTTTGATTTTATATAATTATGCGTCTCCGAAGAGCGTTCCATTTCGAAGATACATATTTATAAAGGTGCGTGCGCACAATATATGTATGTATATATACATACATATATACATATAATACAAATACACATATATATACACAGATAGGCAAACCTAATACATTTAAAAAGATATTGTGTTTAGAGTTTGCATGCTTAATTAGGTATTTTCCCCGTTGCGCATATGCAAGTTATTTTATCTATACTTTTAATGTACTTTTATATTATATATACTTTTATAACGAAAAAAATATTTTTATCTGAAATATCAAATACATTTCAATTTTTGCGACGTCATATAGCTGATGTTACTCGAGATAAAATAAGGATTCTACAGATACCTCATTCATCAAAATCAATTCAGCTGTTTTGCTGCTACGATGCAATAAGGAACTCCTACCCACGTGAAAAAAACTGCAACGTCATGTAAAATCTGCAAATCACTAATTTTATTTTTTTAAGTTTGCTAAGATAATTCATCCTGTACCATCGTTTGATTGTATTGAACTAAGATTTCGTCTGCAAAGTCGTAGCATCTCATATTCCAGACTGGATGGGGTCGCATACCAGTTTCCCCAATTAAAGGTAGATGCTGAAAGACAGAGAACTATCAGTTCGACATCAGTCATACCAGGGGAGTAAAGTCAGCCTTTGGTCTACGTTATTTGGTGAATATATATAGTATTCTTATATCTAAACTTGAGCTAAAATACATCTTACGGCTTACCTATATATTTAAATTCTAAATATAGATCAGAGGAAAAATATAAATAAGAGATCATAAATTTTCGAAAAAAATAACCACAATTAAAATATACAAACGATTGATATGCACTTTAAAAATCTTAAAATTATTATTCCCAGTGGTAATAAGTACAAAAATACAATAGGGGAACTTAATGTCTTCCAAACGACGATGAAAAAACTTCCATTAAATCTCGAATTTAAAAAATGAGAATGATTTTCATATGCGGGAAGAATCATCCAAACAACCATCTAATTAGTTGATTGTCTTAGCAAAAAAGGCTCTTCGATTTATTTTTATTATGTTTTCAAGGAAATAAGTGACTCGCTAATTATTAAATGTCTCATTGTCTTCGTTAAGAAGTGAAGATTTTCTCACCCCACAGGAGGAAGTCATTAATTAAATCAAATACTCCTCTGGGATGCCAACTTATGGAAGAGGGACTGTTCGGCATTATAATGCCGAAGCCTGTTAATGAGGGAAAATACCAAAGTAAGGATTAAATAAGCGATTGTAAGAATATGAAGCGGCAACTTAAGAGCCCGTAAAGCTTAGGCGATGCCTCTTTACCCGAGCAGGGTCCTGTTAGCCTCCAGCCCTAGCCAACCTTTCCTGCTAACCAATCTTAAGGAGAGAGAAGACACAGTACCAACCATATGTCCTATATAATTCTTTTAGGAAAATGAGGAGGTAATGGTGGAGAATACGCTATCGTGAAATATGTATGGTAAGCGGTATACCTGTTTGTTTCGGTCATAGATTCCAATTATCGTGTGGCACGAGTCATTGGTCACAGGGGCATGATAGCATGAAGAAGCTTTATGGGAGACGAAGAGCAAGTATATGAGGGTGAAGTAAAGGAATCACTTTATGGATTAAAACCTTGACTTTTACGTGATAAAACAAGTACCTGTAGAGGTACTTGTTTTACCAAATAGAAAGGTAATGATTGACGTTGCAAGAGATCAATAACTCCATCATGCATCTTATGTAAACTAAATCATCTAAAACATGATTGTACTTCATTCAATACTTATGGAAACGTGACATTTGATAAAAATAATTCAAACCGACACCAATTTTCTGCTAGCTGAATTAGGTAGGCGTAATTAAAAACGAACACATCGTATGTATAGTCACTTAAAAAGACGCTTAGAAAGAAACAAAGCATGCCGTATTTCTTTCAGTCGGACAGTACTATCTGATTTATTTGCCCTTAGGATATTTACTTCGAGGGTAGCATTTATTACCAATTTGAATACAATGACCTCCACCTATAACAACCAATATATTAAAATTTAAGAGCTCATTCGACGTACGTCCAAGAATGGCTAAGCGCAGGTATTTAAACATGGACACATTTCAGGTATTAACTGTATGAAAAGTGTCCCCATTGAATTGATTCGGCAAATATGTAAGCTTTGCGCAAAAAAGAAATGTCTCCGCGTACCTCAAATAGTTATCCTGGGTGTTAAATATTCTATCTATTTCGTTACCACGATAAGAAAGGGAAATAAGTCTTTCTTCGTACCCTCCACAAGAATTTTGGTCACAATAGTGATTGCAGCGCGTCCGCGTTAGGATTATTGCTAATCCTTCATTATTTTATTTAATTGGAACGGTGACTCGGCGCCATAGTGAGTTATTGCTGTGGCATTTCTTCCAAGGGGAACGCGCTTAATGGTGTACGCCCCACCGCGAGGGAAGGGTGAGGCGGCGTAAAACACGCGGCCACTTCGCAATCGATGCTTACTGACTCGGTTACAGAAGTCGGTCAGAAAACCAAGTTGAGCTCAGGAATGAGCGGGATGAGTTAGCGCCGAAGGAAACACATGGAAATCCTACACGATGAATGCTTCTTGGATTACTCAGTGGATTATTTTCGTTATGGCTCTCTCTCTCCTTCAAGAGCGATATTCATGTACGGAATGCCACGGGTCTTGTTTTTATCGATGAGGTTCTTGTCCTCACTATCACGGATACCATTACTAATCTTTAAGGCTAGTGTAATAGTGATACAAATTGTTCTCCGTGTATCGTATAGTGAAAGAAGAAATTCTCATCGGTGAGCTAACTGTTAACGAACAAATGGAATAATTCACATCTCAACGCAGGAATTCCAATATAAAACTTAAGTGTCTTCACCTTTTTAGTGTTTCTACGAAGAATATTTCCGGTTTTGCTGGAGAATCATATAGAGTGACATAGACATTAACCTCATTTAAATGTAGAAACATACGTTGGCCAAAGATTTAATACTCCCGCATTCATTTAAACTTGACGTTTTAGATAAATAATTCAAACTCATAAACGTGGTTTCATGTGATGACACGCTAGTCCCTACGATTTCATCACTTGGAAGAAATCCTTAGTGCCCATTAGATAAACTTCCGCCACTCTTGGCAGAACATATGCTATACCATTGCCGGGACTCTAAACCGCAAACAACTGGTTATTTGACAACATCCTATCGCTGGAATCGTTATTTGCAATGGAAGAACTGTTGCTAAAAACATAGCTTACAAATTCACTCCAAGACTGTATGTAAAATAATTGAAAATATTCTATGTGGTGCGAATGGGAAGTTATCACGCAAATTACAATGCACAAAATATTATCCTATGAAAAAAGTATTTTAATACTTGGTAATGTTTTAGGAGTCGTGCCATTATTTTGAACTCGTCTGGGTTTGGGCACAAAAAGAAGATAGATCATGTATTGATTTTCCTTGCCATATTTCGACTTCCTCTAGTTTGTGCGTGCCCATGGTACATCCCATATAAAATACCTACTCGTATATATCCATTATAACAAGAATTTCCTCCTACTCAGATGCACCTGTCACACATTCCTGATAAACGAAAACATTCCCACTCATTGACTTACTTGCACAAATCAACACTATTGTCACCCTCATCCCACCCATACTCACCCATACCCCCATGCCATTTTTCTCCGGCACTTCCGCCTGAGCACAGGCAATTAGTCTCCACCCACCCCTCCCCCTCCCGAAAAGTATGTTTGTCACTCCCATCACTACTCCCTCCTCGCACCTCCTCCTCCAGTTGCCCCCTCCTCCCCAGCCACAACAACTCCCGAGGAACCTCATCGACCATTAGCACGCCCTATCCCCCTTCCCACACCCCCCGGCACCCGGCCACCCTCTTCCTCGCAAGTGTTTCCTGCAAGACGCCTCCTCCCTTGGCCGCAATTACTACTTCATCGCTACGGAGATAAGGCGCCCTCCCCTCTCGCAGGAATTACACATGGCTAGTCGCATCTGCCGCTTACTCCCTCCCGCCCTCCTCCATGAAAGCCAACGCAATCCCCTCCGCGGCACCCCCTCCCACTTACCCTCCTTTAACCCCCCTTCCACCCCAGTTCTTTCCCGGGTGGAGGGGAGAGAAAGGGAGATAGATTCCACCCCGCCGTCCACCACGCCCTCCTCCCTCATGCCTTTCACCCTTGATCTCCCGCATACTTCGCGAGATGTGTGTGCACGGAAAAAAATTCGCTCCTCGCCGCTCACCCTCCCTGGAAGTCTTCGTTTCACTTTAACCTCCTTGAGGGTCCCGTAGGGTTCTCTTCCTCCTCCCCCCCCTCCTTACCCATCTCAACCGTCGCTTGCATACCTTTCTCATTATATCCCATTAAGATCATTCCATCAGTTAATGTGGCCGTGGTATTTGAGGGCCTTTTTTGGAATCGCGGGTGAGAAAAGACAGTCATAAAAAGACGCCATGAAGGAATCCTGACTTTTCACGGTTCCTTGGGTTTTTATTTCCTTCTCACCGAATTGCCATTTAAAAAATATATATACGTCAAAAAGACGTTTCGCGTGTAGCACATACTTCCTTAATGCAGTTTAAGTGGGCCTAATTGAAAGACGTAATTTCATGGAGAGATTAAAACCCAGTGTTTTTACCTTCACATTTTAAAAAAACACCTCAATTTAGCATATTTGTGCGCATTGCGAAAGAAATGTACAAAGGCGTTAATGATGGAAGAAGAGCTTCCAAGCACCCCACGTAAAATGAATGGGGTGTGAATCGGAGAGAAAAGTCTGCCTTATTTGTAAAATAACAATATAAAATCAGCAAACGCTATTGGTCACAAATTTTCGCCAGTAAAGAACATTTATGTTCTATTTACATGCTAAGAAAATAAATATTACTAAATACAATCCGAAAAGGTATGTGCCTTAAACTTAAATTTCTGAATTTTTGATAGCTAAAAATTTTGATATGGTAGATATAGCTTACTATTTATGTTCGAAAGACATCAATGTCATTTCATGTGTCTGCGGGAAACTGTAATTGCTTTCGCATTTTAATAGGTCACCCAGAAGTCTTTCTAGCAGCCACAAATTCTTAGGCGGGAATATAATTAAAAATATTTGACTTAACATGAGAACATTAATTAATAATATAATTCATTAATTAATTAATATAATTCAAAATATTTGACTTAACATGAGACCAACACGATAATCCTGGGGAAGACAAACAATTACTCCATAAAACAAAATTTTGAAGTTCAGCAATTATGCTTTGGTTATAGTACCTGTAGATCTTCCCTTATTATAAACATAAGACATCCTGTTTGTAGTCGTGATACAACAAGAGAAAAATCGCAACAGACAGTAAGTTATCATTTCCAGGAAGAGTTAAAGCATAGTGAAAGCTCCCCATGCTCAAGTTCACTCTAAGTTGTGAACGGAATTGTAAATTGTGAACTCAATACAAATGTGACACCAATACAAATATTTTTCCTTGCAATAGGTATTGTTTAACTCGACTGTGAAAAATCCTGGCGACCCAGATAGTATTATCATCGCCCCTCAGGGCAACTAAATCATGCATATAACTACAGTCTAATCAGCCACTAGAGTCAAACTAACCAGTTACTTCACCCAAACAAAAGTAAAAGGGTTTCAACTATTTGCTGACTGGAAAATTCCAATGACCGAACGCTCTGAAGGTTGGTATGTCTTAAGAGTTAAAAAGAGTACGATGGCGATATGGAAAAAAAAACATTTGGAAGTGCTATAAAAGGAATGAATTATTGAACATCTTCAGTCGCATTCCTCAACGGGAACGCCTTTGTCGGTCGGTTCCTGGTGAGCCAACTTCGATTGTGCATGTGTGCGAGGGTGTATCCCCGATGTGTTCGCATGCTTCGGTATGTGTGCGTGCCCGTGTGGGCATCGTCGTCTGTGGGCACCTTTGGGGCTATTCCAGTTTGTATATGTCCGCTGTGTCGATGGAGAGAAAAAGGCTTTGAGTAGGCAGGCAGAGGAGGAGGGAGGGGGTAGAGAGAGAGAGAGAGAACTTTCGAAGACCGATACTCATAAATCAGATGCGAGCTCGAACGGAATGCTGGCGAGAGGTCAGGTGGGGTTGCGTGGTGGATGCGGAGGGGTTTGATGGCATGAGGGTGGTAAACTGTGTAGAGTGGAGGGGGTGAAAGATGTGGGGCTGAGTGAAAGGGGAGAGAGATCGTTAGGAAGAGGCGTACGGTGTCGAAAAAAGGAAGCGGCAGGACAGCCTTTTCTGGAAATGAAAGCCGCGTCAGGCAGGCAGGCGATTGGATCGAGAGCCATTACTGATTAAAAGATATACCATTTGGTAGCAGTTATTCTGAAAGGAGCGTAAGTGAAGACCTAATCTGTGGGGTTAAAGTTTGGTGGGCAGTTTGGGAGAGGGATAGTGGTAAAAAAGCTGAGGTAGAAAAGGACTTTAATCTTGATCTAAGGCTGCAATTCAACATTTAAGGTTCCATTATGAAAGAACTATAGGGTAAATGGATATCCTCCCAAAATACATGGACGTATCACTGAAACGTATCTGCAGACTTAAAATTAGAACTCGGTTCTTCCACGTGCGAATTTTCTACCCTGGACACCAAACTAGTTCAACCCCAAACTGAAGCACCTACTTATGTAATAGAGAAAAATAATAGTGAAAGTCCGTCAGCCATTAAAAACATTGCTAGTCTAATCCTTTTGTTTATAAATTAAATGTGAATATTTAAAATAAACGTTTTCCATAATGTGTTGAATGTGCTCCCTCCAAAGAAAAACCTTTTTACTATCCAGAATTCAATTGATAGTGACACGCATATTTCCATACGACGTTCAGGATCTTTTTAACTTCGATCCTCTTAACACACTAATCCGGGTGCAAGACAATTTAGTAAGAAGAGGAAGATTGAAATCCTTAGAAATTTTGCTAAAGGTAATGAGCTTAGTCAGCCTTTGAAATACCGCCTTATTTGGACGGTACAAATTTAAGTTTGTTTAATTTTAATAATAAAACACAATTTTTATAGCTATATAACTATAGTTATAAGAGTAGGATAAAATTACATATATTTTTTTAAACTAGCGTATTTATGTTACCAATAACTTACAGAACACAGTGTAAAATTCTGAAGGTTATTATTCATATTTTCCCACGAAATATTTAAATTCAAAGCTCATAAGCCAAATGCTACCGAAAAGAAAAAAATGAAACTTAAGAGAAATTATTGTTCGATCACTATTATTACAATACACTTTCCTTACACAGATTTAATGAAATATTAAGTCTTGATATGTGTATCATTTTGTTATTCCTTACTCTACTATAAAGCCAGGAGCCCTGAACGTCGCTCACGAAATGGTCAACCAAGTATTTTTATAATGCGCCGTCATATACAAACTGTCCTGCTACACCGTCAATATGAAATTACCTTCATCCCTAACAATTAACTAGGGAAAAGTGTTTAACTTTCTTCCTTGATAAATAGTGAGCCTGAAATAGTTAAAAGCATTGAAATTTCATTACTTTTAGACAATTACAGCGAAGTCATGTTATTGGAGCAGTAGTTAAATAATGCACTCGGCTATACTAATCAAATTTATCTATAGTACTTTTTAGTTAGTATATTTTTTGACGGAATATGGTACAAGTTGCATCCAAATAAAACCATGTTATCAAAATATATTGAGTAAACAAAATCCATGGTGGCTAATATGAATCCATTGAATTGACATTCGTGATTGCTTCATTTTTTAAGTGTGATGTACGAAGGAAAGACAAAAAAATGGCTAATCAAATTAAATAATTATAATTAATTTTCCCTGTATATAACGGGTATATTTCCATTTTTCTGATTATAACGGACATGTTTCCATTTCCAGTCGTCTATCTCACCACGGTCAACTCTTCCTGAAGATCCTCGCCTGAGTCCCCTTTCCTCACTTCCCACAAGTTCAACCTTCTCTCCGTGTTCTCTGAGCTAACGCCTGTATTTCCTTACTCCCTCCACATCCCGATCATATATCCCGTGTCTCGGATAGGTGCACTCATTGGAAATTGCTTCTGAGTTGTTCCTCGCCGTTTGGCGCCTTCCGCCTTGATCGCCCTCTGCGGGTGGGGGCTTGCATGACCGATCCCCGCGTTGATACACATATCTTGACGCGAAACTGGTAGCGTAAAAAAATATACGTGCAACCATAAGTCCGCGCCAGCGGTCATACTCCCGTAACTTAAGCCCACCCACTGATCGAATTATTGCACTTTGGGGCTGCAGAAAATTTCCTAGGGCGGTAGACCAAGTGTAAGAAAAATCCAATCCTGAGGATGGAAGATAAATTTTATAAAATGTTTCATTGGATACGATAGTATGCGTAAAGTGCTCGCATTCCATCAACAACTTCACAGAGTCAATAAATCATACATTTACTGACAGTTAAACAATGGAGACGGAGGGGGTAACCGGTGCAGTTACTGAAGTCATGAATTAAATTATTCAGTTTCCTGAACCTAACTGTTTAAGAGTGGCGATTTTATTGTACCAAATGAAGTAATCTCTGCGAATAGAATTTTAACGACAATACGTTATATTCACGATTCAACAATTTCATTTTCACATTGAAATATTCGTTATACATATTATTGTCGACGTGAAATTAGTCATATTTCACTTTGACTGATTTTAAAATAGGTCTTACGTGTATGAACGGTTTCTGAACCATGTAATTATCTAAATAAAAAGAGAATCATGCCACTATAATAATTTAATATCACTAAAATTCATTTCACACTTGACTAATGGACTGCTTCCGTAATTTTGGAGGCAAAAGTTTAGATGCAAGGGACATATAAATGCAAATTTAAATATCAGGTCAAATTTACAGTCAACCCCTTAAAGATATTTTTGATAAATTAGAGCAAGCTACAACTTTTTGAACATATAAAAAAATAGTGGTAACGCAGATTAATCAATTACTGCGAAATAATATTGTGGTCGTTTGATATTTTGTAGCATTTGGAGATATCGTACATTAACAACGATCCACTTATGTAACAACCTCGCAATGATCGTGGAGTGAAACAGCTAAATATATTCTTAAAAAAATCCACACATGAAGACAAGAATTTATCATATTGATATTCCATAATATTAAACATTTACACAAAAAAGTGAACCATGGAAACAATGTTAAAAGTGTGTGAGAAGCATATCATATAAATGCAGCTCCAATTTACGCAGAAGTACTTTTCATGATATAACATGGTCTACGCAATCTAAGCAGCTTGTAATCCCTATTATTATATGAGCCTTAGCCAAGGTATATCCATTTCAAGATATAATCCATTGAAAACTTCACTAAGGGAATGCTAGAGTTTTATTTATCATTTACATATTATATTTTTTAAATGGCAGCATTGCATTTATACGCTCTATATTGCAATGTGATCTAAAAAAACTACCTACCTACCTACCTGTCCACCTACCTATAATCTATTTTAGTATAATATTAAACTAGTACCTAGTTGCTTACGTGATGGACGTATTTGTTACTACCAGACAATAACAATAGTGTACATTAAACATTCAAACCGAGATGGAAGTAAAATCTTCCTGAAATTCCGCCCTGTGAACCCAGTGGGAAATAAATTTCGGCAGTGCAAATAGAATATAATCTCTGAATAAGTTATTCTCGCATCGAATTAGATTTTGTAAAAATAAAATTTTGACTTTCAGTTCTATTTTCTTTACATATTTTCATCATTACAGTTAAGTAATCTACGGAGATCATCCAGAACTTGCATTAAATGTTCCGAGGCCAATGAAGAGTCGTTTTCAGCAAGCATAAACATCTCAACATAAATATTAAGTCCATGAGTAATAGTATGTGTCCCAAGTGACACAAAAAATATCTTTCATAGCTTTGTTAGATATTTCACATTTATTCTGAGATAGCTTTTCATTATCCTCCATGAAGAATTTCATCTTTGCGTTATAAAAATACCCAAACATCTACAATTAAATTTAACTCTACTTTTTTAACTAAACGGATGGTCAAAGCTGCATCCTTAATTTTTCAGTTTCCAGCATACGTAGCTTTAGGACGAAAAATATTTTTGATACCGCCAAATGGGAGATGCGGAATTTTTTAAAGGAAAATATTTTATTATTTTTAATCGACTTTCAATGCGGCTCCAATGTTACGGACGAATGCTTAGAGGTCCCCAAAATCTCCATATGCTTATATTCGATATCCGTGGTATTTTTTTCGTAGACTGTTTCCCACATTTTTCTTCGAGGTGCGACCATCAACCTTCGGAAACATGAACTCAGCCTGCGAGAGAATCTATATTGTCATAGACAAGGGTGACCAGTAATGATTCCATCTTACCAAATGACGTTTTTTATTATGATTGTAGTGTACCAAAGCTTCATTGGACTGCCTTAAGTATGGGGATGAATACTTAACCTGTTGAAAAAGGGGAGATAGGAGAGGAGTGACTGCCAATATCGATCCCTATCAAGATCATTCCTGCTATTAAAAATGCTTCCTGTCCAATAATCAGTCACAGACATATCGAAGCTATGAAGCGGAAATCGTGACAGAACATATTTATAGGTGGCGTGCCATTTCATACGAACTTCCTTAATGACTATCTGTCCCGTTAAAGGACGGCAAAACATCGAAGTCCCATTAATAAGACTCGCAGAAAGGAAGGAGAAAATTGGTTTAAACGCCATATTTTATTACCAATCGGCATGTAGTCCTGTATTTCTTTAATTAAAATTCAAAATTCTCTAGGTAGTCGATAATTTATATTTTTCCTCTGACATGACGAAGAACATAATGTCGTCCATGCATGTGGAAAAAAAATCGATTTATTTCAATCGATCAATTTCAATCGATTTATTTACGCAATGCAATAAATGATACCGTGCGAAATTCCTCATACATGACACCCCACGCATCAACTCCCCTAGTATCGGAACGTAAGATGTATGGAAATATGCTCCCTGGAAAATTCTTATCGTTCCGGTTCAGCTTCTCTGTGCCTCTTATTCTTAGCCCGCAGCACAGGTGTCACTCGCTGCTGCCTTCTCCCTCCCTCGCGAGAGAGTAAGCAAAGCAAGGTCGTGCGTGGGGAAAGGAGGTTGGGTGGGGAATAAAAGCAAGAGGAAGCAAAACGTAACCAACTGCTGGTTGAGAAGACGATCCTGGTTCACGAAGGTTTTTTGTCGGAAGAATGCAAAAGGAAAAGGTGAGCTGCGGGACCGCATGCACGAACATTCGATTTGTTTGCTATCCCGTGCGTAACCGATTCGATGCTACGTTCGGTCCGGAAATCATCCCCGACGCGATAATTTGATTTAATTAAGGCCTCAATTTCGTTCGTGATAATTCAAAGTCGCTCAGTTACACACGCTCGAGTGTATACCCGACAATTTTCTTCAGCGATGTTCCGCAGCTTTCATGAACAATATATAAACGTAAAAAAAACCGATCACCGCTTATTTTTGTGGAGTCCTGTACATAAAGTTTTCCTTTTCATCCCTAAGGCTCAAATTTGACCCCGTTTAAACCGACACTCCAATCAATTCTTCGGTGTAATTCAAGTCCTTTATTGAGTGCCGTATGCTGGCTTAAGTAAATACGAAAAATCTTTTAAGTCATGACAATGGATTGGTCTGTGAAAAGATCCCCTCAGAGTAAAAATCAGTTTTCTCGTGGGATTTTTAAATACCCAAGTTTCGTTAGTATATGCTGGGTACACCCCGTAAAAAAAAAAGATATTGGAAAATAATGAACATGACTAGAATCACACGCATGGCCTTTTTATGATTATGCAGAAATAAAATGAACGTGGGCGATGCATATTTAATCGACGTAGATTTAGAAATAGGAATTAAAATATTCGTCAAACCTCCTAACTAATCATGAAGACTTCATGAAGTGTGGTGGCTCTGAAAAAGAGTGGTACGGAATTTGGTATTAAATCGCGATTTTAATATATTTTATGAGCATCTCTCTCCTGCAGATAAAACAATTTTGTCATTAATAAGTTTTGCTTGAATGGTAATGAGAATGGATAAATGAGTTAAAATATCAGTTTTCTGCAACTTAAATGTAGTTCTGCGTTAAACAATAGAGAGACTTGTATTATAAAGCATCAGGAATTTCGATTTATCATACTGGTTTTCCATTTATCATACTGGTGTTTGGCTAGCTAAAACTATTTTCAAGTTACATGAAAGATTTTCTTTTTTTTAACGCATTGATTACTCTCAGTTTCTTATCCCATTCCCCAACAGCTCGGGTCCACTCCAAAAAATGTTCTCTGGTTTTAAAACTATCCTAAAATAAGAGGGCCTATGTGTAAATTTAAATGTTGGACGTATAAGTCGGGGGATCGATATGGTGCGGGGGCTAACGTACTAGCTTCCCACCCTGAGGGCGCGGGTTCAAATCCCGGCGGTGTTGAATATTTTTCAGAGGTATCTCGATCCCTACTTGAGGTGCTTTGTTGAGGGCACTTTGAGTGAGTACGCCGTCCGTCGGATGGGACGTTAAACTGCGGACCCCTTGGCACCTTTCGTAAAGTGTAGGCTAATGCCGACGCCGGGTTTCTCTCCACCCTTCATCCTTTCCTGTCCATCCCCTATGGCGCAAATGACCTCAGCTGTCGGTCGCCTCCCCTCAAAACTACTACTACTACGTATATGTCATAGTTTCAGCGGATATTAATTTCATACATCTTTAAACTTTTCATTACAAAACCGACACTTGAAATAATTATTGGATATGCCAAAGGGAGTACGTACTTAGGAATATCGAGATTTCGGTTCTCACTTTCCAACCTTGTTAACCGTGTGGTATTAATGAAAAATCATCATAGATTGGTTGAATTTTATAAACTTAAAAAAATACAACCACAGCATGACTGCCATTTGCTCTTTACGATGGGAAACTTATCTTATACAAACGGTGCTTTATTTTAGCAATCATACCATTGCAAACGGATTGATGTGAGAAAGGTAGTTTAGCAAAAATATCTTTCCTTATACTCGTAGATTTGGGAAAAATCTTTTCGAATAAAGATGGATTCCCCCCGTGTTCAATTTTTTCATTTTTCGATTTCACCCCGTGTTCTGACTAAAAAATATTTCATAAGTTTTACCTCAAAATAGAGGTAAATTCCTATCCACTTTTTTACGAGTTTTTTAAATTATCATCTCCCTTACTCTCACTGCACTCTCCTGCGAAGCTGAGGAAATTAATGCAGTCATATAACGTTAGCAACATTTCCATATTTTAATTCCCTATGACGGGCGTGCACGCATGGTCTTGGCAATGTAGCAAGCTTTTCCTTAGAAATGACAGCAGTAAGGAAATGAGAAACAGGAAAACTGCTCACAGAGAAAGCGGAAAAGAGACAATATAACAGGGGCAGAGAAAGTGGTGGATGAACTATATAAGGGACACTAACTTTATGTTAATGAGAGCGAGTGATGGGTGCGGTTGTTTAAATATTGCGGCAATAATTTTAATTACTTCAAATGACCTATGTATCAAAATTAATAATCTGCCATGGAGTATTTCAAAGTTATTTCCCGTGCTAGAATGCAACGAATGAAAGGAAAAAAACATTTAAAATATGTCTATATTTGTGAATACAGTGAACCGAAAGGGTATATAAATCACAATTTATCGTTTCCACCAGGAAAATCGCCTAATTGCAACGTAATTGTGTAAATAAATAAATAAATAAATAAATAAATAAATAAATAAATAAATAAAATCAATTGTATCTGAAAAGATTTAAAAACATAATATTCTGTCGTATAAAATTGAAGAATATTAAATTAAAATTGAATACATGCAAATATCATAAAACATGATATTTTCTATCCTTATTCTAGCTAATTAAGTTTACAAATACCTGTCTACCAAAAAAAGAGAGTAAAGAAGAAAAAATAACGGAAAACTCTGCAAATGAAGCTTAGCTTTTGTTCGCAAGGCCTATCTTAAAGCCACAGATACATAGTAAAGTAGTACATTGGTGAGTGCGCGTACTCATCTGCATCTGCTCCCTATTGAAAATCATATTAACTGTCACGAGATAGATATCATAGTTTTATAAATAATGCGGGACACAGGGACCACTAACACCAAATGTACGCCCATTATACAAACATATAAATATAAATATATTTTAAAATAAAATATATTAAAATTTTATTTTTGTGTTCGATTGTACCCTCCAAATGTCATATATTTTTGCACATATATTTAGATAAATGGATAGATGACAGACCCTGCCTGAAAAGTAAAAATATTTTGGATTTAAAAAGAAATGTGTCACTAATCAACAAATGGTTCAATTGATTATTGGAAGAATGGTAGTTCTGTGAAACAGTGATTACCACACTATGCATCTATTTTGTGGAAAATGCAAGAGTAATGTGTACTTTTTGACGCAAAATATGAATCATCTCATGGCTTCGAAAACAAAATAGAGAAAAAATACGCATTAGGCACCGGTTGCAATTTTCTAATTGCTACCTGGGGGAGGTTACTGTTTTATCAAACTATAAAACCATATGTTGATACACTTGAGCGCTACCGATACCTAGACACGAAAATGTTTAATATTTTTAGTAATGTCCCGCGTCGTCAAATCTTGCGAAACATTTCACAATAGAAGCAGGCAATCTGTTGAAGGGACTGCATAGAATTGGACACGTGAATAAACAAACGACTTTGATACAGCCGACCGACAAGACGGACCGTTGATGCTTGTGTACAGCCTGTGAATTGATTATCCGAGGATATTTTATGCGATCAATTTGTTGTGGTACATTTACAAGGGGAATGAGGTTTTATCCTAAAGGGCCTTCGAATGCCTCGCGTCTCGATCCCATTAGGCTTATCGTTTTCAGACTGGCCGAATTCCATTCCACCTTCTGCCATTTCGCCGAAGAGTTCCGGGTCGTTCCATCCCCGCCTTCATTTTTCCTTCTCTCTTACCTCCTTCATTCCATTCTTAATCAGATTCCTGTCGTCCTTTCGATTCCTTTCACATCTGCATGACTTTCCGCAAACTATTCCTTCGACCTTTTCCTCTGATGCATGAAGATCACCTAAGTGTTTTTTCCATGTATAGCTAATTATGAGGTTCGGTACTCAAGACATGAGAATAATATCCACAAGAACGTATTTAACCTGAACATTTCAATGGAGATTATATTTACGAAACACCCATTTTGTTACCCAGTGATGCACTTAAAATACTCGAGCTTTGTAGGATCTAGAAAGCTCATGAGATTTCTAAAAAGGGATGTGATAGAGTGAATTGGAAAAAAATAATATATTGCAGAAAATAAGAATAAATTGAAGGGATAGTTGGCTAATCCGTAACCTGTACATATCTCATACAGCTCAGGTAATAGTGGGGGACAGAAAATCCGGTTGGGCAGTGTAAGGGAAAAGAGTAAGGCAGGGTTGTCCATTATCACCTGTGAATTTCAACATATGTGGAGGAAATGGCTAAAGAGGCATGGAAAAAACTGGAGATAGCAATGAAAGTTGGCGGGGAATTCATAAAATCAGTTACGTTCACTGAATACCAAGCTTTAGTTCATCAGTCAACCAAGGGATTGCAAGAATTGCTGAATGAATTGTAAATGCAGTGCTATAGATATGGGATGAGAATAAATATAAATAAAACAAACGCTATCTGGTTTTCCAGGCAGAGATAGGATAAGTTTAACGTTAAAATACGCGGGCAAAAACTAGAGCAGTTATACGTTGTATATTGTACGTATCTCAGAACTCTTTTGTACCAAAATGGCCAGGGTAATCAGGACATCAGGAGAAGAACTGCGTTTGGCTAAGAAGCTTTCACAAGGATGAGAGAATTAATGATAAGGACGTCGAGTACGGATGCTAAGAAAAGGCTCGTCAAAACTTTGATATGGAGCGGAGTTATGTACTGGGCGGAAACACGGTCATTGAAGCAAGACCATAGGCTTAGATTGGAGGCTTTTGAATTGTAGGTGCGGAGGAGGATGGAAAAGATAAAGTGGATAGTAAGGAAAAGAAACGAGTAGCAGCTAAGTATGGTGGCGGAGGAGAGGGGGTTGTCGGGAAAAATCCTAGAGGGGAGGATGCTAGGAAAACGAGTAATGGGCAAGAATAAGATAGGGATGAAGGGGGAAGGAAGTATACGGAGATGAAGAGGGGCTTTGTTGTAGAGTAGGATGTTGGGTTGTGTTTGGTTAGGAGGAACAAAGAGAAATATTTGGTTGTTGTGTCTATCCAAAACCTATCTTAACCGGTAGATTACCTATAATAATAAAAGCTCATGCGCCAAATCGCTCATTTTTATATAACTTATTATTTCACTGATTCATCACTCCCTTTGATTAATATTACAGCATTATACCAATATTTAAATTGCAATAATAAATGAACTACCATTAATATTTTTTTCAAATAAAGAGCCACTTCTTATGTTGTCTACTTGATCTTAGGAACGATTCATAGGCGAAACTGTGAAAGGAACTACCTCCTCTACCCTGATGTTTGTTTCTCACACACCGTTGGGTTTGGCACGAAGTGAACTCTACTCGCACCTATCAAACTGACGTTCGAATTGATAACTGTACTTTATCTATATTGTGAATATTTAATGAAACTGGAATCATGAGTCGGGTAAATAGCTAAATTTTCCTTAATATTACTAAATGTCTCGTATTGTGAGGATTATAGGATATGGAAAATTATTTAACAATTTTTCAGCACCTGATACAGATAAGTCATCAGCTAATATTAAAATTAAGTATGGTACTTAGAAAACTGCTCTAAAATCTCATTTGTGACAATAAGTCTGACAGAAGCTAATTAGTTCACATTATAAAAATGAACCATAAAATGAAGTATGAGATGTATTAAATTAAAATGTAATTAAGCATATGATAATACAGTGTGGTATTTCATGTGTGTAAAAAGTTCATTTTTTAACATATAAATTCATGAATAGATTACCAATTAAAATATTGACAACATTCAATTCAATACTCATGTGTACAAAATCTGCGCTGATCCGGATAGTCTGCAAGGACATCATTTTAAGGAAAAAAAGAAGGCTACGAGAATTAAACGGCAGAAAGGTTTTATCGGTACAAACCATTTAGTAATGTCTAGATATCTATCTCCACTTTCCGAATTGATTACCCGATCCGAGCAGCGAGGACAGCTGACTCATAATGCTACCTCGCGACATGACCCATATTTGTCGCAGCGCAGGACCTTTCTATTCACTCCTTAAACATATATATAAATGCTTGGGAACATCTTGTGGGGCTGTTTCCTACAGTCATACATGACATCAGGTTTATGGTGGCTTGCAGAAGGATTCCGAGGGGTTGGTGCTCCATTTATACGGCATTATCGCCACTAGAAAAAAACCTTACCGCTTTCATTTCACCAGCGCGCCCTGCTCTTCGTGCGTACTGACTTTGTTCCCTCTTCATCCGTCCCACTTGCTCTGTAGTTAACCAATTCAGCCGCCCGTAGGCGACAAGTCGTTTAAGCACGCCCAAATTACCTGGTCCATTCCTCCCTTTTATGGCAACTCTCGAAAAAGAAGTGTCTCGCATTGCATTCCGCACTTTGAAAACAAAAACATGCAAGAGTGTGAGGACTGAGAAACAACCTAGAAAGCATTCGTGCCGTGGCTATCATAGGGACTCCCGCGTGGCTGTTCGAGTAAACTCAGCGGCGCGTAGTAGACATTCCCACTCGTTTGGAGAAATTTTGAAATAAAAGAGAGGGCCGCATTTTTTTCGATCGCGACAATCGTGATGGGTGGCAACAACTACAACTTGATTCGTTAAAAAAAGTTGCTTATTTTTTTTTAATTTTGGGAGGGGGTTGTGGATGGAAGACCGACTCTCCAGAGGGTTACGTCCTGTGCGGAGAGTACACCGTGAAAAATAGCGGATGATTGCATTGTCATTGCCCTTGTGAATTATTGCGAGCACACACGCGTGCAATTAATGTCTACCGGTTCCTCCCAAAATATGCTCTAAAACACTTCCATAAAAAAAAGACGAGTTAAATAAACAGCCATTGAAAGTTCCGCTCTTGCAGCGGAACCTCTGTGCCCTAAATCCCCCTCCTCAAAAGCTAAGGATACTCCTCGACGTGCACACCGCGATTAAAATCAAAAATAAAAGAAGGGCGAGCGATTTCGTAATAAAAAAGTGGCGAAAAAAAAACCTTCAACCCCCTCCCTTACAAGTGCTCTCGAAAAATCTGCTGGGACAGCCATTAAACTCAGAGCAATCGTCAACCCGGCAAAGCGGGAACCCTCAAAGCGAAAAAAAATAATACGTTTCCCATCTCCCACGCTCACCTCTTTCGCGTCCTCCTCCCTCGTCCCTACCTCTCCAAAGGGACGACTACCCCCGTGGTAGCGCCATCGCCACCCTCGAAACGCGCCGACCGCCGGGCAACACCCTGTCCGTCTCAGCCCTCTTCGCCGCCGCGACCCTCGACCGGACACCCGCACCCACTTCCCTCCCCTTTCTATCGCCTCCCACGCGTTGAGGGGGGAAGGTCCCCACGTCCCTTCACCCCCACCATTCAGGGTGGCGGAGAACTGGGGGTGTGCGCGTACTCTTTTGTCATGAGTGTTGAGAATGACGGCCTTTGGGGTGGGAAGGAATGATTGCTCCCGGTCCGTCGTGGGGCGTGGTGGGTACTGGATTGGTTGTGGTGGAGACTTAGAGGGTACAGCAAGGTGCAAATATTCACTGCCACATTGCAAAATACTCGTAGTACTCGCGCAGTTTACAGATCCAATTAAGATTACGCTATTTGTCATGTGCTCTAGGACTTAATTTAGGTGGGTTGGTGAAAATGGTCGAAGATACTGGTGTGACATAACGGAAGCCAACTAAACTCATCCAATGAGGCACTTAAGACATAAGCGACATATATTGATACTCATTAAATATATTTAAAGATAGTTACGGAGGTTCAATCATAGCTAAGTAAGCCAACATGTCTCATTAGTTCATGTATCAATTACGACTATTGAAAAGTAACGCAACACCCATTCATGCACAGTTTGTAGGTAGATATAACAACTGCTCTATATACGTGCATGACTTCCGAATGTGCATCAAAACTGCAATGTGACAAATTCATTAAATCTCTGACATAATGAATCATTCCTAAATGCTAATCTTTTCCTATTGGAAATACCTTGCTTTTTTGGATAAAAGTACTCAAAGGGCGCTTTCTTTGAATGATTCTCACGTTATATGCCTTAAATTAGAATATTAAAGAACGAGTTTATGAAAAATTTTCTACATAACACTTAGTTTGATAAGTGATTATGAAATGGCTTGATAAGCTAACCTCGATCCTCAAAACCTATGTATCCTATACTATACAGCCTCAAAACCTATACAGCCTATACCCCCACCCATATACCCGTTAAATAAAAAATCATCGAAAATGTCAAACATACCAAATACCAGGGACAAGGGAACTTTTCATTACGCTACGGATTTTCACTTTTGGTCTTTCATAGGGCGTGGTCCCATAATTTACGAGACCTAATCGGCGTGGGGAGCAATCCACGCCATGAACTTTACGAATCTTTTTCCTGTCGGTTATTTGGCTTAAATTAACGGAGGTGAGAGAAAAACCAGAACAAATAGACGGCTAGTACACATTTAAACAAGGACTTAAAATAATCCAACATATTTCGAACGAAACGTAAATAGTTATCCGGGAAAATATCAAATTCAATGCCTTTAGCGGCAACATTTATTCTACATCGTGAAATGTAGAAGGTCAAGGTCAATGTCATTATCAAGGTTTTGCTCAGCAATCTTTAATAAAAAGCGTTTACATTTGGTTGGCGCCATTCTTGTAAATTTGAAGCATGCCTAAGCCTGTTATGGCTTTCATAAATGGCTCAAAAATTAGATGAAATTTGAGTCAGTTATGTGAAAGTTTAAACGAAATGATAAATAATTATCACGATCAAACTTTACAATATTGTTATTGAATGTTATTGAATATGTCTTCCAATGTTTACTTTGAAGCTTTTCACTCATTTCAATAATACATACATGTAGCTTGCTTGTCAATTAGAAGAAGCTCAAAATCAGTTTGTACCGTGAAAAACCAGCGGATGTTAGCGGCACCAAAGAAAGAAGTGAGCGTGAAATTGTGTAATGAAAAGGATGGCGATCGAATGAGGAAGTTTTCGTCATCTTCAAGGATAGAATGAAGAAACTGATAATTTAATTGCTAGAGACGATATTTTCATTTTCTAATTCTTCAAAACCGAAGGTTTTTAAGTGAGAAATTTTAAAATAACAACAATATGTAAACTAATGGATATACATTATACCGGTAATGAAGAAAATCTAGAGACAATTTTAATTAACATATATCCCAGCCGTCGCCACCATCAGAAGATAAAACTTCTTCAATAAAAATTAATCCTTAAAATTTATAATTACGCATTATAGAACAAATCATTACAGAGAAGATAAAACAATGATTTCAAAAAAATAATTTTGTACGTCAACTAAGGCTAAAGAAGGAGCATTGAGTATGGAGAGGAGCATTCATTGTTTCGTGAAAAAAACATGAACAAATAAACCCACGGAGCGGTAAAAGAGAAAAGAAGTCGAAGGCATTAAGCGCGACAGAAGAAAAATAACTATTAGGGATAAGCCCAGAAAAATAGACGGGCAAGAAGGGAGTGAAAGGAAGGAGTTACAACGAATGGATTGTGCGAGTGCAATAGGGCGGATAGGCGGGGAAAGGGGAAGGGGAGAGAGGGGTGATGGCGCGGCGTTTGAAGTCGACTGCGACGGGGATTATTTGGAGCGAATTGAAAGGCGGGGAAGGAAAGAGGGGAGAAAGAAGGGAGGAAGGGCGCCGAGGAGTTTGGTCGAGGCCCCGGAGGAGGCGTGGGAGGGAGTGAGGGAATTTAGGAGAGGTTGAGGGCGTGGGGTCGAGTCATCCGGAAAGGGGAATTAGCCCGTGGACAAAAGGGACGTCATACACGGTTCGTTAGTCGGACTGGGCGAGCGGAGGAAGGTCCAAGTGAAAGACGAAACAAGGGAAGGGAGGGCGGGAGTAAAGAGGTTGTGTGTGTGTGTCTGTGTGTGAGTCCGTGGCAGGGCATTGTGGTGCGGGATATCTCCCCCAGACTTTGGCGTGGGTTGGTGGGCGGGCCGGGATGACCCGAAGGGAACGCGGTTACCTTAGAGCGAGATGGGTGGCGCCATAAAAGAGAGGAGAGGGATGGGCGGGGGTAGGGGAATTGGGGGGTGGGGGGCGCGGATTGGCCTATTATAGCCCCTGCGGAAGATTCGAGCGTAGAGCTAATGAATAGGGGAATCGTGAGGGGCCATGAGGCTCATTGAGGTGTACTCAGCTAAGGATTGCTTACCCGGAATCGAGAGAAAATTTGTATCTTTTTTCGGAGTTGGTCGGGTGCAAAGAATTGGTGAATGATAGAAGATAACGTCCGCGCGCCAACCGAAGAGCAAGCTGTCTTCGACTTGAAGACGTTGTCTGCTCTCACCCGGAAGGCGATGACACTATTAGTCTGATGAGTACATAACTGCTTAAGGAAAAATCGCATGTGGTCCCCGGGCATTAGTAGTCGCAAAGATGAAAGGAAGATTAAAAAAATTCGAAACGTAACTCTCCCACTATCACCTATCACTGATTCTACGAAATATTTTTTTTTTTGCTTTCGACCATTGGTATACTACATAATTTTGAACATGCATACGAGCAAAAAGAAAATGCATAAGATACGTGGGCTTATTATAAAATTATTTCCATGATTCTAGAAAAAATATTTGGTCATGTAGAAAAAGTTTTTCTTCTCTTAAATAACTTGACCTTTATCTTTCCAGTGCTATATATTACTAACTTTTTACGCGATCATAAAAATTTTAGACGTTCCTTTGATAAGAAAGCCATTGATAACATTTTAAGAAGCTCTCTGCTTCGATCAAATAGAAACTTTTTAGTGCGTTCAATAAGTTACAAACCAATTCTTCGATAAAAAGAGTTAAGAAATATACGGTAGTAATATAGGGCTAAAAGACATTTAAGGGATGGCATCAAAGTAGCCTAAATATTTGTAATTATAAAACTCCAACGCAGAATCATGTTTCAAAAATCGCATAGTTATTTTGAATTTCATAGAATTTTTCATAATATTTTGTATGTGCTCAAAATATTTCTATTTCAGCTGAGAATAAATATCTTTGATAAAACATTTCAAATATCTTTGAAAATTTCTGTAATTAGTGTATATCGTTCAAGCCGACAGTACTGTATCTAAGAGCTATGCATAACCTTTATAATGATAAAAATTAGAACGTAAAGAGCATTATCAAACCCACCTTTGGGTTGATTACCTTGTGTTGTATTTTGAACAACTTAATAAATTTATGATTGACCTAAGAACTCCATAATGAAGATAAAGTGCCCGTTCTTGGAACTGAATCCCATTTCTTCATCAAAGAAGCTCGAAAAATTACCTTTTCGAAATAGACACTGGTGCGGTATCATTGGAAGAGACAACAGCCTGAGAGTTGGGAGTGTATAGGCAAACGATCTAGAATGCGGTGGATGAGGGTGGAGTGGGAGTTGGAGATAGTGGGTGGAGAGCTACTGTGGCTGTCGTGTTGATGCGTTTGATTATTCGGCCAAAGAGGTGGGGAAATGGGCCGCTGGAAAGGCTGCGCTGCTCTGTCTGTGCGCGCTAACCGAGAAGCTATATGGTCTCTGTAATAGAGGACGGCCATAAGAATGGTGCGGAGTCGTCTCCTCGAATTGCTTTTGGCATTTCACCATAGGGGCCATGGACCGATGCCACCTATTCCTTCTCCAACGGGCTTTTCTTTATGCCTTGCGGAGATTTCATCGGGAGAAGGATAAAATTAACGAAATGAAAATTGGACTTGGCCGAAACGCATAGAAAAAATACATACAATATCGTGATTTTTGACCTCTGGCACTGTTACTGGGGATGCTGTAATTTCAAATTAATTTTTATTAAGGTAGACTCCAGGGGAGTGCTCAAAACCTTAGCGACCTGTTATGTTGAAGTACATACGGATTATTGATTTCAGAATATTTATTCCTCGATTAACGAGTATAAAGAATCCATTAAACGGTCCTCGTAGGTGCTCCTCCATTTATCGCAGTCAGGTAGAATTCTCAACTACTAATTATTAATTCTTACCTTCCAGCTGCTTGCAAATCAATTAATTTCATGTAAAGATTATCCGAAATAGACCGAACTTTACTATACCAATAATTATACGATATCCTCTATATCGACGTTGCTATATTTTAAACTTTATATTTCCTAGAAAATAATAATTGTTCCAAAAATAGTCCTTTAAGTAATAAACACGATCCCGGATCGCAAAAAACTATATATAATAATAAAAAAGTCGAACAATATATTTGCACTCTCCAGGGTGAAGTTTTTTGAATCTACTTCCATAATAAAATCAATATAGTTTTAATGATAATTCAAAATTTTGCAATCTCAACCGTTGATTCACCGTATTAGAGTGAGGTAACACCAATGCGGGAACTGCGCGAATTCCATCGAACTCCCTTATTCCTCAAACAATGGAAACCATTATAAACGGATGAATTTTTGAAGTACTTCTTTTGTTCAACCTCTGTAAACCGGATTTTCCTCCTCCCACACTCCTCCCCCAAACGATAGTTTTTGAGTTCACGGTTATTCCGTTAATATCCACACTGTAGAAAAAGCAAAAGACCGCGAAGAAAATAAGGCAGCAGCATATTTCCGTCTCGTCATATTTACCCACGCCATCAGTGCACATGGTGTAAATATTACGAACGTTAGTATTAAACATAAGTGAAAAGAGTAAGTTAACTATTCTATTTAACCCAACATCATTGTACGGTAACCATATAGAGCACTTTAGGTAGTTGTATGTTTATGAATGGGAGGAGGAAAAGCCAAATATATGAAAGGAGATATCACTAAACGATGAAGGAAACCCACCAAAGAGGATGCGAAAGAAATCAAAATTCTTTAATAGTTTCTGAAAGAGAATTCACAGAGAAACATGACCGGATGAGAGAAAAAGGGAAATTCACAGATACGGGTGGGGCAGGGGGGGAGAAGGGACTTTTTGAGTAGGTAAACGCGTAGTCATTTGTTGTCGACGGACGGTGACCGACCTGTGTTAGTTGTGGAAGCACGCAACTCAAGTCACCCACACCACTCAAGCGTGCTGTGCGGTAAGGGAAGGAGAAGTTCTATGACTAAGGGGAGACAAAGGAGGAGGCTTGTGGTGAGAAATAAGGCTCGAGTTTTCCTGCGGTAGTGAGTTACAAGGAGGTTAAAAAACTTCGAAGGGGATTGAAAAAAAGGATTTTTTTTAAGGCTACAAAAATACTGGGGGCAAACGGGTTGGTCAAATTAGGGTTACATTGGGGGCAGTGGAAGAAGGAATTTGGCACTTGTTGTCGAGTGAAGATATGGTTGAATCGCGTCCAAATACACGCACGGAGGAAGAGGTTGAAAATCGGATAGAGGTAAATTATTAAACAATATTTTATGATTTCCATATCCTAGAAGAATAAGTAACGATTCATCTCGTAGTAAAATAGTTTTGATTAATATAGAGAGGTTTCCATTTTTTAAAGAAAAAAATCTCAAAAATAGGCATAATGTCACAATAGACGCCGAGTTTTTTCCTAATACATGACTATCAATGAATTTTTTAAATACCTAAAATATTTATTTCTTTATATGCGTCAAAACCCGGATAAATGAAATAAGTATAACGTTCTGAAAAATTTAAAAAAATTTCTTTGCTCTAGTTGTTTTGTAGTGTGTGATCTTAGCATATTTGAGTAAAAGAAATTAGGCGTAATTATTTAAGAAATAAAATAGTAACAACAGTTGAACAATCAGCGTTAAAATATTTTAACCCAATTTTAGCAAATTTTTTATTTCTTGTGCCTATATTAAATTTAATTTGTGATTTAAAATCTTAAAACTATTATTTTGATTTTATTTTACGTAAACTCTAGGTGCAGATCAAGTAAATTGATTGGGAAAAATTTGCTACCATAAATTGAATGTAATACAACAGAAGTAGGGCATTGTCATATCAAGTACATCGTAGAATAAAAGAGATATGGACATAAAAAATATAAGGATGAAAGAAGATGAAAAAATAACTGTTTGCATTTAGACACACGAATGAAAAGAAAAATCAATTGAAAGAGAAACGAAAAAAAACTAAAGAATGGATGCAATACATTAAAAAAATTACGAGGAGTTACGAAAAATGTACTGTTGTGCAAAAAGGCGAAGGAATAAAATACTGGTGAGAAACGATAAAATGGATAATCACTAAAACTCAATGCATACTAGAGCTCAGGGCTTGATGAAAATTTAAATGAAAAATAAAGGCGCATATTTTAATTTTCCCGTAGATTTTTATTACATGTGCTTATTTGATTTTATTTGGCTAATTTTTATGGACAATTTGCATCGATTCTTTATATTATAATGGTGAAAGAATCGTAAGTGATTAAGGAAATAAACCACTATTAAGGTAATGCTCAGAATTTGATAATGTTGACACATTGGTGAAAAAACGAGCGAGCGAAGCCTGGCATGATCATTCTTTCACGAATTCCCCTTTGTTCGCCACGGAAATGCAAAAATCGTACGTGCTAGTAATTGCTCCCTGTGCACCTACGTGAAAATCATTTCGTTTCACAACGAAGCAGCTTTCTTGAGAAAGGAAAACAGTTCGCACGATTCGAGAGCCACTAAGAAGTAGACGTCGGAGCATAAAAAAGATGGACCGGGAAGAAAAGAGATTGAGCGACAAATTGCAGTCGTTTACGATGAATGATTTCTCCACTTCTCCCCTTCCTCACCTCCCACAATTTACCCAAACGACAAAAAGTGGCTCCGGCATTCTTTGCCCGGCAAAGGAAGAGATGGAAAAAAATCGACCACTTCCCATCATTTGATATATGTTGCTAAGGTAACCTGATGGAGAAATCCACGCAATCGAAGGAGACGGATGAAGGGAAGTTGCATTGCGGTGATGATGATGACGACGACGAAAGCGACCGAGTGACAGATGAAAGAAAAAAATGAATTGGCGTTCGCGGAGAGCGGAAGGACAACTCTCAGCACGATTACGGAGACGCCTCGGGAAGCCGGAAGTCAATCAACGGAGTGGAGGTCAAACGAGGAGTTACAGGTAGGGAAAAACGACGTGAGTGAACTCACAGGGATGATTTCAAAGGGAACACACTCGAAACTTTATATGGTCACAGAGCATTGCAAACTCATCGCTCAGAGATGATTGGAGGGAGGATGGGACGGGTGACGGTGGAAACAAGGCGAGCGTTAATAATTGAAAGACAGTTTCAGTGTGGATTTTCCTCAGGAGGATGTGCTTGTTTCCGCTATTATTTTTTAGTTATAGTTAGGACCATCCTTCTTTTTAACGAGTCAATATTCCTGATTGCAGGATTTTTGATGCAGTGTTACTAATTTTCTTCTTCAACAAAGGACGTGTTTGTAGATAACGTTTGAGATGGTAGTAGTTATAAAGCGTCAAGTTGGTTTTCCCAATATGCTCTTCCCTATTTACAAAACGTGTGAAAATCGTCTAAATCAAAGGCCTATTAGAAATGGTGATTCCTATAAATCACTGGCCAGGATGGTAAAAATTTTCACTTAACTTTCAAATAATTCTCTCCCTTTTGAGAGGAGAAGAAAAATCCTACAAGTATCTGTTTGCACGTAACAAGATCAAAAGATTTAATTTACTACGGAAAATAAATACCTAAATAAATTTAGAATAAAATTGTTTCTATACGTTTACAAAGAAAATATTGCAGCAATAATTACATTGAAATCATGAGATCCTTTATAAATTCATACTTCTATACACATTTTAATAAATTTGTCGCATCATAAGTATCCGTAGGATATAAGAGAAGAGCCAATTTCGATGGGTATTTTAGATTGTTGGTTATTATTATAAACGAGGAAATAGAAATGACTGATAACGCTTCATTAGCCATCATAGGTAGACATAAAGAAACCAATTTTATTTGTGCCCATAGAGATGAATTATCTCATTAAAGTAATATTTTGTCCTTAAGTCAACATGCCTGATGTGTTTTCATTAGGTTATTAGGTCGTAAATGAAGAAAAATATTTGAAATTGAAGTTGTCCCAATTTTGTTTCGCAGGATATACATTTTCGGAGACCAAGTTGGCAGTTTGTGAAACAACTAATATCAAAAAAGGTCACAATGCTACAATAATATACGCAACAATTTTCGATAGTGCTTCGTTAAATAATATTAAATATTCGTTTATTTGTTTTTAGTAGTGTGTGATTCATATCACCATTTTTTAGTGCTACGACTATTTATCTGTCGAAAATGACTCGGTGAAAATATTAAAACAAAATACAATTTTTGCAATTTTTTTCATGCTCTACGGGCATTTATCCAGAAGTGACCCTATACCTTCAAGAAACTGCTGTTGTTGACTCTTTTAAAGTTCACGCCTACACCTGACGATCATTTTTGCTGGGGCAATTATGATTGATTCTTATCCATCAGCAGTCAAAAGCTTTCAAAATAATAATTACCTTTGGCCAACCTTTTCGTAATTTCTAAGTACGGAAAGGTTAGCCAAAGGTTGGCCTTTGGCTCCTTAATGACACAATAGTTAAAATGTTACCCTAATAGCCCTTAGCATTCAATCAACATGAGATAAGGTTCCCAAAATATCTTTTCTTTGATTTTTTTCTCTAAGTAACGTAGGGCATTGCCTCAAATCAAATTGTTTTCTTGGGTTACGAATATTTTTTTATGATTATTAGCTCATCTGAGAGATATGTGTTCAAATCATTTAGCGTGTGAAAAGTTGACTATGTTTTGACTGTTATGAAACTTAGAGAGCAATAAAAAAAGAAGGAATCTCCGACAGCAAACCGGTGGAAGTGCTTGGTAAGATCGCGCGCGTATGGGTTAGATTCATGGACGGCATTATAAGAATAATATGAGCAATATTATTTCGAATCTGCCTGGTAAAGTGTAAACCACTACTGCATTGCATGGCCAAGACTGGTAGAAAACTCGAATGTTATGAACATATTACTTAAGTATTAGGAGGCTAGTGAGAAGTAATCCAAATAATGGCAATGACCGTGACAGATTTACATGCGCTATTGCTATCAAGATTAATTTACTAATTTGTGGTTCGGCGACGAGTAAATAATAGCAGCTTTAGAATAGCATATGACATATGCGATAATGTATCGATTCAACCTAGTCAAAGAAAAGTAAATGTCAGATTTCAGTGGCAGTTATTCTGGTCTCTTATAGTTTACGGAAAACTACATTAAAACTAATTAGTTGAAACTTTATATCCATTATTTTCCAAAAATAGCACAAAGCGTTTATTTTAACTTTTTCACAATGGATCTTAAGAATTAATATCACCATTAACAACACTAGATACTAATTTTGTAAGATCATTTGTGCATGGAAAATTGCACCATTTGCAAGAGCAGGACTCTCTACCTAAGACTTATAAAAAATCACATGTAATTAATTTTATTATAAGATCTAGCACCACTTTACTGCACTCTATAAAATTCTGCAATCATAACTGGCTTCCAATGAAGCCTACACGTTAACAAAATATCTCAGCGAAATTCATAATAAAGATGCACTATTGCGCTCTGGCCTTACTTCCACATCTCTTTTTAAACACCAATTTTCTCCTGGCTTTCCCATACATTCCCGTTACAATATGTTGCACCTCAATAAATGTAATAAAATATTTTCATATTTTCTGTTGTAGATAGTATTTTTTCACCCTTTTTTTTGAAAATAATTCCATGTACCAAACTACAGTTGAGAAAACTCGGTCAGATGCCTCTAGTTATAAAGAGAAACTAGCTCTCAAAGCTATAAACAACCAAGTCACTCGCTGATTACATTCGATTACAAAATGTAATGGCTAAGAAAGGTCTTTTTAATATAATCAATGCAAGTTATTCAGCACAAGATTAGAGGATAAAAAAACTGAAAAACAATCCTTAAATAACATACATCAAATAACGGATAACTACTACTTTGGGGAGATTTACGACAAAATAACTTTAAACATTCAGATTTTGGGAACTGAAGTTGATGATGCATTAAACAAAAAACGTTAGATAATCTGCCATTTAATTATAAAAATGTGGTGATACAAATTGTTTATATTTCTTTTTCTGGCTGATAGTTCTTCCTTCAGACAAGACCTACCTATCATTTCGACGCATTATTTGTGATTTCCCAAGGAAATAGCATTGATGCAAAGCGTTTCAATGGTAGTAAATTCTGCTGCAATTCATATTTATGCTTTTTATAATTAGAAAAAATGGCTAAACCTTTTTATTTGCTTTAGTTAATTTATAATTAACTCTCACTTCGTAAACTCTGGCGTTGAAATTCGCTCGCAGTTCTGTAGCCCCGGGCTACAACCGCCTGATTGTAAAAGGATATTACGGTCGACTGCTTTCGTAGAAACAAAATAAATGGATTGCAGTAAGCTGTTCCCATGTCATAATCTCCAATGATCAAGTGTCATGATACCCACTGAGTAATTCTAAGGGCTATTATAACACGCTGAGGGTATCGAAATCCTATTTTATGCTTCCTTTGCCTCTTTTCCTAAATTAGGCTCAAATTAAGAGTTTTACCGGTTTTAATTTGTATTTTTTAGCTGAGTCCCCCCTTTGAGTACTCCATGGAAGCCTTGCAAATACGGATTACGAATCGTGGCATCAGGCAGCGAATCTTCTCCACACCTCTCTCAAATGTGGTTTCGCTGAGTCCATGGCCCATCATTATTCGGGAATAAATAAAGGGGTATAAAGTCCATCAAACACGAAAGTATCACTATCAAATAGCGTGAGTCTGTGGATTACGATTTTTGAGGGGCTTACGTGGTATCGTGTAGAGGTTTGCTCCTTGAAACGTGGCGGTTGCAGTTAAAAAACGCTAATTCTCGTATTATGACATTGCAATGGACGCCATGCATTAAAATTTCTGGCAAAGATTGGCATGGGAAAAATATCAAATAAAAAACAGTCAAGATAGACTAAATAAACTCAACAGTAATAAGGTATGTCAGTGTGTAAAAATAATTATGTTAAAGCAGCTGCAGACTTTGAGGTATAATTTCCAATAGAATACTAGGAACTTGCATAATGAGATAGTACCAATGAATCGGATGTATTCTCTTGATTGTGAGAAAAATATTCAGCAAAAGACTGATAGTGATAAAAAACCGGAAATGAGAGATTTGAATGGCCACATATTTTTTAATACTAATATAAATTCCGTCAAATATGGTGTATTTTCCACGTAGAAATTGTAAAATAAATTAAGGCCGATGTTATAAAAACAAAAAAAATCGAGTCATATGAGTAATACGTAGTTAAAATGAATATAAAGCTGAAATTATATCGATCTAGTAACAATTGTGACTAGGGATGATTAATTTTGCTGCATGCGAGTAATGCTATTGTAGTTAAATTAAGGGAATATCCGTGCCTCTCTGTATACATTTAAATAAAGAAAAGTAATTGAAAATTGGTCCTGTAAATTGAATATGTTAATATAATATCTAAATGAATTCCGTAAATTTCCGTAAAAAATTTTCGGGAATGAACTTTTAGCTTTATCCACGAAATGTTTTGGGTAGTTAAAGGATCGTGACGTTTTTGACCCTTGGTTACTGACTACCAAATTCGTGCGTTACGCATGTGATGGATCAATTCACACTTACTATTTATTCAGTCTTACATAAATAACGATTCACTTGAACCTGGTTACCTGTGACGTGGTGGTTCGCACGGCGTGGCATTATTGAAAAACAACTATGATGCTTTCCATTGACACATATGCAAGTGACACCAAACTCTCATTTCAACACCTAGGCGTTGCCATAAAATGCATAACTTCTAGTGCACAACTTAGAATGTTAATCCCTCTAAGCATTGATAAAAGAATTGAGTTATACAGAAGAGCAAAATGGAGATCATTAATTTGAACTAATTTGATGCCTTCTGTACTTAATCAAATGATTTACTCTTGGAGACCGATTGTTATTTATTTATTTATATCATTTTATTAATACAGTGTATACTTAAAATTCCATGGTGAATTGATGTATATGTCACAGCAATCAATACTTAGAGCTACAAATTCTGAATAATATATTTTGAACTGATAATTTTGAGTGCTGATATTTAAAGAAAAAAATGTATACTCATAACTCTATCTCATTATATGTGTTTGATATACGCTCATGAGATAATACACGCACGAAATGGTAACTACATGTTGTAATGAGATGATTATTTGAAAATTAAACGCAGCTAAGCAACCGAAAAATTTCAAAAAATTCAATCCCTGATTCTCTCTGGTAAATTTTCTCCGGTGTGTCCTTGGAGACTTTGACGACCGATTCATCGTGGGCTCCTCAAAAACATTAAAATATCAATGAGGTATTTTTTTCGTCGGGCATTGAGTTAAACAGTCATTTCTCTAAGAATACATTTAGTTTCAGAAGAGTTGGTTTATTTTATTTTACATGATCCAATATCTTTACTTATCATTTAGATTTAAACATTAAAAAAAAACTGCAGGTTTTTGATAACTATTTACGACGACACTGTGAAATGTTCAACATTGTATTTCATTACATCATACCATTAATTAATTTTTTGGCGGGGTTATTTACACAAGTAAAAATTTTAATCGATGAAATTGTTTTCTTTTCACATCAGCTTCTAGCATTTATTGCAAATTTCCCACCGTATCCCTCAGTGAATATCAATCTCGCCCACGTATATAGTGGAAAATTCATTACAACAAACTAGGAGGAAGAATTTCTTTAGCAAATTATTAACATTTTTACAATCATTTATCACTATTGTTCTTTAATAATTTGAAATAATACTAAGTATTATACAAGGAATATCATTTTTTTAAATATCTACTGCGTACATTAAACCATTAAAGCAAAGCAGAAATCATTTTACAGCATTAGGAATGTATATTTTTTGGTAACCTTCATCAACAAATGTCAAAACTGACCAAATATATAGATAAGCTGTATTTGTATGACCAAGAGAATTTATCATTTTCTCCGTTCAAAATATCTCTGTCTTTCGTAAAAAATTTAGTCTATTTGTATCACAAAAGATTTATTGTGAATATGTGAAAATTGTGCTACATAAAAAATAGTTTTTTGATTATATGAGTGGAATTATGAGATAAATATTTTATCATTATATATCCAAATCCTATTTTAAAGTAAATTTTCTCAAGGAATATTTTACGTAAAAATAACGTATTCCTATTTTGCTGTCCCAAGAGTTACTGAACAGAGTTGACGGCATATTTTCAATAACTGAGTTTAGGAAATCCTGAAAATACTCTTTCCATATACATACTCTTTTACATGCATTACAAGGAAGGCTTTGTCAGATGGGAAGGCATAAGGAGAAAATGCTGTATATTAGATAAGGTTGTATAGTGCTGTATATTATATTAAAAAAAACTCTTACTCTGCTCACGAAACTTGAACAAATGAGTAGATAGTTATAATTTTCCTTAGTTCATGACTACTTGGTTATAATTTACCTACGAGAACAAATTTTGATAGTCATAAAAGGGATTCCGCTCCTAAGATATGCCCAGGTATATTGGATGGAGTAAATCAGCTAATTCTAAATAATAATCGGAGAACGTAAGAAGAAATATTTATGATTCCACTATCAAAATTAATATTTCTGTCAATAAATTATCACAGTTAAGTGTCCACCACAGACGATTAGTAGCTTAATGATATATGGCTGCCTGCTAAGGTTTAATCTAGATTGAGATAAAATTTTTAAATTGTCAAATGTACAACTCAACAAGGCTTCAAACTCATTTAAAAGGCAGACGAGGTCGGCTTCATGCCTGTAACTGGACTACCGATCGGGGGCTCGGGTTTGATTCACGAAAACATCTCTGGACACACTTAACTTCACCCAAGACGTATGATTTCTCGAATACCAGGCCTTCCTGGAAAATCATAGGCCGCACAGGGAATAGAACCTACCCTACCATGATGTGTTAATGTTACACGTCTTTGGGCTTAATGATAGGAGAGCGCTACCTTCCCATATTAAACCAACCTTCAAGTTGTTAACTGTGGTTTACATGTATTATTATTTATGGTGAATCTTCTCATCGAATGACAGTATTTGCGTATGTTTCGCTACCCAGTTTAAAGGACTAAAGGTGTCCACACTAGACACTGGCAAGGCGAAATGCATATTTCTTACGATATTATAATGATGATGTAAGGATTCTATTTCCAAATTTTAATGAGCCGTGAGCTGTGTATCCACATGAACGAAGTTGGACGGTATTACTACAGA
Source organism: Hetaerina americana (assembly GCF_022747635.1). Taxonomy (NCBI): domain Eukaryota; kingdom Metazoa; phylum Arthropoda; class Insecta; order Odonata; family Calopterygidae; genus Hetaerina; species Hetaerina americana. The sequence continues at coordinate 24,795,774 of NW_027287095.1, read as the reverse complement.
TAAAACTCTCAAAATATAAGGATCACATTTTGTATCTCCTAGACTTAAATAAGAAAACTATTTTAATGAAAATTCTAAACTAAAATTTCCAATAAAATGCTTAAAATGCCTGGCTTTCTGGCTTTAATTGACTGATGGATTAAATTGCTGGCTTTAATTGACGACAAAATACGACTAAATCGAACGAATTTGGGCAAGGAAATTCAATAAATTGCTTTTTACTCATACGACGTTTTTCACACACAAAATTGCCCCCAATTCTGGAAATAAATATATTTTTGAACAATTTTGTTGTGCGCTATGAAACCCATGTAAACATGGACGTGACAAAGACCACAATGGTTGAATTGAATTCATATACCTTAGACGATATCTGCATTATAAATAAATACAATAACAGTAAAGTTGGAACCGACACACCCAAATAATCCGCAAGAAATTCTATTTGGTTTACGATTTTTGGTGATACATATTTTATATTGGTGTTAAAAGCAAACTATTTTGGTCTTATCCTAGGAGTTTTTATAGACTCATTAGAGAACTATTGCCCCAAAAATATGTTAATTAAGTCTCCAAAATGTCATCATAAAAATATCCAATTAATGGATAACATTATTTCAATCACCAAAACTTTACAAAGGTGGCCTAATGGATGCCGCAGAAGTTATCCACTGAGATTCCTGGAATAACAATTGAGTCGTGCAATGGAGATACGATTTAATAATTTCAGAGTTCAGCATGATACGGAGCTGAATGTATGTCTAGCTTTGAATGCCCTGAATTACGCTCGGACAACCTTAAAATCCACGATCAATGCACTCTTTTGACAGACTTCTACTTCCCTGACATCTTATTTCTTCCAATGTTTCCCGAAATAAGTGAACGAAAGGCGCTAAAAAAATTGCGGGAAGAGAGCGTTGGAAGCGGTTAAATGGTAGAGGCCAAGCAACAGAGGGGAGAGAAAGATTTTGGAGGAGAGCCGCCGGCCTGGGTGACGAATGGATTGGAACTTCTTGGCATAGACTGCGTAGTTTTTCACCATGTCCGCTCGGTTCCATTTTATTTTCATGTAGGCACACTGTTCAACACCGCAAATCAACCCCGACTGCCTCCCTTTAAGTGCGATGCAGTCACGATGCCGAGGAGAAGTGATGGTTTCTTAGTGAATTGCTTTGAGGAGTTTGCAGTGAATGTCTCGAGGTAAATACCGGATTTCTAGAAATAATCATAACGTCAGCGTTTATTTTCTTTAAATATTCTCTTTGAAAAATATAAAATACCCAGCATGATACTATAGCATACAAAACCATTTTAAGAGACATTCTTGGGAGTTATTGAGGAATGTAATTGCAAAAGGAAACTAAATTAATCAAAACACTAGACGATAAATGTGAAATGAAGTTATTTTCTACTTCAATTCATCGTATATGGTATTATAATAATGTAGTGAACTCAATAACCCTAAACTTTATGATAAAAACTCTTTATCACCATTGCCAAAATTTCATAACTTTTCTCCATCAAAATGATAAAGGGATTGATTATAGTACTTATTGTAGCAATAGTTGTGTGATAATAATAGATTATAGTACTTGTTTTTAGACCTTTCTCCATTCTTATATAAATTTAGTTTCTTATTTCTTTGAAAGAGACCATTAGGTTTTGGAAGTACAGGGTGCGGCAGCGTATTTGCTGATTTGAATGTAATTTCAATTAAAATCAGTAAATTATGCTGCCTCACCTTGTGCATTCGGTAATTACGAATAAAAGACTAAATACGTAGCTAAATTAATATATACATTAAGAAAACATACCAATTAACGTCCATTATTGCTCCTTAATTCGTCTTTCCCTTTCAGATCCCAAGCAACCTCCCTCAAAACGATTGCAATGCTCGTATATCCCAAGGCCTTTTCATAAACTTCATATACTAGTTACAAGAAACTACGGGAGATGCCGCAACAGTAACTTTTCGACGGAGTCATTCGTTAAAATGCATTACAATACAACAATTGCCGATTGTGAAAATCATTCGCCTTGATCGGGATTCGAACCTGGATTCCTCGATGTCCGGCCGAGTGCTTTAGCCAGTTAAGCTATCGAGCATATTATCGGATGACTCTGTCAAAAAGTTAATGTCGCGGCATCCCCCGTAGTTTGTAATTTGCCAAAGGTAAAACACCCTCGGTGTTAAAAGTTAGTAAATACCTCATGGACTATGGCTCATCGCGCGCGACTACGAATGCCTGTGACATTGTATGTAAGATATTTAATCACAACATCTTGTTCCTTTAAAGACCTCAAATTCTCGGAGTGTAATAATGCCTCGATAGCTTAACTGGCTAAAGCACTCGGCCAGACATCGAGGGATCTGAGTTCAAATCCCGTTCAAGGCGAATGGCTTTTACTTAGACTTAGTTTTACTTACTTTACTTTAACTTAGAATCTTCAATACATTTATTCTCCTACAATAATTATCTTGGAGATATTACAAAAGGCACTCACTGAATTTCTTCATATCGATCGCAGGGAACGAGGGTGTCCACGCATTAAAATCAGGCTAGATGCATCAGAACATTAAAGGAAATTAAGACCAACGCTTTATTTTGGTTCTGTTGATGCATTCTCTCGGCAAAGAGGACAATCCCTTTCTTCCTATCCCAAAAACAAGCATACATCTTCTTGTCCTTGCCTTTGCACGTATACTTTTAAATCTGTCCCCACATTAATTTCCCACCTCTCTCTCACGTACACTCACAAATTGCCTCCTCGAAGAAGGACAAACGCCAAGAGTGATCAACGCCCAAAATTGCAACAGAGTTGCCACACTAAATCCTTTCATTAAGCGAGATGCTCTGTTTCTCATTGGGTGCGCAGTGGCATGTAGCGGAAGGAAGCAACTCTTGTTGGTTAGCGACCTGCGATTGGGTTAGCAACAAAAGTACTCAATGTTGCTGCGTGAGACTTTCCTCATTCGTCAATTACTTCTATTCATACTCCAAGTAATGGAATAAATATAGATGGAATTAGAGACACGTATGTAATTAAAAAGTATCAAAGGCATTCCAGAGTTAATGTTCATCAGTTTCCGCAATTTACATTACGAACACAAAAGTCTAATATTTAAGGCATACATGCGCTTAATGACAACTACAAAATCTGCGTGTGTTTCATATGTGATAAAATAAAGTGTGGTATAATAACATAATGTGATATTTTTTATTTCAGGAATAGGTAATGAAGTCTCATAGGTTTTCCTTGGAGGGAATTTTTCATATTTTATTAAAGATAACTTCAGTAATCAGTTTGTGTTCCGATATAAAAGATTTTTGGATAAATTGGCACTGATGGTGGCGAGGAGTATCAGATTAGCGGTTTCTGAGGGGCTTAAATTATTTTAATCTACAACCATGCCCAAAAAGGAATCTTAGAAGCTGTGAAAACCTGGATACTGGGATATAAATGAATATTGTAACATTCATAAACACAGTTACACACAGTAAACTGAATATGAATAAAGGTGGATGAATGATTACGGGAGGAAAGAGAAAAGGGCCAAAGATAGAATTTCAACAAAGAAGTAACAACGACGATCATGAAAACCTTTTTAGATACTTCTCTCAAAATGTATACTTTAATAATAAATGAATCTATGACCTCAAGAGTCTGTACTCATAGGTGAGAAATAATTTTTTTGCCTTTCACCTTTATTTCACCTTTTTATTACGTGTAAACACGGTAATAAAAAGGTGAAATATGTCATTTAGTCCATTATTAAAAAAATATATCAGCTAGTAACAATCTTCCAGAGGCTTATAATTTCTTTATTTATATAAAAATCAAAACTTTCCCAGAATATAAACTTTTTATTCATTTTACAGTAATATGTGGCCAAGAAACGACATGAAAATGTGTTGAAAACTATAAATATTCTGTAAAAACGGTCCTTCCTAATGCCAAAATTAAAAAGGAGTGATCCCAAATAATAAAAAAAAATTGGTGAATACTGGTGACTGTGTTTTATGATACAAGTCAAACCATGGTGATGAATAAATGAAGAATATATTAATTTTATCGATTGATCAAAAATCTTTTGCCACCTAATAACATTCGATTGAGACAAAAATCAGACCATCAACTTGTCACAAATGATCAACCAGTTGGGAACTGATTTTTCTGGATTTACGTATATTCTTTTCCTATCAGCATTGTCGTAATTTGTCAATTAATTACGAGAAATACTCTAAGTCCCCGATTGCCGAACTTGGAAACCGGAACGGTAACTATGAGTCTTCCATTAAATCAGAACAATACAGTTGGAGATGCTGAAAAAAACGCCAAAACACATTTGCCAGAGAGTGGGAGGAAGAGAGAATGGTGAATTCTTGAGAAAAAATGAGGGAAGGCATGGGAGAGCGCCGAACAGTTGGGCGAGTATTTATGCGCGCCTCAGTGGGTCTCCTGTGGGAACGGGCGAAAGACTCGAAGAAAATGGGGGCAAGTTTGCGATATTGCAAAACGGTCGTTAGCGGGGAGGAAATAAACATCCATGTGAGCCGCGTGGAAAAAAACTAAACGAGCTTTATTCGTTACCTCGGTAATCGCAACACGCGATGGTGAAACGGATTCATGAGGTTCTGTTTAATTGCTGCGACAGAAAACAACAAAGTCAATTATAGAGCATTTGAAACTTAACGTTAGCCTTCACAATTACCGTAAGGCAATTGTTATTTTCGCTCGGAGCACTCCACAGCTTCAAGATGAAAACCTTATGATTGAGGTTACACCGAGGATACTTAGTAACTATCATTTTCTAGTGGCGTTTATACTAACTATCAATCATGGAATCCATTAATAGACTCTTGGGGAAAAATGTTTATTATTAATTTTAAAAATTAAATAAAACATGAAAATAAAACAGTTTCTGGCGTAACTTCGTGGAAAATCTTCATATTTCAAATGAAAAATGAACAACTGAAGATGTTATACCATAATGAAACCTAGGTCGTGAATAAAAAAATTATAATGCGGAAAAGCCAAGTTGTTTATTTTTCATTTTAAATATGATAATAGTTAATTGTGACATGAAATGCAAAATCTCCATATAAACAAATCGCAGGAGATTAATAGGCTTGATTTTACTACCAATTTTACGTTTGGAACCTATAATTATGATAGAACAAATAAGTAATTCCACCTCTGCCAAGAATTTTGTGTATATTATGGGAATAATTTAGACAGAACCTCTAATCTTAACGATGACTTTCAAATAAAATTTCGTTTTGGTGAGATGGATAATTCGCGAATTTTCGTGGTATAAAATCCAATGGCGTGCATAAAAGTAAATATAAACAATAGAGTAGGATAAAATAAAATGGGAAAACCCATTTGGAGATCTTCAAACGGCTTTTCTGATCAATGCCATAATCATCTGGATGGACATGAGGAACACTTAAACAATCAAAGTGATGATACCTTGGCTATGGCATACGGGAAGGAACTGCACATCATCAATTCCATTGGTAACGCTTCAAATATCAGATTTTCAATCTCATTTCTTGATAAAAGCTTTATTATACTAATTTTTAGGAAACATTCTTATCTATTTCCCATTCTTCAGGTTACATATTATTAGTTAGAATTCAACATGAGTTTCATGAAGCAATGAGCGAGTGAATTAAGGAGGTAAGATATTCTAAGTCATGACATTTGAACCAATAAAACGGCATTTCATATCCACCATGGCTATACAGTTTCAGTCACTCGTATCGATCAAAGTACAGCGTCTATTAATGAACTCTAAGATGCGGCGTTCATTAAAAGTGTGGATGAAAAAGCGTTACGATGGTTGTACAGAGTGTTTTGAAGGTGCGATTTGCGATAACAGCCCTATGAATTAATCCTATGCGATGAAATTATTATTTACATACATTAAATGTAGCAAGCAATGTGCACAATAAAAAAATATAATATATTTCAATACAGAATAAATTCTCATGAAATGAAACGATCATTGTAAGTTTGGAATATTAACCTAGACCTGTGCATAATCACTGCCCTGACAAAATTATTCAAAGAAATGAGAAACTGCTTTCTCTTAACGGAAAGTTATAACAAAAACCTTATACTTCCGGTACAGGATTAAATTAAATCCTACTTTGTAGAAAACCATGGACAAAGGAATATTATCATCGTAGAAATTTATCTGAAAAATATACTTCAAAGCAACACTGCATAGATGATCATTATAGATCCATCTTGAACAAGTTTATACCGTATCGACATGCATATACATGGTACAACGAGGAGTGTTGGATAAATCATAATGGCAATGAATACATACTTTGGTGAGAGGTAGAGTAGGCAATATAATTTAGTAGCATTGAATAAAAAGTCAGGAATGAGTTGAATCTAAAAGAGACGGGTTAAGACAGTTTTGTTGGGTCATTTGGATCCCTTCCATTGTGAGTGAAAGAAGGCGAGGGGAGCTTTCGAAAGGCCAATGCGTATCCCTTATAGCTCTTCTTCCCACGCAGGACAGCTTCCAAGGGCTTAGGAAGGGGAGAAGTAGAGGGAGAGGAGGAGAAATACTGAGGAGCTAAGGAGAGTTGAACTCCTTTCTCCCATCTGTTTATCTAATGGGCAACTAGATGTCGTGAAAGTTTGGGTATTTTCCAAGCGCTTACTCACTCTTTTCGTGTGCAAGATATGGCCTATCTACTATTCCCACAATAGTAATCCAATATAGCCTTTTCAAACCCGTCTTTGTACCCTTTGTTATTGGATTCAAATTTTTTTTTAATTCTAAATATACTCTTACGGCCATCGTAATGAGTAGCCAATAGTATTTGATAGTTTCCTGCATTAGTAATACATATCCTGAAACTTTTATTAAATATCCATCTTATGATATTGAGGTAACCATAAATTTCACACCAATCGGCAACATGTTTCAAAAGAAATTCACTCCCACGAACCCATTGCGTTTCCTTAGAGAAGATATCTACTTATAAATGATGAAAATATGTGTACTCGTATTTAATCGGTACAAAATAGTAATCCATAGCTTTGGGCTTGTGAGACAAAATGAGCAGGTTAATTATCAAGTAATAAAGCTAGTCAAAACTTCAACAGAGATATTTGAGCCGCTTAGGTGGAACGATAAGACTACCTAACAGCTACATATGAGTATGAGTATGAGAGAATAAAAATTTCTGATGCAATTTTCTCAAAGTCTTTCTGTCTCATAGTAGTAGTATTTAGTGGAGGCGACCGACAGCTGAGGTCATTTGCGCCATTAGGGATGGACAGGAAAGGATGAAGGGTGGAGAGAAACCCGGCGTCGGCATTACCCTACTCTTAACGAGAGACACCAAAGGGTCCGCAACTTAACGTCCCATCCGACGGATGGCGTACTCACTCAAAGTTCCCTCCACAAAGCACCAGTAGGGATCGAGATACCTGTGAAAATACTCAACACCGCCGGGATTTGAACCCGGGCCCTCTGGGTGGGAAGCCGGTACGATAGCCACCGCAACATCTCGATCCCCTTCTGTCTCTCATAAGAAAATACTGTCCAGGTACTTCGATTGATATATGCATACAAGGGGCATTTCAATGGTATCCAACAGTAAATAAAGATAAAACTAAACCTGATGTTCATCTACATTATAGTCATTTCATAAATTTACCTCCGTATTAAATTTTCGTCCTATTTTTAGCATTACAGCATTTATAAAATATACATAATTCACAGGTCTGTTTCTTTACTCTATAACCACTTTTTTAAATGCCTCATCGTTTTCGAAAACAAAAATTTATCGCATTAATTATATATCATTTTCGATGATAGGGATTGAGAAGAATACTTAGAACGCCACAGCTAATTAAGTGCGTATTTTGGAATTCCACAGAAGTCAATGAATTTTGCATAACTAAATATGGTAATCGTCAACTAAAGAATATTTTTTAAATCTATTCACATAGTTTCTCTGAAATTTCAAATTAAATATTTACAGCTGCGTGGGAAAAACACCTAATCTGATTAACGTCTGAATCGTGAACACATACGTAAAATGAACGAACTTCGGGAATTGAAACTGGAGAACCGCCTTCCACATTCAACCGATCCGTGAAAAAATTATAGACTATAGGAAATAGCTGGGACAAGGAGGCAGAACTGAGGAAATGGCGCAGTGGTAGTCTTGCCTCTATCGCCACGATATTTGTATACCCTCGTCCTCACGTGCCTCTTAATACCTCTCTGCTCTCGCCCCCTCTCAAAACCTGGAGCCAAAGAAACGTCACCTTTCCACGCCTTACCCCACCCTCCGTTTTCGCTTCCAACGCCCCCCCCAGACGACGACCACCGTTTCCCGACCCTCCCTATTCCCGCGAAGCGTAGTCCACTGCGGAGCCATATCACCTCGGACTTCGCAATTTGTCCGAAATAGTTGGACTTCGGCCATCTTGGGGAGTGCGCGAAAGAGATGGGGAGAGAGAGTGGGAGTGGTGCTACTCTCATCCAGTTTTCAGAATGAGGGGAGAGATGGAAGATAAAGAGTGTTAGTATGAGAGAAAGACGTTACACTTACCCTTTTTTGCTAATCCAAATTAGAAATCTTTCTTTGTGGTTGCGAATCACGTAGAGTGAATGGAAATACACCCTTTTCATCATTTCCGCGTGGTTAGTTTCCATTCCTCCCTTAAATCTAGAATTGAATTTTATTTCAAGTTTTCGCGAAAGCTTTCTTAACAAAAACCTCTTAATTATCTGAGAACATGATACAAGTATAAATAATATATCAAATGTTCACAATAATTTAAATTATATTACAGCAGGAGTATAAATTTCCTCCATCGATGAACTAATCCTCTTATCAATTATCGGAACTGAATTGTCTCAACTATCACAATCACTCGTCCCAAAGGGGATCCAGATATTCTCCATGCCACGGATTTTCTAAATGATTTTTGTTGGGTTGTATGTGGAGAAGAATGTAATTCCTCCGACTACACTATTGACAGTTTATGAAAATGGCAACTAATTTCAGGTAGTGCACTAGAAAATATTACTTACCGTGAATTTTTATCCCACCATGCATCATATTTATTTAAAACCATTAAAAATCGAGAAATGTCGAATCGAACCCGTGGGTCGCAAATATGAATCTAACTAAAATGTTGAAAAAAAATTATAGGCAAATTCCCTCATAATATTATGATTATTCATATTTATGCCATAATTTTACTTGAAAACCCATAAACAGCAATATACTAAAAATACGTCAATTGTGAATTGGGGAAAAGGGAATAACCCAACATCAATAAGCTGAGGATTTTAACTGGAATATTGTCATTAAATCAAATTTCAACATAGGTGCCAACATGAGAAATAAAGGGTTAATACTATGACCAACCTTTCTAATGGGTATTAATAATGTGTATTTCGTCGTGGAAATACATCGTCTGCACGGTTTTAAAACATTCAGCTATAATTGGTAAACCAAGAAAATATTCCTACTGTCTTAGATAAATGAGTTACGAGGTGAATATAAAACAAGACTCGACCGGGACTGCGACTGCTTATCTCTACATCCTAGGCTTAACATTGAGCTTCATTCTACTTAACCATTATTTCATGATCTTTTGTAAAATCACAAGAAAAGAGAACTTAAATCCAATCGTAATCATGAAATATATTGTATGCAAATTCCTAGATATTTAGTCAATAGCTCAGTCATTAAACAATTAATTAAAGGTATTAGGAGTCCCAAAAATATAGCCTTTTACTAATGAATACATGGATCTGACTTGACTAGGCCTTTGGACCATGGGGCTTGTAATGCTATTATGGTTGTGTAATTCACTATGTAGTCTTTGTTCGTAGAATTATTTGGCCATGAGATCGCTCATTAAATATTAAATGATCAGCATTAGCGGGTTTGACAACGTATGCAGTATGAGGCAACACACTGTCGAATTATGAGTTCACATTTTGAGTATTCAGAACTAGTAAGATTTATAAAAACCTGATGCAAGCTACAGAATCCTCAAAGCAAAATTCCTTATCTTTTATTCATTTAAATTTGTTGTCTCTATGTAATGGATTTATATTTTATCACATGATGTAATCATTTCGAACAAAAAAGTAAGCCTTTTTTTTATATGTTAACACGCTCATGTGAAGTCGACTGATATTTTGACGAAGGATAGTTCCGATGTTGGCTTTATTATGCATAATACAATACGCGTTATGTCTTACAGGTTTAGCAACGGTTTGCAGTCGTAAATGACTAATCCGACCGAAAAAGTAGGAATTAAGTATTACCCTAGAGAGTAAGATAGTGGAGACTAGGATGGCATACTTGATTGACTTCTTGTTAATTTGTACTGAAAACTTCATGCAAATGATAAGATGCTATTATTACATCAGCTAAAAATGTGAATCATGAAGAAAGTAACAGAATGTTTTAAGGGGCTAATGATTTTTTTAGTTAATTTTTTTCCCACAAGAGATGAGGGAATTTGAAGTATAGCACTTTTACTAAAGAGAAAAATGAGAAAAGGCGAGGAAGAAGATGTGTAGTACGTAGGGTTTTCCTGGAGCCTCGCTCTCACTCTGGTCAGGACTTTTATTGACGTTTCCCCGCAAATGACATCCTTTGGGTATAGATGAAGGAGGGAATAGCGGTCGGGAGAGGAATTTTTAAACACCCAGAGGTAATTTTTTTAACATCTTCATATATTTTTTTCCTTCTTCCCTCCACGAAGCCTCTTCCTTTGATGATCATTTGGCTGCGCCGGGTAGGTATATATACTGTATGTATACACGTGTATGTGCCCGGAACGGGGCATGTGGAGAAGAGAGATACCCGTTGGGCGGGTGGAGGAGGGAGTGCCGAGAGAGTGAAGAGGACGGAGGTGTAAGAGGTGGTCGCGTAATAGGAATAAGAGGAGTGAGGGAGGGAAGGGATACGCCAAGTACACTTTCAAAGAGAAAAGTAAACGCCCACCACCCACACACATTAAAAATGGGAAGATTGAGGGTGGGAACAGGGGGAATATGCAGAAGAAGTGGTGCGGGAGAACTGACTGGTGCTTTATAGGGTGAACGGGGGGGGGGGTGGGGGATTGGGAAGGAAGGGGAGGGCAACGGGGATGGGATGGGGCAGCAAGATAAAAAAATGTAAATAATTAAAAAAATAAGAACCCAGAGAGAGAGAGAGTAGATGGGGGAGGAGGGTGAGGAACTCCGGCTTCATTAAGGTTGGCCATATTGGCACGCGTTATCGGGGCGAGCGGCTGGAGTAATGAGACGGGGTAAGGGGTGAGGGAGACTGGAGGAGGGAGAAGGGGCGGAAATAAAAAAGGGGCGAAAGGGGTGAGGATAGGGAGGTGTAGAGCGATTTTTACGATGGGAAATGGAAAGGGTTGGAGAGGAGATGAGGGGCAGGGCGGTGTACGCCATGGGAAGGAGGCGCCGAGGAGGAGGAGGAGATGAAGGGGTCTTCGAAGTGCGGCGTGGGAGGAATTGTGGCCGTGAGACAAGTGCTTCTTTAGCTAAGGAGAAGGAAGGGGGACCGACGGTGTGGCGACACGGGTAGGGGGTGTGGAATCGGGAGGATGAGGTCGAAGGGGGGGAGTTGGAGGTGCCCCGAACGGGTAAAGGGTTTGATGCGGGGGCGAGAAAAGGAGGGTGGTGGGCGGGGGTTTAGGGGTAGACGAAGGAAGGGAGCGGGAGGAGGATCGGGGAGGGAAATTAGAAAATGGAAAGGAGAGATAAAAAGCGAGTTAGTCGGTGGAGGAAAAGATGCTGCTGCAGAAGGTTGCGAAAGGACCAGAAAGGGTTAGCAGGGTGTGTAGAGGAGAAGGACGTAATTTTTTTGGAAGGGGGTGAATGGAGGGAGTTAAGTGGGGAGGCAAAGGAAGACAGGAAGAGAAGAAGGGGATCGTGAGGGCTCGCATGGATTATGTGGGGAGCGGTGGAAGGGAGAAGAAGCCGTGTGGGTGGGAGTTGACTCCCAAGGAGTGGACTATGTTATGGTTAATGTGCGAGTGAGACTCGTCCTGAAGGTTTTGAGGGAGGAAAAGCTTTGGAAATTAAGGGGGGGGGTTGGAGGTTAAGAGTTTTCCTACCCTCCCCCAAACCCCTCCCGTTGGGGTGAAATAAAGAAGAAGGGGTTGGGGTTTTTTACTCGCGTGTGCAAGCGCGAGGTTGGACGGAGAGTGAACTGTGGCGATGGGAAGTCGGGGCAGATTGCCAGGGGAGCCGAAGGGAAGGATGTGGGAAGAGGGGGTAGGGGGTTGGAGAGAAAGTCATCGCGTCAATCAAATTTTCCCGGTCGCGCCCCTCTCTGCGAGGACGGCGCGGGGCCAAACTAAAGGAAGACGCCAGCGAAGAAGGCGGCAAGTGCGAAAACGCGTTGGAGAGGGGGGCGGCGGGACGGGGGTAGCGGGGGGATGTTGGTAGAGAGGAGGAGGCAGTGAGATGGGACACTAGAACGGCCGCGGGGAGGAAGCAGCCACCTCGCGTCGTAAAAATTCAGACGAAAGAAAGAAGAGTGCACGCACCACTGGGAGGGTGCTCTTTTTTTAAACAGCACTAATTGGGCGCGTAATATATTGAGCGGTATTAATGCGGCTCTTGTGTTTATCGTATCTTACTGAATATATACACAGTACGGAATGAGGATGAAGGGTGTAATCATAATACTAATTTTAGTGCTTTCGGAGGGTAACGCTTTGCATCGTGTTTCCTAGTTACTAAAAATGACTGCGGGAAGAAAAAAAAACATTTTCGTTCTCTCTCAGCATTTATGCTAACAGGAAATTTTCAACCAAAGGATGAGAAACAAAGCCAAAAGGACTGTATCTACAAAATAAATTACCTTTAATGATTAAATTCACTGTTGCAAACAGAACAGAAACCAAATAACAGTACACAAGGAGGGTGATTGTGACCAACTGTGTAGGCTCATTGGGGAACTATAATAGTAGGTAGAAATAAAAGTGTACCTATGGAATAGGTGTATATTACAATTTTGCCTTTATTCTCGGGTAAAAACTTCATCAAATTGTTGCTCACTAGTAGCCTAAATTCTGGCCAATTCAATTGAGAAGTTTATTGAATTTCATGTTTACTATCCGGGTTATATATTTGTACTATTAAATTTTAATTTGAATAATGTAAATATAAAAATTGAGCTATCATACATTTTCTCAATTAACTGAGATTGCGATTGAAAAAATTCGGTTATTCCTGTTAACTGTTATCTTAAATTCAATATAACCAATTATCTCGTAGGGCATTCCACAGCTAAATGTGATTGGAGATATTCACATGAATTAATTACGAAAAAATAGCATAAGTAAATAATAGGGAAATCAATTTACATGCTCGTATGACTTTTATACAGGCAAGCATAATATATTGATCTTAATATCCAAATTATATCCTGCATTTCAACTCATTTCATAGAACTAAATGCCCCACCCCATAATTAAAATGTTAGCAAGGTATTATTTATCTCAATTCATAAATACCGAAACGAATTTTCATCAAAGCCGCCCGTCTTGTATAACACAAGAACTGCTCATTCAATTTACAAATCATTTTTCTAATTATTGCTTTGTGGATGCTGCTTACGTACTTTGTAATGATACAATACGAATTCACGAATTAGATTTTTCAGTTCTAAAATTATGAGTTCTGATTTTTTTTATGATAGTGTATTGTTTCCCTAGTTGAGATTTAAATTCAAGTGCATTATTCTATGGCTGTAACTAGTGCAGCATTGTTGAACAAATCAAGTAGCACAATGGAGTGGTTATACGCGTTCATTACAAGTGCATGAGGATTTAGGCAAATTTTCCAATCTATGCCTTCCTTTTTCACTATAGGTAACATATTTACACTTGAAACCAAATGGATGATCTGCTTTCAAAATTCTTTACTCGGAAAACTCAGAATTTTTAACGGTGTCCTATGAAGTTTTCCTAAAAAGCACAACTTTTCAAATTACGGGGCTGATTTCAATCTTTATCTATCAGTTTCCACCAACCAAATTTCTATGCCGCAGAACAGTAGGTTCGGAGTAATATTGTGTACCCACGCATATAGAACTCAGATTCCTAAACTATGCCCCGTCACTTCCAGTAGAATCGCTGTTTTCCGTCTTGATGACACAAAATAATAGAAAAGGGAAATGAAAGTTAGAGCAAGCATTTAAGAAGCTAAAAATTTATTTTGAAAATCCAATCACTAGAAATATTTATCAGAATTATTAGCGCTACGTCGCTAATTTTAATTCAACCGACGCAACTTAATCGACACACTTATTTTGCCTTCCTTGCAAAAAACAGTTTCAAAAACTGCAAAATTGGCAGGAGCATCTGTCATGATTTAACAAAACAGCGATTGAGACATACGTCTGAAAATGAACGCAATCAAAAAAATAGCATGAAGATGATATCGGTAATCCGGAAGGGTAAGACGGGCTTTTGTGGACAAAGAAAAAAAAAGAAAATAGAAATTTTTATTACCAGAGGTAGGAACTCATTTTGAAGACATACGTGCATACCGGTGGCGCCCTAGGGACCGGCAGTTTAGGAAAGCAACTCAACAGCATCCATTCACCTTTCTGCGCCGTAAGGAGAGAAAAAAGGAAGAAGAGCGAGAGAAACAAGGCCCCACCTACATTCTCGTCCTCTTTCACGAGGAGAAGGAAGAGGAGACCTAAAATCTATCGATCCCCCTTGAGCTCGACGCCCCCTCCTTTTTTTCCCTCGCCTCTCCTTTTTTGGTTATTTTACTGCAGCTGACCACAGTCGAGCCTGGAGAGGGAGAGAGAAGGAAAGAGAAGGAAAGAGAGAGGGAGAGAGAGTGAGAGAGAGAGATAGAGAGCGACTCGTGTCCGAATCGATCTCGGAATGTCCGAGCCGTGAAGCAGCAGCGGAGCTCCACCCACGCGGCGGCCCTCTCGAGACGGGCGGGTCGAGACGAAGAGGAGTGGCAGCTTAGGGGAAGGCGGGAGATATGGGTGGTGACGGTGGGAGGGGCGAGGGGTTGGAATTGAGGCGGAGAGGGGGAATCCTGGGTGGGGCAGCGGAATGGGACGGAAAGAATAGCTTTCTGTATGGGGGATAAGAAAAAGGGAGAGAGAAAAAAAATTGAGAAGAGTGGGCGGAGTACGGGGATGAGGTTAAGGAGGAAGAGAGGGGGATGGGAGAGAACGGCTCTACCCTTAAGGGTGCTCTCCACGTAGACGATGGCAGTAATTAGCAGACGCCCCACGTCCAGAGTTTACATCTCAGAACTCCTTCCTTAACATAGCGCCCATTCTCCTTCGCCCCATCTCATGTACGTATTAATGTGTGTGTGTATATATATATGTATATATATATATACATATATACATATATATATACATATACAAATATATAACCTCCCAAGTTCTCTCCTCCATCCTCTATTACGCCTTGCCAGTACCCGTCCCACAACACGGTTCATCTCGTTCCATACCGACGCCTCCTCCCACGCCTAACACTTTCCCTATTTCCTTTCCCACAAAATATGGCCATCTCTCCTTCCTTCACCTTCATTTTTATCCTAATCCTTCCAGCCTCCCCAGCAACAAACACTTTCTGCCCTTACAGACGCGAAGCCCCAACCGATCTTCGAAAACATTTCGTCTTCCCTTCCTTCGCATCTCGTATGAAGACATCGCAGACCTTTCATTTTCTTAACGTTTCTTCCAATTCTCCCCGCTTTATTTGTACACATATGTAATCCTTGAACTTGTATGCCAGCCTTGTGAATATTTAATTTTATAATTTATATGTAACAATGACATCTTATTTCCTAAGTTGATCCCTAGCTGAATCCTTGAAATAATTCCCTTCAGCTTCCAGGGTTTTCTCTCATGTCACACTTCAGCCTAATGAATCAACATGTTTTGTGTATCATCTCTTTCCACAGTGCGTCACCAAAAGACAGTGCGCGATATTTTGCTACTGAATGTGGGAATGCGTGGGTGGATGATATTAGTGTTAAACCACTCATAAACTAATGTTTCAAGATGTATATTAAATTTAAGGATAGACAAATCTTGCGATAAATTCAATCATTTTCGTCAAAATTTGCTATGATAAGCAGTAGCAGTAGCTTATATTAAGTTAGGTTCACAGCTCTTGAAAAAAAGTGCAACAACACTCAAATGACACATAACTTTTGATAAAATAAGCATGAATATCCTTAATAATAGAGGCATACAATGGCTGAAATTCATTTTTAACTAATCTCACAGATGGTTTCCATTACCCTTTACAACCACTTTTCTTTCCTTTACCTCGGAATGTCACCTTCTCAATACCCAGGGTCAATGTTACACTTTTACTTCTCAGGCGAGATCATATCCACTCTCCCTAATTCCCACTACGCACAGCTGCTTCAGTAAAATGTTCATAGCTTTCTTCACTTCTGCTATTAAATATGACTTTGTATTTTGGATACATTTTTAAGGTAACCCCTCTTCCGTACCACGGCAATTACCTTACGCTGGAGCTACTCTTCACCATTTTGTTTTACCTTATCTATAAATACCATTACTGTCCTATTTTACAATGTCTTCACTTTTCTCTTTATAAATTCTTCTTTAATTCCTTCCACCTACTTTTAATGTTTCAAAATATTAAAGGAGCCTCAAGGGTTTGGGTAATAATGGATGCTATTTAGGTATTGGCTGACAGAACGCATTCTCGACCTAATAAATGGGAAAGTTATTCTTAATTTTTCTGTCAGAATACCGTCGCTTTTGGGAAACGCTTCATCTAGTTTTATTGAATCCAATATACATTTGTTGTTATGAAATCAAGTTCGCTCAGCAGCAGATAATGATGATGCAGTAATCTGTGATGCATTTTACAAAATTTTACAGGGGTTCATTTGCTAACATTGAGCCAAAAATTAAGGAATATATTTATTCACTAATCTTGTCTTTAAAGTAATTCATATCATAGTTAACTCGTAAATTGAAGAAATCATAATGGAATAACATATGCCTGGATAATTTATGTCATACTTATGAGTTTTCTAGGTCATATGTGAATATAAAAAGTTATCTATGTGTTCAATTTTTGTGGAACTTTTGTGCCTTTTAATCAGTCTTAAATGTGTAGTTGCCATCAGCTTGTACAATTTGTAGAATACCTTTCATTCACAATAGGGGTAAATAATGAACTTACTAGAGCATAAAAATTTTTTATTTTAAGAAATCGTAATCATTTGCTTTAAAGTTTATCGATTAATTCAATTTACTGATTACTGTACTTTTTCCGAATCCGTACACGTATCCCTCAGAGATCAATTGATTTATTTAACTTTTACCTAAGCAAATAAAGCTTCTAGCCTGCATTTAAAGGTCTTGAAGAGTATGACATCTTCATGAAATAAAATATTTTACTTAAAATTTTTTATTTTTTTCCTACAAATTAATAAACAAGATAAATTGATATGCATACTGGAAATCGTAATTTAAGTATATAATGGGGATTCCATTAATAGGAGTAATTGCTTCTTTTTTAATTTTACTTTTATATCTTGACTATACATGCAATATGATTAAGTACTCGGACTAATTACTGAAACTAATCAGAAGTGAATTGACTGAAACAAATATTTTTCTATTATATAATGAGCTGATTCTATTGGTGTAATAGAATTTGAAATGATGTAGTACTAATAATGGATTCAAATTTTTTTAAATTATCATATGCACCGTTTATACTTCAATTGATAAAGCTGCTTTCATTGAGCCACAAGTAGATTAATGAATTCCTCGCGACCATATTTCAGTGGATTATTTGGAAAGGTAAAAAAAGTGTGACCGATATCAGTTCTCCCATGATCTTCTTCTACAGGTATGAATGGTTTTGAAACTCGGAAAAATATAATTTCCTGATGATTGGACACAGCATTCTTCGGTATAGATAAGTGGGAATAAACCAAAAAAACAAATCCGATGGTAAAAAGTTCATTTCATCTTCAACGTTTGAAAAATACAAAGCGAAGTGAATCACACCAGGAATCTCTGGACGGAGTGAAAGAGGGAGATAGAAAGAGAGGACGGGGGCGAGAGCCGGGGAATGAGGGAGAGCGGAAAAAATGGTTGAAAGGGAAAAAGAACGGGAGTGGAGGGAAAAAATTAGGGCAAAAAATACGAGCGGGGGTAAAAAAATTATAGCGTGAGCGAGCGAAGGTATTAGGGAGAGATAAAAACTCTGGAAATGGAAAGAAAATTCCAATCGGATTAGTCGTAAACTGAATTATTTGAGAGAGAGTTTCCTTTTGCCGACTCTTCCCCTACCTCCTACACACCCTCTCCCATCTTTCCTCCAAGCCGACTGCCCCTTCTCCTTTCGCCTGTCTCCCTCCCGCACCGAAACTTCCCTCGCAATCGACACCTCCCCCTATCCCTTTCCTCTCCGCCGCTCCCCCCTGGCATCTTAACCACCTTCCACTTCCCATCACTCCTGATTCTTGCACCCCGTCCTCTATGTACATATATATATATTTCTCCCGGTCTCTCTTCGCCGACCAAGCCCGTCCGACTCATACCTTCCCACGCAGTACCCACCCGTGTTTCTCTCTCCTTTCTTTTCCATACTCGTTTCCTTTCTCTCCATTCTGCGATGAATGTAGTCTCTACTCCGCGTCCGTTAGTAATGCCCTGATCACAGCTACGTAACTCTTGCAGGTATTTTGTGGGCGACGCAGGTAATTTGACGTCCCAATATCTTAATTATTTCGGGAAATGTTTTGCACCACGGAGCGAAGTTTCGTCAACCTCAGAATGGTGACCACATAAAATACGGAATGAAGTAAACGGAGGAATCGACAGCACAATTGAAGACATTGACAAAGAGTGCGTTTTTAATGGCGTCATTCGCTTTCTCTGCGTATGCACGATGAGCGGGGACCACGTGAAAAACAAGTTTGCGTGATAGGACTTTTGAGGGTGAAATTTTACGGAGGGGATACGGGGTGGGTTCAGAATGTGAGTAGGTACACATACACGAAGTAAAATTCTGACATGAAAATATACGACATTTATCGTAACTCTTTTGACTATTTGAAGAGAAAATTCTTTTAAAAAACGATAGAATAAATACAATTGGCAATGTCCTGATTTTTCCATAACATGCCGTCGTAAAACCAAAGATAGTTCACATTGCTGAAGTTGTCGGACTAAAACAAATTGTCTTTTGCTCTCCCAAAATTGATAACTCTATTTTAATTGGGTGTTTAACGAACTTCTACAACATACGATTTGAATATTTTGAAATTTTGCTTATTTCCCGTACTATATTATACTTTTCTAGGGAACTGTAATAGAAATGTCTTCTGGTCAGTGATGGGACATATTCTATAGCATTCTTAGACAAATGTATTTTGGCCTTGACATGTTTATCTGAACCCATGACCATGTGATAAAACCTTGAAAGCCATAAATACGTGGTAAAATCTTAAGTAATTCTGTGATGCATTATAAATTCATAATTTGGATTCTTATGGCGCAAACTTATGTAATTTGAAAAATAAATATTGTAAATGGAATTGGTATGTCTTACCATATTATTATTAAAAATTATTAGAAAGCATTTTCCTCTCTCGCATGGTACAAATAATGAACTGCATCTAAGCAGATTCTAAATTATAAATTTATTATAATGAGTGAATCAAACAAAGAGATCCTAAAACTGGCAGATAAAGCAACTATCTTTGTATTTAGGGTAAGAATCAGTTTTGATATTATCCAGAAAACGTTACACCTGATTCCGAGCACCCTTTACTATAATTTTCCACAACTCTTAAGGTATTGGTGCAAGCTTTGAGCGAAAACTCCATGTAGGTTAACTCTGATTCGATTAGAAATGGAAACTTAGTGATACCAGAACATAATTTTTATTTTTTGGTATACTTATTGAATGACATTCAATTTTAGTCCTAAAGGAGGATTATTCAACCACCCCACAAAATATATGAAATATTGAATGAGAGCAAATAAAATCAGTAAAGATACTTCCTCGTGTTCATATTTTGAAATGGCAAAGAATAGATGGACTCATGAAATAATTATTTTTGTATTTCCTGGGAAAATTTAAATGTCAAATCTTCAGCCTTCTTTTTCAACTTCTTTCTTTTAAGTTTCACTTTATAGATGTAAATATACATGTATTTATGGACGAACTTTCCTATTTCCTGCTCTATTGATTCAATCTTGCCACTGAGCCGGCCTCAGTCATGAGCACTGTAGACTAGCGAGAGGAAGACGACATTCGATAACTCCCTCGGAGAGCCCCCAATTGACGCCGACTCCATCTCAGAATTCAATTACTATCCTGGAGCAGCGTAGCTTTAATTATGCATAAACTTCATCTTTCGCGAAACGGAATAATAATAAAAAAACTGCTACAAACGAAATACAAAAAAGTATCTTTTAGACTGGCAAGGAGAGAACTTATTTCTTTCTTCCCACCCCATGGTCTCCTCATCCTCCCACCCCGTTCCCTTTTTTCTCTTCCTTTTATATCCCTTCATTCCCTAAGGGATCAACTCTTTCGATTCCTTCTCGGTCACCTTAACCCCCACCTTCCTGCTCCCTTCCGCTCAAAAACACCCGCGACTCACAAGCCTTGAGATTTGAGCCCTCCGTCCAATATTCCAACGCGGAGACTGATTTGTGTATCCATATTACCCTATTTCCTACAGTCATTTCGGAATTGGATGCACCTATATACCTCCAAACCCCTTTAAGGTACACCATTACCTTTGCTTTTACAAACCGCCACTGTACATCCTGGGCAACCAATTTGCTACCGATTTTCTCAGAGATGTGTGTTCACCATCTTATCAATCCATATCACCATCCCACCACCAAGAATGATATAAAATGAGGGCGCATGACCTTTATACAGTTCTTCCAAAAAATACTCCCTCCTCATCACTCCCTCCAATCCCCTTATCCATCCCACTTCTAGAGAGTTCTCCCGCCCTCTAACCACCCAGAACCACCCCACTCACCCACCCCTACGGACCCTCCAAGTCAAACGGAAAAGAATTACTAATTCAAAGACATTCATTGTCCGAAATCCAAAACCACGATTAAATTTAAAATTTAATTTTCCCTTCCGCAGGATGAGGAATGATGGGGAGGGGTTCGAAATGATATAAAAAAAGGAGGGCGAGATCGTGGAACAGAACGGGGGGGAGGGAGGGGGGCGAGAAGGAAAAACAACTGAGTGACTAAAAAGGGAAGGATCGAGCATCCCTCCCCATCACCTGATTCCATTCCCTGCCCCCTCCCTCCACGACCCCACTCCTCTTGGGTCGTCTCTCGCTAACCTCCCCCGCCCCCTTCACCATCCCCTTTTTCCGAAACATCCTCGACCTCCACCCCGCACTCTGCTCGCCGTCCCTCCCACCCCAAAAGGTTCCCCCGCCCGGATTCTTCCGATCTTTCCACTTCTTTCCCCAGCCTCCCTGTCCTCTTAAACAGTCCACCAATTTCCCAAGGCTCGCGGAATAATAAAAAAAGGGAACACTTCCCTCCTCTTTCTTTCTTTCTTTCGTTCTTGGAGGACTGCGTCTGATAAAAAAATTACTGCTCAAAAATCGGGTAGGTGGTTGGTCGTTTGGGGTATTGGAGGGAAATAAAAATGGAGAGAGAGAAAGTAGAGAGTGCCAAGGAGAGGAAAGGAAAGATGTATCCTGGTGAATCTGTTCCAAGCCCGTAGACGAGGAAGTAAGGGAGGGGAGAAATGGAATTCCCGCAGAGTCTGTGAAAATGTCCATGAGGACGTAAAAAACCTACCATGGAGGAATTGGAAGCGATGGTGGTGGATGTTTGGTTCTGTAAAAAAAATATCAGCTATAGAAATTTAAAACGGTAAAGTTTCCCAGGAATGTTATATTTTCGATAATTTTCAAGAATAATAAAGGAGGGAGGATGGGCTGATTTTTGCTACAGAATAGTCTGAGGAAGACATTCCTCCCAGGCAACAAAAGGATTAGAGAATTTATAAAAGTGAATGTTCATTGGCAACTAAAGAAACGGAAGAGAGGCAAGGTACTGAAACTGAGTGATTTCTAATGTTGCAAATTAATGAAATGTGTCCATGAAATGTATACATCTTATAATGGATATATCGCATAATGAGCGAAGAGAATGGAAAGATGTTACTTAAGATCAGTGTACCAGAATCGTTTGGAAAAGATATATTGAACTGAAATCCGACTACTTGGTGAATAAGAAGAAAATCTAACGTACCATAAACCCCAGTAGTTTATTTCCTCAGTGAGAAAATTAATATCTGCACTTAGTAGTCTTCAAAGATGTCGTAACTTTATGTATAATTCTAATTAATTATCCCAAGTGATTATGGCGTCTTCCGAAATGCACTACATGCGGAAAATTTACATTGTTACTGGCATTTATACATCAAAGGGTTAGGAAGTACCAGGACTTGGATCGAGTCGTATAATTGCTGTAATAATCTGGCAATAACAGAATTTTGGTGTATTTTTACTTTTCCTAGCATGACGTGTAGCGGGAGACTGACCACATTCAAGATACATTTGTACATATTCTCTATATCTTCCATGAAATATCATATTTGTAGGAAAAACGCTATTTATCCATGAAAACATTTTATTATTATTATTAAAACGCACTGTTGAAATAAACATGATAAATTATTTCACATGCTGCATATACGCGATTGATTATTCCTTTCCATTATAAAATAGATATCTACTATACAATATAGAACTGAGGCAGTGAAACTAATTTAAAGGAGCGGAAACTATTGATAACTCTTTGATTGAGCCGAGTGTAAATAAAAGCACATAATCGTAAAACCATTTAATTTAACACTTGATAAGAGTTAAACCTTCTCCGCTAATAGTCCCTATCCTAAAATAATGCTTCTCTTTCGGAAACTGTTTCACGAAAGAATTTATTCATTTTTCCTCTCACTGCCGGTGTAATTATTAATAACGGATTGAAAAAATTCAATGAAAATTATTGAACGGATCCGCTTAAAAATTCAGATACATTTGTCAGCAAAAAGAAGAAACCTAACTTTCCCCTCCTCAGCGCCGGGAAAATTCAATCATAATGGAGCGATATTTAAAATTCCGAGGGATGGAAGAAGTGAAATTGGATTCCTGAGGCATATACCTTCACCCACTGCAGACGCGATTCCTAATTGAGAATCGGCCATTGGCAGGGAATATGAAATTAAACCCTGAGTGGGGGAGAAGAGTCTTCGGATGGAAATCAAAAACCACTCAACTCTCCCGTCGATAAAACCATGGCGATTTAATTTCAAGGCTTCCACTCACGCTATTCCCTCCCTCCACTCATACGATGAACTTCATCTTGAAACCATCTCTCCTGTTCCTTCCCATCCCTTCATGCACTTCAGTGATAAACTGCCCTTCAAAATTGGTCGAATAATTTCTCACCTTGACAGTTGATTCTGTTCATTTTATTTCCAATACTTTGAAAACTATTTTTCACGACAATTATAATGACTCCATAATCAATTATAAAACTACTGTAATATAAATTCCACATTCTCTTAACAGAATTAACAACAGTTGCAAAATCTACGTCCATCTATCATCTGCGAGTAAGATAATTTCACATTAGCCTAATAAATTAGTTATATTTTATCAGAACGGAACCCGAATTGGCGTTCCATTCATTTAATATATTCATATAATAGGCAGCCATTGAAGTATGAGGAACCAAGAGATTCGTCAATATTTTTATAGAAACTCTGTGAAAATTAGCCCCTCATGATGAATTTAAGCACAATTTAAGCACAAAGGAATATCTTATTGTCATATTCTATAAATAGAACATATTAATAATGCATCACTAATTATAATTAATGATGAATCATGATTATTATATAAAAATTAATATTTGGTACTCCTTGATGTAATCCCGGATAAATAAGAGTTCTTCCTCTCAAGAGATATATGAACTCAGGAAATAGTCAATGAAAGAAAGAAACTGACATTTTTGAACAAATGAGGTTTCTATGGTTTATATATTTTTCAAAAACCTAAATGTGTAATAGAATATTTCTTTAAATATTAAAGAGCTATTTTAGCAGATATTATAGAGATAACCCTTTCGTATAGCCTTAGGCTTATACGTTCGTATAGCCTTTCAATTAATTACTGCATAAATTTCCAACAAAATATCTTTTCAAAGAGATTGCTAGTCAGTATCTACATGTTTTGTGGGGATCGAGGGAAACAAACGATAGCCATAATCAATATAAAAATATAAGAAATATATTAGAGAGATAAGTTTTCTGGAAATTATTAAAATTTCAGGGTTTTTGGGATCTTTTACGAAGCATATATTTCAAGGACTTCTACGAGGACTATTAAATCTTAAGTGATTATAATTTCTATGTGATACTATTAGCTAAATTTTTAGTCAAATTTTTTTGACTTCAGAATCACGTCTTTGTCAATCCTTGCAAGTTAAAGCATGCTCACATTGCTAACCATGCGATGCTACAGTGACATTTTTATTTCGCTTGAAACAATCTTTATTCAAATAGTCACCTATTCAGGAGCCTTATAGGGTGATAGAGAGTGCTGCTGCATACTACCCAGATCATGATAATTTCAATTATTTAAAGAGGGCAGATAAAGGAAGGTTGACCGCGACCTACAGTCTCTGATTTCAAGGAAGTAAACATTAATACTGCAGCTACTCTTGTAAGGAAATAACGTTATATAGCGTTGAAAATCATCATGACTGTCGTTGAACCTTCATTGGGTGCCACAAAATCGTTGCCAAGGGAAAAATTGAACATGAGGCGTGTTTTTGAGCGACGAGTTCCATGAAAATGTATCATCTCACGAAAATCAACGTAAAGTGTGCTTTTGATCCTCCTCATAGTCCAAATATAGCCCCACCTGTTCTTCAGTGTGATAAAATACCGTCATCGGAATAAGCTTTTGGCCATGAGAAGTAGACATGCCCGAACTTAACATTTCAAATTTCAATAGCTTCCGTTGACGCATCACTATAGTCCAAACAATCAACTTATACAATATATGCATAAAAAATTAAGCTGAAGATATAACCGATCATTTAATTTTCACAATGAAAAAATTTATGATTTCTATTTGATGAAAACTTCTCGTATATTATAAGTCAATGGCAAGGGAAACCTAATATTAGCATGCCTGAAGGTAATCCCTGGAATATGAATAAAAACATTTATTTGTAAATAGTGAAGTGTCAGTTCCATTCTATTTGTCTTTTTATAATAGCTATACCATGACTTATATATATATATATATATATATATATATATATATATATATATATATATATATATATATATATATACACTATATATATCAAAATGCTAACACGATAGATGAATACCATGATTAGCTAGCTTATTAGGTGATTGGCTGCGCTGTAGTTCTGTCAAATTCTTCGGTACGCTGTTGAGTCAATGATTTTTTTCCACAAAAGACAATTCCATTTTCAACGAATTCCTGATTGGTCGGTAGAGAGTTTTCATTAATGAAATACAATATATTTCACAAATATTCACCAAAGTTAGTTTCAATTGCGACAGCAATCACTTAGATAAATTCTTAAATAAGAAATGAAGCGCCTTCCTTCCTCATTATATTTAATTAGAAATCTGCATATATACTTCAACAGGAGGAGACTTCTATTTACCCATTCTAATGAATTGTATAAATAAAAAAATAGATAAAATACAGTCAGTTGACTAAAAATTCGTTTTCAATTTACACATTGGTTTTCGTAATTCCTAGAAAAGACTGATTATGTATTAATGAAAATCTATTTCCTTCCTTTTACCCTTTTATCAATCGTATTATTATCTCTTTATTTATCTTTCATGTTAATATTCTTGCATTTATCTTTTTTATCCTTCGGGACCAATCCGCCATCCCATTTTTATTTTCCCGCACAACAGCCATTCCTTATTGTCAATTCACCTTATATTCTTTTTCCTTTTTTCCATTACGCCACGTTCAATTATTCCCTCTCCCATTTTCCTTCCCATTTCCTTCACCTTCCCCAATTCACTGTCCCCACATTTCATTGCTTTCCACAGAGGCCAAATCTCCCCACGCCACCTCCTCAATCCATACATCTCGAAGTAATCAAACCCTCCCTCGCACACCCCAACTTTTTATTCATTATTAATAATCGGCTCTTCCCAATTTTCCGACCCATACAACCCCCCTTGCCACTTTCACACTTTTCCGCTCTCCTTAAAAAACATTTCCTCCCGCAAGCCCTATCTCACCTCCAATCTCTTAGCCCCCTCCCTCCCCAATTTCTTCCCTCCATCCCCATGCATCCAAATGCCTTCCATACCTTCCACCCACAGTTCCCCTTCCCCACTCAATCTTTTTCTCGTCTTTATGAAACCTCTCTCCCCTAAAAATTGGCGACCTCAACGATCCAGCGTGCCACGCGATCCTTACTGCCCCGATACCCTCGACACATTTTAACCCTTGCTTCGTTTTCAAGATCCCTCGTTAAATGGATTTCAATTTCTCGCTTCACCTAACCTACCAGATTCCCCATAATTCCTCCAATCGATACTTTCTCAATCCATAGATGCCGCTTTATTTTTCTTCCACACAAATGCGGAGTAATAATGGAAAAATCTAAATAATCAACTTTAAGACTGGAGTCAGAGACGGGCAAAAATATGTTGACAAAAATTAACGGTAGAATCCACTGCAAACTACCACTTCGTTTAATTAAATGGATATTTAAACATTATTAATATAAATTGTTTAATGGCATTATTTATGAATAATAACCGTGACAACTATTCTATATTTAAATAATAGGAATACTTATCCACGAATGGGAAATTAACAATTAAATAAAAATCAATAAAAGAAATTGACCAAAGAGATGATTGAACTTTCTTCAGATTCCATTAAGTAGTTAGCGAAGCGTAAAAACAAAAATGGCAGCACAGAACCAAATACATATAACAATGAATGAAATCTAAATTATGCATTATATGTACTCATTTTAAAAGAATGCAATGACTCGAGTAGCTTATTTAATTCTGTATAATGCTGAAATAGGTTTGCCCAAAAAGCAAGAAACAATTTAATGATTGAAGTGGATTTAACTTTGATATCAAATGTAACTCATTTTTATCGGGATGAATTTCCAAGGTTCTCCTTTTTGAAACTGCCTACAAATACGGCGAAAGTTTTACAGGCTCTCTGAAGTTAGTGTGTACATAAAACATGCAAAATAAGAGAGTCGATCAATTAATTTAAGTATACGTTGCCTTTCAAGACTTAAAACTCCATCACTTTGAAATAGGAATTCTTCAACCTTCACCCTAACCCTTTAAGATAAATGCCAAACGACCCTTTCAATCTCTTCTGCCCGGATAAAACTTCCGATATAACCCTTTCAGCCTTCTTTACTCTCCCGCACGCGCACCTTGCCATCTCACCCCCGCTCCTCTCGCTCCCCACCTAAACTTGCCTCTTTGGTATTCCTTGCGTCGAATTCGCCATTGAATCAAACCCCAAAATTCTCTCATCCCCTTCGGAAAACCCAATCCCATCCAAACATCTTCCGTCCGAACTTAAGAACATCTCAACCCTTCGCTCCGTCAGACCCCTCATCACCTCCACCCATTGCCTTCCAATTTCGTCGCGAAAGAAAAATTCCGTATTCGAAGATTGCCTCAGACACAATCTGCAAACGATATTTCTTCCCCATTCCCCCTCCAAAATCCTTCGCTCGAATACACATCGAACTGTTTCCGGGACAGAACGTCCCCCTTCTCTCTCGCCTTCCTCACGCCGCCCACTCCTTCCCAACAGCCGAGCAATCCATCCCCTCCCAAACGGCGAATATCCGATCCCTCCTCAACTTTCCCCACTTTCCTCCTCCCACGGGTCTGTGATATCCCTGAAGCCTCCCCCCCCCACTCCCAAACCCCGTTTGCCAATTCCAACATCTCACCCCATCTCCGACTTTTTTAATTACTCGTTTCGAACAGAATCAAGTCTTCGAATAATTTGATTGTAGGAGGAGATAGGCGGAAAAAGGGTTGATAATAATAAAAGATTGGTGGGGATAGGCGGTAGGTAGTGTGGTGAGTAGGAACAGCGGGGGCGAAGGGGGGGATGGAGGTCCGGGGATGGGCTAGTGGAAGTAGTGGGTGTGATTTTGAAGGCGGCGGGAGGTTTTCGCAGATGGGGAGGTTGGATAAGGATGAATTCGGTCCGAGAAAGGAGGGGAAACGAGGAGAGATGGAAGACTGCAAAGGTGGGGTGGGAAAGAGAATCAATCCAGTATTTAATTTTTTCGTTGCTTTTTTGATTGGTGGGGTAGGCCGGGAGTGAGAAAGAGATTTATATTCAGAGAGATGGCGAAGCAGTCATCAGGACTGAATGTGTCGTAAATTAATTATAAAAAAGGAATTTTACGGAGAGTTTGAATAAGAAACTTGATTGGGGGATGCATCTTAACTTTATTTATGGATCCTAAAAACTTTTTCTGTTTAACATTTTTTTCCTCTCTATAAATATTTTTGAGTTCCCTCGTTAATACAGCCGAGAGATTTATATAATGATTCTTGATTTGTATTTTTATTCCAAGAATTATTCTGTATTTGAATACTTTGATTCAATTCTGCCACACTCTTCACGAGCTAGTTAAAGGTATTCAGAAAAGGAACGTCTCACGGTAGTATTTTCCTGCGAGCCAAGAGAACAAAATGATTCGAGGAAAAGATTTAACCAATTTTATTTCAGAGAGGAACACATTTATTCGTAGTTTTCAATTGAAATATAGTCAAATCAGATCCGAATATTATTTGAAGATTTTATTCATGAGATAATATTTCCTACTCTTAACAATAATTGCCAATAGTTAAGTATCCCTTAATAAAATAAACTCGGATTACTAAAGATAAGTTAATTGCAAAAGCAAAAGTGTAGGCGAACAGAAACATCCACTCGATGACTAGTAATATTCAAATATAATATTTTTGGTTATGCAATTAACAATTAAATTCAAATAATACAATTGTTATTCGGTCATGAAATGTTGACATTGGTTTTATGGAGGTGTGACATGAATCATCAAAATTTAACCAAGGAAATAATAAAGTTTCGAATAATACCATAAGTAACAAGGCCAGCCAGATACGCGGATTGCTCAAAATTTTAGCACACCCAAATTCAACGGTATGATTCCTCGATTAGCGAAACAGATGTAAACATTTTTTTTTGCTACGGTTTGCTTCTGGCATGTTGACTGAAGTCCTTGAAAGGAAAATGAAGATTTGAGCAAGCTATTTTGAGCAATGAAATCCGATATCCCAAAATTCGTTCACTCAACACCGTCTCCGCTTGTCGTATCATTGCAGTTGCAGATCAGTCAATGTGGGGGAATGATGGCGGAGAATGAAAAGCATGGAGAGATTCCGAGACCATATAAGAGGGGAGAGCAGGAAGGCTTTGAAGGAAATGGAGAAAGAATGGAGGAAAGTAGGGGAGAAGATGGAAGAGGGGAATCTATCTCCTGGGTCTTCAAAATGAGAAAATTCTCGATAGATTAGAAGGCATTTAATTCCCACCATCGTTTCTGCCTGGTTTCGAATATCGAATATCTCAGGGTCCTCTTCGAAATTTCCACCAGAATCCCCTGTTAAAACCTCTCATTTCCTTCTCTCTCATTGGATTCTTTCCGATTCCTGGAGCACTTTTGGAGTGGCAGTGATCTAATCAAATGACTGCATCGAATCGGACGAGGGACGTTACGAAAGGGGTGGGGTAAATCTTGGTAAGGTAGAGTGTGTAATTAGGGTGGCCAGAATATTGGGGATATTGTTAGTCAACGGTGTAATTTGTAAGTTGAAATTGAGAAAGTACGAAAAATAAGACTGGTTAAAATTATATTATTTCTAAAAATACAAAAAAATAATAATGTAAAACCGCACTCATCAGATACCAAGAGCAAAAATAAATGTAAGTTAATGTTCTAAAAAGTTAATAAGAGAAAAGTCAATCATATTATATGCAATAATGGAGTTGCATTATAAAAAAACAGCAGTTATCATGACTTAGGATGAAATGTTAAAAATAATATAGCAAACTTTCCATGAATGTATGCCGAATATTGAACAGATAGTTATATCTATTTGATTTATAACATTTCTTTCATACCTGATGGGAAAATGTCAGCGTTCCCTTTTAAAAATTTCCTTTTGTCTAATAATTGGTATATTTCTTATATTTTATTTGGGAAAAGCATAATTCTGCTCTATATGCATGCGCATTACACACGTGTATTCATAAATTCTGCCCAATTACTTACCTGGAAATATTCCCAAACCTTTTCGAGAAGGAAACATTTTTTTCAAAGCATAAATTGATAGAATGGGGGCTGTATTTACCCAGAAAAAAAGAGATAACGTATGCAATAAGAGAAAACAAGACTCCTAAAACACGACTTTAGAAGCAATGGGTATTTGAAGACGCAGAAAGTGATTGGCAGTGATGAGGATATGGTTCCTAAAGGAAGAGAGTGGGAGGTCGAAATACTGATGTGGAAACAGCTGCGAGGCAAGAGAGGAGAGGGAACGGAAAGGAGTGAAAAGATAAACGCCAACGTAGGAAGGGCAGAGATGTAAGACGGGGGACAGATGAGATGGAGTGAGCGGGAGATGAAGGCGGGTGGGGGACGGGGGAAAAGAATCGAGAGAACATTTTTAGGCAGGAAGGAAATTAATTGCAATCTGACCTGGGGGAAATGAAGGAGAAAGAAGATCCAAGGGGAGAGCGGGGGTTGGAGGATTGGGGAATCCAAAGGGCGAGGTTTAGGTATGATATTGGGAGGGTGAAGACAAGGTGAAGGGGGCGGCATGGGGAGGAGGAGACGGCGGGAGAGGGGGAGTCGGTTTGGGAGTTTTAAAAAGAAGTCGGAACACCAGAGGGAGGACGGGCTTTGGAGAGGATGGTTTGGGAGGGGAAGGGAAGGGGACGCTTCAGGTTAGAATGAATGGCACGTTTGAAAATGCAGGGGGAGAGGGGTTTGCTCGGGTGGAGGAATGAGCGAGGGGCTTTGGAGGTGAGCGAGGCGGGGCGAGAGTATCCGAACGGCTGGGGAGGGTGGCAGGAGGAGGCCTTGGGGAAGGAAGGACGTCAGGTTCGGTATTGGGAGTAACATTTGACAAATTGGCGGGTGGAAGAATTAATGCAGAAATTTGTGTGTGGATGGGAGGGTGAACCAGGCTGAGAGGTTCCGAATTCTTCCTTTTTTTATACCAACATAAAACACCGAGTTTAAGGACCTAAGAACCTCGGTGGGAGGAATTTAAGCGGTTTAGTATTTTATAAAAATACCAATTTTAGGAAACAGGGATCAGTATTGTTTGAGATTCTTATTCTTACAACCCTCTCCCTGAAATATTTAACTCAAATATATGAAAACAAAAAGTCTTCCTGAGATACCAATCCCAAAAAAAATGTGTCAAGAAAATGTTTTCCGGATGTCTTCTGGGAAATATAAAAGATTATTTTTTAAATTTCGGTTATAATCACCTATCAAATGGCTTCTAAAACTGTTTTATGTCCATTGAATTTCTCATGATAGCAAAATTCTGTTTGCTTTCTATCATTTTAATTTACAGTTTTTTTATTGTACGTGTTGTGTTTCAAGATGCGGCTTTTTTGGAATGGTAAACATTGAAAAATTAAAATAGCCTCTATTTCTACATTACCTTATAAAAACCTCTTAATATGTTTGTACTTTAATATACACAAATTAATTTTTTACAGACAAATTTTAAGAAAATGCGAGAGATTCCGCGACGGTCACGCTTAACGGAGTCTTCTGCTAATGCTTACTACAATGCAAGAATATCAGTTTGTTAAAAATCATTCGCCTCGAACGGGAAACGAACCCGTATCCTTCGATTTCCGGCCAGTTAAGGTTCCGAGACGTCCTCTTATACTCAGGAATTTTTCCAATCCTGGATATCGAGGGATCCGGGTTTGAATCCCGGTCAATGTGAATGATTTTTACACTTTGAATTTGTTGAATTGTAATTTTTCATAGCTTCCATCCTTTTTTTAATCGTTTATTATTCGTAGTTTTTATAAGGATGCGTAAGTAATTTGAAATTGGTTGTAAGTGATTATTTACTTATTTAAATTTAGTTTTACGTCAACAAAAAACACTGTTAAAGAGTCAATGGTGTTGCGATATAAGAAATAACTTTTAAGAAAATACGAGAAGGAAGAAATTCGAAAAAATAAAGAATAAATTCGAACGAAACCTCCAATTGGCCTCTTGCAAGCATTGAGCCCTCAATGGGATGTCTTCATTCAAATAGAAGCAGAGGCAAAGAATGGAGAAGCTCATCAATTTTCTCCGTCGAATCAACCCCTGCGCTGGTATTTCTTTCAGTTTTCACCCTTCAAGCCCATTTCTAGGTTTGTAACAGGGGATGAAATTATATATAAAATAATTTTGTCAAACGTAAAATAAAATGTATGCAACTGTTTTTTAACAATTGATGTTGAAGTTGGATGGAGTAAAACTTGCCAATGGGACAGTTATTGGCAGCTTTCTTAACACCTGGCATTAATGTACATCTTCAACGGATATTCTAATTGGCTTGGGTAAATCTAGGATGTTTAAACTGCAAGTACTCCGTGATCATTTTATTATTGCTAAAATATTACATATAGAGTGCCAAATTGTTCTCAAAAGTTAATAAAACCTTTACCAGCGGTAAAAATACAGACATGCATCGTCTATCAGCTCCTACAATATTGTAGGATTGGTATCTTTCCATGGGAAGTTCCGGTATTGAATTAAAATAATATGTATTCCTGCTAAAGATCATTTTTAGCTAAATGAGTTTCCGTGAGCATTCCAAGAAATATTTTCGATCATAATTTAGCAATGCTTTTAGTGTTCCAATATAATATATGGATTCATATAGATGAGGTATCAATTTACCAGATTAGTATCTACGAAACTTAATATACTGAATGAAAAGTTACGAAAACTCACAACTTTTTATTCAGCTTACATCTACTCTCTCTAAAAATCCATTTACCGTTCTGTTTTATTGATTTTATTGCCGCCCTAATTCTCGAGGAAAATGCTTTCCAAATACTTGGCGTAACGCACATAACTCAGAGAAACAAGTTTAAACCAATAAACCTTGAACTTTACAAATTTCAGAATCCACATGCGAATTTATTGTCACTTGTACGCTGATATTTGATACTTTTCGAAAATGCCCACATTAATATATTCAAAGGGATAAATTGACAACTAAATTAATAGAATTCTAAAGTTCGAGTTTTTCAAAATTATGACAGCGTAACTTTGTGAAAATTTTGGCAAGAGTGATTAACTATGAAAATGATTTCGATATTCTGCGTCGTTTACTTTTAAGTACCTTTGGGATCTCATCAGTGGGTGCACAAAATCATACAAATATCATCATTTCCAGAAATCAACCTTTTGTTTTTCTGACCAGTATACGGTATATCAGTGTACAAAATTCCAGCCTTTTTATTTAATCTTCATCTTCTATATCTACAGTTGAAAAAAAACTGAATTTCATCCACGATTTGCGTTCAAAACGATGGCCAAAACAATCGAACCACCGACTCTGCATTCCTCCCACATCGTTCGTAGAGCACTTTGTTCCTTTTTCATGCCGGTGCTCACGGAATTTCTTAGCGTTTTCACCTCCACTTAGTCCTCACTTGAGTGTACCTCCCACTCTCCACATTTTCCCTCGTAACATCCGATCCGCCTCCCAACCACCACACCCCCACCTCGGTCCCACCCTCCAACCCTCTTCCGTGTGAGAGAGAGAGAGAACGAGACAGAGGGAAAGAGAGCCTCCCTCATCCCAGCTCGGCAACCACTCTTCCATTCCCATTCCCAACTGCCTGCTCAACTTATCCATCCTCTTCTTGGAGCCATGCGTCTTCCCGACGGGGCGGGCACCCCCTTCTTCCGACTCCCCTCCACACTGCCCCTTCTTCACACTCATCCTCACCACCCCTGGCCTGCCCTTTCCAACAACCGCCCAACACTTTCTCCGTCCGCTCGATTTCCAGACCGCAACGTCTTAAAACAAACCACCCCGTCCTCTTCCCTTCCCTCCTAGCAAACCCTCTGTTCTCACTGACCCTAGAATCGCCGATCCAACTCCAATGCCATCCGTAACTTCTCCCTCCACTATCGCTTTATTTATTTTCTCATTCTGCCCCTTCCCATTCCCCTTTCCTCGTCACATGTCACCATATTGTTTTTTCCCACGTTTTCCTTTATTTATTATTATAATTACTGTGCATTTAATTTGTACCATTATCATCCAACCAATTGTAATATGTATACTCCCAATAAATTCCCGAAAAATCTCGATATTATTAGCAATAAAGTCCTTCTGTAACCTATCTTTCGCAAATCAAATTTATTTAAGAGCGTAAAAGATTCAATTACTTGGCAATAATAATTGGTGATATTATTGGGTTAACCAGTCTTTTAAACACGGAATTAATAGCAAATTGAATTACTTTTCTTCAAACAAAGAGAATGAGCATTAAGGATAAACTGTTTGCATTAATATATTTCCAATGATATTTTGTCCCGTATTTCTTCTGATACAATCTTGTATTTTTATGCGGAAAAAATATATACCAGTAATAATTTAGGTGCTATGTTTTATTTGAAACTCTAACAATTACACTTTCCTGCTCTCAATTTCATCATTTAATGTTCGTTATCAAAAACCCTATCTTCTTTAATCTCTCCTCTTACGTCTCATATTCCAGTAAGCACTTACTTTACAGTTCTATTTCTTAATTTCTTCTGTTTTAATCCTATTTCTCGATTTCTTCCCAGCTTGCCATCCTTCCCTTTTCCATTCCCTCCTCCCAATGCTCGGGCGGTATTGTGTCCGCTGCAAAAGGGACGAACGGGGTTGTATGTCCTTCGAGAACGTGTTAACGCCGGTCTCCGACGCCCATTGTAAGCCTTAACCAATTCCCACTAAATTTATGTCCGTATCAAAGGGTTTTCAACGAAGACTCGTATTTTAACCGAAGTGTTTCAGTTCAGAGTTCACTTGCAAATTCGTTGTCGAGCGTCGTTTGGCCGGATTTTTCCCTATCTAATTTTCGCAATTCCTTGTCTTGGCCCCTATCGAGTTGAAAACACATAGTTTTGAAGAAGTTGGGTAGATGTTCTGCCTAAATATTTAACTGATAGCTCTTGCGGTTTGTGGCCACGCCTCACTGATGCAAATTACAAGAAACATTGATACCCCCGTAGCTGTGAAATACTCCTAAAAGTATCCCGATGGTCCATGATGCGGATTTTTTAATGATTAGGAATACAAAAGATTTAAAAAAAATGTTTTTTAATAAAAAAACACTACCTTATAATTTCACGCATTATTTTAAAATTTCGCGGCGTAAAAATTGCCTACAACATAACAAAGTTAAGATAATGGTTGAATTCCATGAGAAAGATGATTTTATAATTAGGTTAGGAAAAAGTATTTAAAATAGTAGTAATAATTTCACTTCTTAATCATCAGATTCTCTAGCGAATGATGATGGAAGAAATAGATACTCCGGTGCAGAACAGTCCAATGGAAGAATACTTTCTTTAAAAGGATATAACTACAATAATCAAATAGATCCAGCACAGAAATCACGAAACTGAGCATAGTTAAATTTATGCGGTAATATATACGGTCAGCAGAGTTTTCTACTGATGTAATACTTAACCGAAATCAAAAAAATAATAAGAATATTTAAAGCGATAGGCTGGGAAGATATTAATATTATCAAGAGGTCCTAAAAAGAGAAGAAGCAATGTCTTGAAGAAGAAGTATAGAACTAACTAAGCTCGTTCTGAGCGTAATAGGGTTAATAAACGAAGAGCAATGTGGAAAATATAGATGGAAAAGACCTTGGAGAAAACTGATTTACGAGTGAGTGCACAATTGAAGACCATGTCTCACGGAACTATGAAGTAATGAATTCTGACTTGCTAAATTCCTCAAAAAAGAACATCCTCAAAAACTGATAATTATAATTAGTTAATACCCATCTACTTCTATTGTGTGGATTATATGTAAATTTATGGTGAATAATATTTATTGCTGAATCAATTATCATTTCACAGGTGAAAATGTCTCATAAAGAATGATAAACATTGAAAAATCAATGCGTCTTATATTCAAAAGAACAAAGAAATCGTTTTTACTGTTTGTCGAAAATGGAAATTGACGAAGTCACGGAGCAACGAATCAACATCAAGTTTTTCGGTGAAGTGCGCCAATATTTATCAAAAAATTGCTGAAATGTTGACAGCTATTTACAGCGAATATGGCTCTGAAGAAAACACCCGTTTTCAAATGGATTAAATAAAACCAAAAAATCAAGGAAAAGGAATGACAATGCACCTGCACATTCAGCATTGATTGTTCGCCAGTTTCTGGCAAACGATTCAATCAACATCCTTGATCATCCTCCTTACTCGCAAGATCTCGCCCCCTGAGACTTTTTATTATTCCTAAAATGCAAAAATGTGATGAGGGGACACCACTGGGAAGATGTGGATACAATAAAGCAATAAAGACGAGACAACTGAAAATCCTCACTTCCGAGGACTTCCAAGGGTGCTTATAGCAGTGGAAAAGAATATGGAATAAATGCATAGCTGCGAATGGAGAGTACTTTGAAGGGGACAACATTGATGTAGACTAAATATTTGCAAGATAAAGTTTTTATGGCTACGGTTCGCGTATTTATTGGACAGACCTCGTATTCAGAAGTCGACTCTCAACTCCGAAATCGTACAAAGAACAAACGAAATGGAAATCTGCGGGGCATAGTTAAATTGTCCAAACAGGCATTTTCCCCTGAATGGATTGATAAGATATTGTGATAAAAAGGAAAACTTGCAATTTCTTACTAGGCTACTCAAATATGTGGAACCCAATAATACGAATTAGGTAATACGAATTTAAAGTTTCCCTAAAATAAGCTCAATAGTGACGATTAATTGATTTAAATTATTTGAATAAGAAAAAATACTGTATATATTTTATAATTATATTGAGAGAAGGAAAAACAAGGTTTATACTTTAATGAAGATAAGACAATATAAAATAAAGCATAAGCATGCTTGGGCTTCATAAGATCGATCTCCCTAGCCATCACTAGGTGGAAATCTTTGATAAAGCTGACCTAGTGTCAATTTGCAACGAAATAGTTTTACTTTACAATTAGATTTAAATAATAATTTCATCAACACCATACAATACGATACTAGCTGATGTGCAACCCGATTAACAATGTTATGCTAAAAACCGGTTGTTAAATACAAAGATATTAGTGGAAACGGGCAAAGAGTTATTTTTATTCAATATCCTTAGGCTTTGGTAATTATTATTTTAAATTTATTTTGTGAGAAAGACCTTATTCCAAGACTAACATTTGTAAAAACTGCATTGATATCCTTATACACTTCCTGGGACACTTAGTGGGATATAAATGTAGGCCGTTCAAAAATTGAATTTAGGTTTTAATACTTCTCTCCACTATATTCCACACAGAGAAGTGAAGAACGGGTACACCAAGAAAAATTTAAATAAAAATTTTACCACTCCCTTGGCTCACGTTGAATTTCTTTGCATGCATAAAGTTTTTAAAAGGTTGCAGTTCATTATCTGCATTATCACCTTTATCTTCGATCCATGTTATATGAGAGGCAACTACTTACTTTTATCCATGCGATGCACCATTTTCAGGGTTAAGGGTAAGGTTCTAACAAATCAGATCTATTATTTATGCCAAATTTAAAATAAATCTAACAAATTCATTGCCAGGAATAATCCACGAAACAAATTCTATTCTTCGTAGCTGTACTACTCTTCCACATTTTTATTAATGAAACGTCATGCTTTGAAAGACCTTCGACAAATCATTACATGAATTCCGCAATGTTGAAACTCAGAGTCTTTAATTTTCATTATTATCGCTTATCTTCTGTTATTCATCAACTTGCTCTTCAGTCCCGGATAACTTTCCACAAATTCATATTTTCTCCATTCCTTGGTCTAGCCTCAACTTCCCTCAACTTTTACCTTCCCCCATTATCTACTTTATCCCTGACCTCACGTGCATCCTTTCTCTCCCATTTCTTCACTTCTTAAACCTCTCATACCCACTTTCCCTTCCCCCTGCCCTTTTCCTTCACCCTTCCTCCTTCCCCCGCCCACGAGCAACCTCCTGACACTCCCGCACCGCGTCCTTCTGCCTCCCCCTACTCCTCTTTCATACAAACGCTTCGGGAGTCATAAATTCGCCTGGACTCTCCGAAAAAACGAGTGACCACGTAAATCAAGGCCGGTTGAGGATAAAAGCCGCGGCAGCCCGGCTGAAGGAGGAGAAGAGAGGAGAGTCACCTTGTGCTTTGGATCGTCTATCGCACCCTATAACTCCTCCGACCTGACGCGGGCGAAAAAAAAAAGAAATCACGTAAAAGAATCAGGAGGATGAGGAGTTTTTAGTGACCGATGGACGGAGGGAGTGGGGATCGAAGGGCAGAGGAGAGAGGTGAGGAGGGTAGAGGGGGGGTTGGGTGGGAGTGGGAGAGGCCATAGCGCACCAATCTTCGAATTGAACAGCGCTCATGTTTTGTTTTTCTCTGGGCCAGTCCAACACACGGGCCCAGGCTCTTTCTCTCTTTCCTACCAACCACACTTGTCCTCTCCGATTCTTTGATAAGAATGCCCAGATAAGACCCTTAAACGAATTTTTCTGCAGGTAATGGAGTACGCTTTTATCTTGCAACGTGTATCGGCCCACGGACAAGCGATCAATATTCGTCAACCGGTAGGAGGATCCTTTGTGTACACCATGGAACAAGGATGAAAAAGGAGGAAAGATTTAAAGTTTGGGGCATAAATTACATTTGAGTAATACGCTAAATTTTATAAGGGTGAAATCTTTGGAGAGTAAATCATTTAGGGAGTAATATAAAGATGGATGGTTTGAAACGAGGATTTTCCTCTACCTCCCTGTTGATAGTTTCAAATATTTAGTACACATCTATTTCAAAACGCTAACTACTTCGGAATTCAGTGTAGATGGGCTTTTCAAAGAACTGGGCAATGTGCAGAGAAGATTGGGTAATGTAATTTTAAGATTTTGGTATAATTAGCAGAGAAGAGCGAGTCTACTTGTCTTTTAACAGAGGCTATTGTAATATGAATATATTATTCTTTGCATTGCTTATTATGATAAGTTAAGCGTTCATACATCCGAATCTAATATCATAATATTCCGACACTTTCCTCGATTTATTTAAAACCTGGTTAATATGATTGCAATCTTTGTTTTTTACTGATAGGTAATTAGGACGATTTGAATATTAATTCAATAGTGTAAAGGAAAAAACTGGTCAAATTTAGCATTCAACTTTTACAAGGTACTCAACATTAATTCCTGATTCATAGATAAAATTTAAGGAATTACCTAATTTTAAGACATTCCTCAACATTGAGCTTTATAGATAAATTGCCCAACATCGTTTCCGCAGTAAATAACGGAGTGTCTCAATAATACAATATTAAACGTTAGAGCAAATTTTTTTTTTGAAAAATAACCTGTATTTATGCTGCACCAATCTCTATAGATAGAACGGTATATAATTTAAAATGCCCGATGTCGAAGTGAGGTTTTCACAAGAAATTGCACAAGGAATATCAGAATGTAAAATTTCATTATAATTTATCATCATCAAAGACTCATCACATGAATGCCTAAAAACTTGGATGAAAAGAATCAGAATTTAAAATTCTGAAAAATAGCGACCTTTCTTCAAGAATTCAGAGAAATTCGTCAATTACACAAGTAATTGCGTGTAAAGTGAAGACAACGGAAATGAAAGTCCAAAAAATTGGCGCCGCTATATTCGGTTTCAATTGGTAGACCCGTACCTATTTCTCTTTCTCCGAAAGGTAGTGTCTCCCGACGTTTTTGTCTGTGCGTGTAAGCATGGGTATGTGGTAAGGTGAGGAAGAGAGAGGGGCAGTATCAAAGCGGATGGCAGCGCTTGGAGTGTGTGTAGGCGGTGCACATCTTATTCCTCGAACGAAGACAGGCGGTTGAGAGGGTGGGCGGGGGGGGGCGACGAAGAAGGGTAAGGAAGAGAGTTTCGTATCTTGCAAGGAAGGGAAAATGGGTGGGTCCTCCCTCTTCCGACCTCTCTCGCGGGGCCTCCGAAAGGAGTTGGGCGGCAGGCAAGCCACGATGGATTAGGTATACGTTCGAAATTAGAAAATAATCGCATCTTGAAACCCACGAAGAGCCAATGTCGGGCAGTAACTCTTTTCACCTTTTCGTTGCGCCTGAGATTTTCTAAGTTCATGCATGCAACTACCGCAACTAAAGACGCGGAAAAAGCACTGTTTGTCACTCTTCTCTCGTGTCCTGAACAGTTTCCCTCAGTACGAGTCATGCTAATATGTAATTCCTTATGTATTGCAGCCCTCCAAAATAATTTTGATTTTATTTAATTTAATATACTTAAGGGAATATTAAAAATAACAGATCTCTGGTTAGGATTCAAGATACAATGTTGACCGGATTGAAAATTATGCTGCAAGTGATAATAACATTTATTTATAAATAAAAAAATCACGAATAATGCTCACTAATCAAAAAGAAATTTTCTTCTACTTGTAACAAATTCTTAATCCTATTTCATCCGCTAATTCCATTGGAACGATAAATTTCACCCGAAACGGCACATTAATTTTCAGCTGATGAATAAAATGCATGCGACTTTTGAGCTAAACAAATTTTAATTGTTTCTTAAATGAAGTTTAAGGATATAGGATACTATTCCTTTCACCGATACACGCACGCTATGTTTACTACTCATGGGAAATTTCGATCCGCAAATCTCATTATAATACAGCTAAATAGGGACAGCTAAAATCTCTTCATAGACCCATGGAAATACCAAAATATGAAGATTCAAAAAACATTGAAAAGAATGTGGCTATATAAGTACATCAGGACATAAAATAAAAATCATTTGGAACTTTTTAACGCTGTATTTTTTAGAGCAAAAGAATATCATTAGACATATACTTTTTTCTTTATATTCAATACTAATATAACGGCTGTTAGGTGAGAAATTATCAGAAAATCTCTCTCAATTTAATTTAAGATATTTCAGTACCCTGTATGTCACCGCTAGGGCGTGGCAGAGGATGAATTCCCACCATACTAATTTGGACCCAAATATGACCCGTACCATGATTGGGCAATGTTATTCTGATCCCTTATCGTTCGCGTAAAAAAATGGCACCTTTAATCTATTTGTTCTACACTCATTATCTCTAATTTTATTGGCATTATCTCTCCTAATGTATTACGATGGGATAATAATATATTTCCAGCATAATAATCAATAATATATTTATGTATTAATATATTTTCTAAAGCTGGAGAGGGACAGAAATAAGAGTTCTGCCCCTCTGTTTCTTGAGAGAGGGGCAGAAATTTCGAAACCTACTGAGTTTCTTTTGATTTCTGTCTTTCTGTGTTTTTGTCTGTATCCACTGGCGCTAACTTTTACACATTATATAAATAAATAAATATATATATATAAACATATATATATATATATATATATATATATATATATATATATATAAGAAGTATATTTACACATATAAGTTCAAACATATTAATTTAACTTTTGATGGAAAAGGTAATTAAGGTATTGATTCTTATTGCAATGGCATTCTTAATCATTTTAATACGTATCCATGAATATGTTTCATCACTCTACAATAATAAATCGGTATTTGTTATAAATTAAATGGAAATCTCGTTGATGTGATTACTCTAAGATGGAAAAATCGTTCGATGAGTTTAGTCTAAAATGGATTGAATGTGGTAAAAGAGGCACCAAAACAAATAGAATATATGAGAGTACATAAATTCTCCATTAAACACTCAACTTTCCATTGTTATTTCTCTTCAAAATTCTTTCTTATCCACGCAACAGAGCTCACTTCCATCTTCACCGTTCCATTTACCCGCGACCTCACTTACTAACGCAACCCTTCTTCGCCGGCATTTCTATCTTCCGAATCCTCAATTTATCTCCGGCTTCTTCGTCGAAGCCAACAGAACAGCGGCGCGGTCCCTTGCTCTTCTCCTTGGACCCTCGAAAAAAGCTGGGAGAGCTGTGGAGTCGAAGCGGTGAGTGCGGCTCTCCGCGGCGGGAACGGGAGAGAGAGAGTCATGCCCCCAAATACACCAGATCCGTCCACCGAAGAACCTCTCCTCACCCTCCTGGCCCATCCACTGTCTCCTCCTGCCTCTCGGGCTGCTGCATCCACCGCCTTATCTTTCCCCCTCCACTATCTCACCCTGCTCGGCATCCCCCTTTATCCTGAATGGAGACTCTTCGCCCTTTCCTGGCCATTCGTCTCTAAGGTCCTCCCCGCCCTCTATCCCTGCTTTTCCTCGGCTAAGGAAAATCTCTTCCTCTCCTACTTTGTCCTAGACCCGTCTGCGAAAAGTTATATTCGCTTTCCACACATAGTATTCCAAACGTTTGCGGAGCAATGCTTACGGAGCATACTATGGTTGAATACCAACTTCAAAGTATATTGCAATTGTACAGGAATCCATGAGAGAGTTAATTTAATGCAATATAGAATGGACACTTATTGTTCTAATTTCAGTGATTTTTAGTCCAAAATTTTTGGATTGCTCAGTAAAAGGAGACGTAATACCCACAAGTAATATAAGGCAGAAGAGGTAAGGGAGAGTATGACCCAACTTTTCCTGTTTATCCTGTTTTGTCTTCGGACTCAGTCAAAATCCTGCAAGCAGTCTTCACGAATTTTTCACTCGAGAATAAGACGACCTTGGAGTGATACATAGCTTATAGTTTTGTTTCTCGCAACTTAGTATTTATTAATGGGAGGTTTGGAAGTGTATTAGTGACTAAATTGGAGAGGGAGGATAGTTACAGTTCATTAATTATTTTACAATTTACCCCATAAGCATCAGAATAAACAAAACGATATTTCGTCAGTGGTTCACTTTGATAAAACAAAAAAACGACTGGATAACATTATCATGCATGTGATTTACACCGCACAATAATAAAGTTTTTCCAAAGGTGACCAAAACACCTAAGAAACTATTGAAGTCTGTAAATAGCATGAAAAATAAAATACAAACTTTGCTTTCGAGGATAATGGATTTTAAGGAAATCTTTTGACGGCCTGGCAAGTTATCAATTAAAATAATCATCTAATTACATTAGAACACAGAAAAATGCCAGTGTATTAAGTAATAAGACTTGCTGCTTTTATTTGCGTGACATACTCCAATCATAAATATTTAAGATGTCACTATTACCACCGACAAATCCTGTTCAATCCATCTTAAACTCTCATTTCCGTGGGAGCAGATAGTCACCACAACTTACTATCACCGCTAATTCCTGTGGGGAACTCACTCAAAGTCAGCCGCAAGACAAGAGGATTGGGAGGCTAGAGTACAGAGACGTAAGGATTCCTGAAGGTGGTAAAGATGGAGGGGCAAAGTAAGGGAGATGGGGGCTAAGCTGGAAGGTTCGTCGGGAAAAGGGTAGTGGGGAAATGTTGGAAGGGAGGGAGGCGAAGGGGAAGGTGGAGGGACGGGAGAGGGAGGGAGGAGGTGAGGGGTTGAAGAAAATCGGAGACCAATTTGTAACCAGTTGTCACCTCTCTTTGACAGGCGCAGTAAATACGAAACAGAGTAGGCTGTAAATCAGGTGAGGTGAAGTGGGTGTAGGTAGGAGGCAGTCTCGGTGAGCTTGCGGGTTTCTCCTCAGAGGAAGAAGAAGGGCTTCAGAAGGAAGAGTGGTGTGGGTGAGAGCAGAACGGGGAAAGATTTTGGTAGGGTGAGGAAGCAAGAAAAGGGGAATATATAGTAAGGATATGTGGCGCTGGAATGAAAGGGTGAGAGAGGAGTTGGTAGAAAGGGTGTCGTTGAGGTAGGGATTTAGGCCAGAGATTACCTTCAGAAATAAGAGAAATGCATTCCTGACCGAAACGAAATAAACTGCCGAACCTCGTGCAACTGTTTCTGCGATTGAACAAACGACGAATGGTAATAATTTAAATGATCACGACGTACATCTTGCTGTGTCTACATAGAGGAAGTGAGATATGCTCAGTTTAACCCCGAAATCAAGGCATGATCATAAATCATTTAAAAATGATGAACCTTAAATTTTGATCAGCTAAGCATTAACCCTGTAAGCAACAAATTTTTTGCAGCTGTAAAAATTTTATCTACGTAAGATTGCAAAGATGCGCCCATTTTGGAATTTATGGTTAATAATTGATCAAATTTAATACTTAATAAGAGGTTCAGGGATTTAATTTAAAAAGTCCACAGTGGATAAATGCATAAACATGATTACATGTTTAGTGCTATAAATTATGTGAAGGTATGATACTATTTACCAATGATATACCGGTCTAAAAGGATGACTAATAAATCTTATTTACGAGTACAGTACAGATATTTAAATCTTATCCTGAACCCATTTATACATCACGAAGAAATCTGCAAATTATGCTTAAAATTTTCTCAATAATACTTATGTTTGGCGGAATGAGAATACTGCGTAGATCATTTAAAGGAATGACAATGTTTTTTATATTCAAATCAATTATTATTTAAATATTCGG
Organism: Hetaerina americana; assembly: GCF_022747635.1. Classification (NCBI taxonomy): domain Eukaryota; kingdom Metazoa; phylum Arthropoda; class Insecta; order Odonata; family Calopterygidae; genus Hetaerina; species Hetaerina americana. The sequence continues at coordinate 24,750,873 of NW_027287095.1, read as the reverse complement.
AAATATTTAATACTGATCTCAACTTTTTTGGTAATGAATTCATGAATTTCACGCCCTCGTGCACTCTTCTATTAGTGAGGAAATGAAATTTATTTAATGATTTTCCGCAGTTACAGATAACCATTATTGATAAAGACGTGGAAAAACAAAAATTTAAGAATAGAAAAATGCGTAATGTCATGTTACAAAATTAATTTCTAAGTTTGCGAGCTATAAGTCCTATAATTAGGTCACATAAAGGTTAATTACATGAGTGTCGATTCCATTGTCCGGGTGAAAATTTCAAAATAGTTTGAAGTGGAATCGAATAAATCCAATATCGTAGAGTTGGTGACAGTAAACGCTGAAAGTGATTAAAGATTGCGTCGAGAGGAAACGGCATGTAGGGCGCGGATGTAGGTTTCGATAAGACCGACATGGACAGGACAACTCAAGAGGGAATGAAAAGTGGCTTAGTACGAAAAAATAATATCACAAAGCATGCTCGTGAACACCCTTGAAATAAAAAAGTAAATTTCGGATAAAAAACGTGATTACATGATCAGGGTCTGTGGCGCTGAAAGAATTATCGCTGCTAAGTATTTTCCTCTCGAAACTCATGGCTTGTTTAAATAAAAAGGGGAAGAAGGAACATAGTTTAGCAGGATATAACTTCCCTACAGTCAAATCATTCCGTAAGAATGCCAACACGAACGACTTGAGATAATACAAAATCAGAGAAACAACAGATAGATAATATAATATTCGTGAATTAAATTCGCTCTTCATATTTTCAAAATTTACCCTCTCAATAAGTATTATACAATTATCTCTCTTTATTACGGACGCGGGATTATTAATTTTCCTAGGCGGACACTTTCATTCCATGGGCATCGTAAATCCATAGAAAGCTAAGCCCATTCCTCACGAATGCGTGCACCATCATCGATCGATGGAAATATTATCAGGATCATATGTCATTACTGTGGCAATACTTCGTTCTTATGCAATCCATCATCTACCTTCCGAGAGGTTTTTAATGAATATCACAGCTCAAATTACTAAAACAGAATTTTAAGTTAAAATTTAATTTTAAATCTGCGTAAGTAAATGCTTCAAATTTTTCATTTTCCAAAGTTATCATTACGCCAGCATATCGGGAATGTGTCTTTTAGGCTTAGAATATTTTTTCTAAGCTATTCCTTTCTTCTGAGCTTCAAACTTTTGGAAAAAACAATTTTACTCTCGATTCAACTCAGTGGGTGAACATAAATTCGTGCACTAATCCTTTCCCATTTTCCTCTATTGTCTATGACCAGAGTTCGGTTACAGAGGTAGGTCTTAATAAGAACACGACGTTTGGATAGTCCTCTTACACGCGTTTTAAACGACAGATAAGAGCGATTGAAATACACAACCAAACAACATGTAAGGGCGCACCTGCCACAGCCACAACTTCATTTTTTTCCGCCTTCGCATTTCCTAATCCACCTTCTTCGTTTCCATTGCCTCCCTCTCCGCCCTAACCAACTTATTCCCTTCCACTCCCTATCGTTGTCGTAATTCGTCCTTCCCCACCTCCGTCTTAACCTCTCATTCGAAGGAAGGAGAGAAAAAATAAAAGGCACGCCGAGGAGGCGCGCGGACGGTATAAATCGAGTGCTCAGCGAGTCCTTTTCTCCCCCGCCTCGGCCCCTTCCATCGCCTGACTCGCAACCCCCATTCCTTTATCCCCGATTCCTCCCCACGGATCCACCCAACCTCCCAACCCCTCCTCCATACCCCTTCTCCCCCCCCCCTCCCCACTTCCAATTCCTTCGTCTGACCGACTCTGCTTCCCCGTCGTCCCCGTTCCTCCAACTTTTCTGCCTTTTCCCTCCCTCCCCCCCCCAATCTCTCGGAGCCCGAGAGAAATATCGCGGGAGACCGTCCGGGGGCGCCCGGGAGAGGCATAATTATGAAGTGTTCGGCTCTTTGTAGCGCGGTGAGAAGCCGGGACGTTATTGAGGCAGGGAATCGGAAATGAATACGTGGATCCCGCTCCCGCGGTGAGGAGCGAGTTAAAGAGTGAGAGAAAAGAGAGAAACAACGTCCAAGGGGTATTTTACGATTCTCACACCCGCTGACCCCTCACTCCAAACCCCATCCCCTCCTCCGCCCACCTTTTCCTCTCCACATTAAAAACTTGAGAGAGGCTCTTTGCATTTTGTGTTCTCCTCCTTGTGCGTCACGGTCGTCGAAGCGATCGATTGCAAAACAATGATCTCGCCTTCTTATTTCGCATGGATTGATAGTAATGTCGACTTCCTTGTGTCTGCCATTTGGTGCACGACATCAGTCAAAGACGGCTACTCCCAGGGCAAATTACGACCGAGAGTTCGCTTCAAAATCGGACGCGGTGGCACCACACGCGTTTTGCATAATGGTGGAGCATCCAATATAAGATCAAATCAGTAGGGATAGGTGTAAATTTTTGACGTTGTTCCAGAGGACGCATGCTTCGGAAAGTAGAATTTTTGAGAAAATGGAATAGATATGAGCTCTAGCCAAATAATTGTAAATAACAGCATGAAATAAATTCTGATTTAAATTGGATTTGAGTTACACGCGTAAAGGTACTTCAGAGATGACTCTGACTGGATTATTGAAGACATGTCTTAGCAAAGGGTGCACCCGATTGATTTAGTTAGTTTATTTGCGATTTACGTCACAATGTTGTCGATGCATTTGACGTGATCACCTTCAACTTTCACCCACTTCCCAGTCTTTCCTCCGCCTATTATATACCCTCTTGGTGCTACCGGTCAGTCGCCACCTTACTCTATTTCCGTCGCCCTGAACTCCCTTATTACCTTCTCCACAAGCGCCCCACACTCCATCAACCTTTGACTCCCCCACATCCCAACCCATTTCCCCTCTCGGCTCGACACGCACGCATGTACGCACACACACATCCACACGCACAGAGAAACACCCCATCTCTCATTCATTCAACCCTATCCCCCTCCCACATCCTCCCTGACTGCCGATTTATAATGAGGAGGAGATCTCCCGTCGTCTTCATCCAGTCTTCTCCATCCCTCTTCGACGGCCGCCCCCCCCTCCTCCCCATCCCTCCTCCCACATCTCTCCCTCTCTTCGGGGGCCCCGCCCGTCGGCCGCCCAATCCCCACGGACTCCCGCGGCGAAGACGGACAATAGACGGACATGAAAGAAACCCCTCTTAAGGGAAGAACCCAATGAAAACGCGGGGACAGGGACAAGGAGGGGAACGGGACGTGGAGGGACGGGGTAAGGAATAGGTGAAGGTTTTACGGTGGCGACGGCGAGATGGTCAGTGTGACTAGGGGTTGGCAACGTAATGTTTATATTTCCAAATTAATCTCATTATGCACACACTTCCCTCACCTTCAATTACACCTGCAGCATTCCTAAGAAATTACGGGGCAAGTAAAAAATTATCTTTAATCATCCCAGACTCAGAAAATGTTGGAATTTTGCATTAGTTGATAAAAACGTGGTAACCACGGTATCAATGATTGAACGATGAAATTACTAGATCAGTTCATTTGGAAGACTAATGTCAACCTTAACCTCTCAGAATTGGCTGATCAAGCTGCTCTCAACCACGGCATGTAATCCGTCTTTCCGCTGATAAAATAGTATAATATCCTCCAATATTGATGCGCATATAAACGAACTTTCATTTAGGATGCTGTAATGGAGGACATTAATAATGGTACCAATTTTAGGGATCAATGGTGCTGTAAATTGTGCTCAGGTTGAATTCATGCTTAAGAATGATATAACAATTTCGGTGAAATTATTAGCATGAAATGTATGTGCCGCTGAAAACTGGTAAATAGTGACAATACATCAATGCTTGCCTTACAGCTGACGGCTGAGATGAGCTATTAATTATTTGGAGTGAAAAATAGCCAGAATACTTCAGAAGTCTTGTTAAACGAATAGATAACCATGCATGATTACATGTTGGAATATGAAAGCTATGACCAACGTGATTTTTGACTACAGTAGCTCTAGAATTAGGTCAGTAGCCAGAAAGGATGTTAGTTTGAGAATAATAAGGGGAAATTAATTCCTATCTAGTTTTCTGCCTCGAATTTTTTAACGAATTATCAGCGGAGGCTGTTTATACGCCATTTATCATGCAAGGAGAGACGAGGGCACGTAGCCGAGCGGATTTCAATCCTTTTTTTTTGCTGGGCAAGACAAAATAAGAATGTCTTGAAATTTGCCGAATAGGTTAGCTGCGCTAAAAAAATTAATCCTTTCATCAGTATTCAGCGCAGTGATAAGAAATCTACTGGAAGAAGTTCATAATGACATCCGCAATGACTTTGATGGTCATTTAAATATAGTAATTTCATTAAAAGTATGTTAGTATGACTTGTTCACATCATTCAAAAGCTTTTTTTTATTCTTATTCGTATTCAAGTCATTGGTTCTGAAATTGGATGAAGCAAATAAATATGTTTTTTTTTAAGTATTAGTGGATTCCAAATTCTGCTACACTTTTATGTCCAAATAATATGGCTAATATATTGAAAAATAAGCAGGTCATATCAGATGTAATGTGGAAGGAAGACAGAATTTTCATAATGTTAACTTTCGAAACATTTAAAGCTTCTCATACCTCCTCCTTTTTTTCGATATGAAAGTTTACATAGCAAGTTTCTTAGCCTGGAAATATACTCCTTTGTTTGATAACTTGAGCAATATAACAATAATAATAAAATAAACACCCTTAATTTTTTATGATAAATAAATACGTGAAAAATATTTTCAATAAAGCGCATCGAAACAAAACAATAGTCACGCAGAAGAACCTAAGTCCATTACAAATCATGTGAATTTGTATAATTTTTCCGATGATATATTACAGGCTGCCATAACTAAACTAAGTTATCTTTGGTCAAACGGTGAGATAATTGTCTTATTATTATCCATTTCTTGTCCTATCAAACCACACATAATTCGGGGTGAAACTGTATTTACTTACAATACGTTTTTTAAGGCGGGCTAATGGTTATATCAATAACATCGCTCGATCTCCTGCTGTTAGTTATTGATAACAATTTACCTAATTTTACTCTACTTACAGCAGATTTTTATCGTTGAAAATAGATAGTTATCGATAATTACGAACCCATTACTTGGGTATACATGTACTAATTTGATTCCAATTGCCATTTATTATTTAGAACGTTGCGTCATATTTAAAACAGATCAAGGAATCATAAATGTAAAGCGTGATCGAGAAGAAAATATTACTCTAAGAACGGTAAGGAACTTTAAAAGCTTTGTAGTTTTACCGACCATAAATACCTCCAAACTAGAGAGCCTAAAATTTGAATCATCGTTTGCCATTAATTTTTAGATCCATAAATTACTCAGCGCCCATTGTCGCCCGCGATTTTTCCTCGCTCACCAATATGAAAGGACACACAGGTAAAGGGTGTTTTTTATGACCTTCCAGGGAGTTTGAGAAAGCACTTAGGAATTCCACCGCCACTCGTCTTCTCCGCTCCCATCTCCCGATGAATGCTTTTTAAAGCGAACATCAATCTCTCAATATCCAGCTAGCTGCATTCCGAATACTGTATTCATTTTCGACTCTTGAGGAAGATTCCATTTTTGAATATTTTCCAAGAGCCTTGGACATCGATCTCTTCCACCTCCCCACCCTCTCCGCCCCGCTTTATACTTCCTTTTTTTTCTTCTCGCCGTATTTTTTTCTCTTCCTTCCCGACCAGCGGATGACCGGAGTAGCCGGGCACCGATACATTATGAGGCCATCCCACGGGAATATATCACTTCCCGGTCGAGTTGGGATGGGGGGAAGGGGGCAGCCGGTCTGTTGCTGCGGCCATGTCCAGCGGATACCGGGTGTTTTTAGTTGGATATGGACCCCCCGCACGCGTCCTTTGCCTACCTCTCGAACCTCGATATCCACGGCCGCCTAAATAGCGTCTCTCCGGCCTCCCTCCCATGCCTTCCTCCCATTTACGGTCTCATAAGACTACCCCACACCCCAACCCTCTGAGCTCATTAAGAAAACTATTCCTATTTTTATTCACGGCTCATATATTATCTCAGCCCGTGGATAGTGTGCCCACTCATTCGGAGGGGGGGGGGGGTGTGAATCATGAAATAATTCTGATCATGCATTTCCCTCATTACTTTCGTTGATCATTCATCTCCGCCCTCGTTTGATTTCTAGTCGCTCTTTTTTGGGACAAGCCGTATTGCATATCAGGGGAAAATAATTCACAAAATAGTTGGGCGGTCGAGGAGGATATTATTGTACCATTCGTCAATTTACAGCATACATGCTTAAACGCTGAAGAGTTGTGAATAAATTTGCTCCCAGGCCAAGAATTAAAGTACCTAAAAAACGTATCCTTTTTTGCAACATTATGTGTGTTAGAAATGTAAAGAAAAATGTCTGTAAACAAATTCTCATATTTTTCACAATAAAAGCTAAGCAGCTGTAGCTTAGGAACAACAAGGGGTACATAATTAAGAACCATAATATAAGAAAAGACGGTTAACATAATCTTCAACCATTGAAATGATATATTTATTATTGATAAAAATATATTCCTATCATATTGCTACCCTGGAAAAAATAAGAGATTCTTTCGCCAAAAATGCATTTCTTACTGGAGATAGGATTACTCACACGTGTATACCACCACTGCCATTGGGTTATTAATCCAAAGGAATACTTTTCACGGTAACGGAGGAGGGAATTATCTCTTTCTTAGGATACTGAAGATAGAACTCAAGATCTATGAACATTTGGTATTTCGAACTTAATAGAGGATATATCAGTAGATAAAAGAAATTTCTACTTCTTTGTTGCGCCAGTTCCGAGTTAAAAATGAGTAAGAAGGATGACAGATGGCTATTGTATGCAGAGGAGGAAGCGGTAAGGAATAGCACTAAAAATGAGCATTGATATCACACCAGGTAATATCAGTGGGAAAGTTATGCATTGATTGAGAACTGAGAATCAGATTGTCTTTCTAAGTCTGACTTGGGTGAAAAATTTCGTGCTTTCTAAATCCGTCCTCCTTTTAGGCGAGTTCTTCAGGCGTGAAATGATGGTCACTAACTCTTTCACTGTTTCATATAATCCCTTCAACCTACAAGTTGATTGACAGGACTTATAAGACGAAAGGATAAATAGCAACTCCATTCCTTATTCTTTCCATATCAAAATTTTTCTATTTATCCGCGCATGAGTACTAAGTTAATTTTCATTTTTTTGTAATCGCTCATCAATTAATGAGGACCATCGCACACCCATACCCTGCTATTTAACCCAAACAATTCCTGCGTAGCTCAGCGGAGCATGAGTTAACCGTCAACAGGGAATGTTGTTTTGATCAATGGAATGCAAATGAACCATCATCTATTGACGAAAACACTTGCTACGGGTGGATACACAAAATTCTCCACACGAAGCTAACTTCATTACGTTACGTCAGCAAAAAAAACCCAGTGCGAAGGGGGGATCAAGATGGTGCGGTTAGCTATCGCACTGGCTACCTTCCCAGAGTTCGAATCCCGGCGGCGTCGAATATTTTTCAGTCGAATATTAATTTTTTTCCCTACGTGAGGTGCTTTGTGGAGGGCACTTAGAGTGAGTACCCCATCCATTGAATGGGACTTTAAGCTGCGGACCCCTTGGCGCCTTTCGTTAAGAGTAGGTTTATTCCGACGCCGGTTTTCTCTCCAGGCTTCATCCTTTCCTGTCCATCCCTAATGGCGCAAATGACCTTAGTTGTCGGTTGCCTACCCTAATTAACACTACTACCAATACAATACCCAATACTCACGAGAACGATAAGAGAAGTTTTCTAAAGAAACTTAAGATATATGGTCCTCATGGCAATAACATAGCAAGAAATTAATTATAGTAGTTAAACGAAAATATATATTTAAAATATCTCAATCTAATTCTGACCCAAGAATAAAGCAACAGAAAACCCTCAAAATTGATAGCTTAGATATTTTTTACGGAAAGTAAGAAAGTAGCTTTACAGTCCATTTAATCCGAATAGAAAATGTATTATGAGTTTAGTTTTCTTAGTAGTAGTATTTAGGGGAGGCGACCGACTGTTGAGGTCATTTTCGCCATAGGGGATGGGCAGGAAATGATGAAGGGTGGAGAGAAACCCGGCGTCGGCATTAGCCTACTCTTTACGAAAGGCGCCAAGGGGTCCGCAGCTTAACGTCCCATCCGACGGGCAGCGTACTCACTCAAAGTGCCCTCGACAAAGCACCTCAAGTAGGGATCGAAATGCCTCTGAAAAATATTCAACAGCGTCAGGATTTGAACGCGAGCCCTCTGGGTGGGAAGCCAGTACGATAGCCACCGCACCAATCCCGATCCCCGTTAGTTTTCTTTCCTGAATGAAACATCCTTTTCACTTTGTGCTACTTGGACTACTCATTCCGAGCATTAATGACTCAAGAGGCCTTTATGCCTAAATGGATAATTCAGGAGGAAAACGTTTGTTGGCACTCATCTATATTCTGCACATTAAATAAACTTTTCAAGTAAAAAAAAATTATCATAAAATTGTTTAATCACATATCATACATCTTAGAATGAATACCCTATGCTAGAACATAAAATCAAAATAATGGATTAAGGGAAGGCATTGGTTGTAATATTAGGTAGATAGGTATATTAAAGAAATTTTGATTACCAAAATTTCGTGAATGTCAGTTTAAAAAAAGGAAAAAATCCTTTTACTTCACTTTAGAAAACACGCATCATATCAATGTGTCACTTAGAGAAATATGACCACGTATTATAAGATTGATTCTAAATTGGAGGCCACTCCTAAGGAAAGGGTTTTTGGAAATGGGGAATCAATCAACTTAGGTGGCCCATTTCGTCATAATGTATGTAAAGTTTTCTTGGAATGTTGGTAAATAATAGCACTTATACGCCTTAATTCGGTCGATAGGTGTCACTGCAAAAATACACTTTCCCATACGCATCGATATAGATGAAAAGTTTCACCAAACTCAAGTTAAAAAGGGATAGACTTTGAATGGAGTTGGAATGAGTAAAAGGATTTTGCCGGTAATCATGAAATACCCTCTACGTAATTTACCTAAATAAAACATTTTTTATCTAATTTATTTAATTAAAATTGCTCACACAAATTGTAATCAATTTATTTTATAGTTTGATTACGAATAAATCCATCCCATTATATATAATAAATGCTGGTGCAATGAAACGGTTTACGGATATGAAAACCTGGTATAAGAATAAGAACTTTTTTACACCACGAAGAATGGAGTATTCGTGATAGGTTTATGATACTTACGGCACCGTAGACTAGAATACGTACGCACGCAGCATAATGGTACCATATAGATAATTGAAAATTATCATCAATACCTCAACACCCCTAGAGATAATATTTTAAGTTAAAATACGGTGAAAACAAAAATATAGTATAATTGGAATTATACGGGTATGATACCAAGGAAGAAAAAATATTCTAAAATGAGCAAATATGCCAAGCATGTACCTCATTATAAATAAATGAAAGGACTAACTTTGTAGTCACACACGAACAATTTATTCACACGACCCGGGTTTCGAAGTAAAACTTCATCATCAGGTCCTGATGATGAAGTTTGACTTCGAAACCCGGGTCGTGTGAATAAATTGTTCGTGTGGAACAACAAAGTTAGTCCTTTCATTTATTTATAATGAATCGGTTCCATAAAGTTACGCCAGAAACCAACAATTACATGTACCTCATGTTTATTATGTGAAGAAAATCTAAGCTAAACTATTTAATTAATCGCTGTAAACAAAATCACTTGTCATACTTTCTCACTGTGCTTTATCTTACGTAATTCATCTTAGTGTAAGTGAACATCTAAATAATCAGTTAAGTGCAAATTCTCTTCCCCTAATGGCCTCGATGGAAAAAATAAAGGATTATTATCTTTAAATATGATGTAGGCGTGATAAGGTCCGGAGATGACACAGGAATGTGAACCCGGAACCCTATGATTACCCTAAGGAGTGCTCAACCCAATTTGCTATAGCGCCTAAATAATCATAAACTGCACAAAAAATAATTTTATTGGATAAACGATTACTAGCATGATAGTTTTCACCTTGAGCTCTGGCAAACCCAATCAGAATGACTCCGAACCGAAAAGAGAGAAAGGCATTATAAAACTCCACGGAATTCAGTGGGGGAGGGTTGAATTAAGGCAAACACTTCACCGGGGGAGGGAGGGTGGAGGCTCTTCCGAATCACCCCCAGAGTAGCATTCCCACAGGCGCGGCGTGCCCGAGGACAGAGGACTCTTGCTCGCATCCCCGCTCTTCGGACTATCCGTGTGCTTGCATTTGTGTGAATGGGTGGGTGGGTGGACGGACTCCTTGGAAAGGGAATAAATCTCCGATCCCGATGGGTCGCCGGCTACCTTCGTCTTCCTTTTGCCTCCTATCCCTGGCCTGCGCCTAACCCCCCACCTGCGACCGTGTGAAAACCCTACCGCCAAAGCCTCTCCTCTACCACTAGCTCCGTATCGGTTTCCCTCACTCCCTTCCCTACGTACCAAGGGCAGCGGTGCGTTCCACAGGTGTCATTCAGGGATCCCAAAGAGAGCGTGGGAGGGGAAAAGGAGCAACGTGGAGGGAACCAAAGGAAGGGATGAAGGTCGGATGAGGATGGGGATCTTACCCTGAAACGGTGAAGTATTGGAAGATTTCGCTTGGATGCGAGGAATAGATGCGAGGGATACGTGAGGGATAAAGAAAGGGCGTCGGACGGCGAGGATTTGTGTGGGAATGTGGGATGAAAATGCCGGAATGTATTTCAAAAGTTGAATTTCGGCATCACATCCTGAACAAGCGTGAAAGCAGATTTCAGCCAAGGGGGAATAGAATGGGGTAGTGTAAATTATGGATCAAGTATTTTGGACACTGTAAACAATATTTGGCATTTTTTCGTCCAATTTCTTTATGATCCATGAAGAGGATTTAAGAATAAAATTATAATACTTTGTTACTCAAGAGTGAATGCCGATGAAAAGTATTTTATATAAAAAATGACTTTGTGCAAGACAAGCAAAGGAACCTAATTTATATAAAAAGCCTCATCTCATTTATTTCCAATTACACGAGTATTAACAGTGAACTGCCACAATTGATAATCTTTGGCATCATGAATTCAACTCCTTTAACGCGAAAAAAATTGGTGGGGGTCATTTGAGAATAGAAACAGTAAAGATATCCAAGTATCACTCCTCCGAATTCCCTGTCCATTTAAACTACGATGTCTTGTGAGACATTAAACTATCAGCATTAAAAGTACTTTTCCACGAATAAATCTTGAGATAGGAGACATTCTTACGATGAAATTAAATTAGAGCTGACCTTTAAGTGGGTATGATAGGGTATGATAGCCAAAAGAACAGAGTACATGGGCAGTTGGTAGAAATGATTAGGTATTATTCATATTTTATTTATTCCATAGAAATTTTGAAATAGATGAGTTACATTAAATTTTACATAAATATAGTAAAATAAATTTGTTATTTTCCAAAGAACGAAACACAATGCAAATATGTTTAGCTTTTGAAGAGAGCATCGGCATGTTGGTCTCGTTGTCTTCGTCGGGGCGTGAGAACACCAGAATGTTAGTGAATTTGAGATTTAACCATGGCATTGTCAAGATAATTAGGCATTATTTTACTATTCATTATTTTTTACGAATTGAGGCATTGTTTTCAACTTTTGTTTTTGCAACATATGATGGATAAAAGAAATCCTCGCATTGGTTAGAATTACAATCGATTTCATGTCAACATTTCATTCTGCTCTCTCCTACCACTGTTTTGGAATAATTCCAGCATAATCAATATTAAACTCAGTATTCGAACTCTATAAGTAGGTTGTCTTTCGTATTAGGTCTTATTTTATCCATGATTCGAAACCAGCTAGGTAAATAGCAATGCTCTGTATTACCTTGGCCTTTGTCGTTTTTACATTTTTGCATGCATCATGCTAATATAGAAATTTGAGCATTTTGCTTGGCACTGAGTTGTGATGCATGTCTTCTTTGTAATAATATTGCTGGCAGGTTAAGTACTCTGCTCATTAATGAACCATTTTTAGGTGCGCATTTCATGACTAAAACTACGAGATATAGCTCATTTAAAAGCAATAACAGCATCTCCTGACATAATGGCTGGGAAACATATGAAAACTGATTTACGAACCATGCTTATGAAGAGCATGGAGTCCAATAGGAATTTGGATAAGGGACGAGGGAGGATGGAAGCGGTCTGGCACAAAGGGTGGACGGACCTTGGAAGGAGGACAGAAGCCGAGGGTGAAAACGATTGGAAGGCCTTTGCCTGAAGCTTTCTTATTTCGGCTCTGCACGATTCCGGCTATCGGAAAAAAAATTCTGTCGACTCGCTTATTTACGATTTTCAAGGGCGAAGGGTCTATTTTTCCTCCGCAAGGGACGAGCGGGGGGGTTCCTCCCCGCGGAGAAGTCAATCGAATTCGTGTGAGACGCATATTCGCTCTGGCAGGATTGGTTCGAAAGGTAGTGCCTACATTTCCTTACTGAGAAAAACTACCCCGATCTATCCACATTTATCGATCTAAAACATGACTGTCATACTATAATTTCAATCCTTCAAATAAATAACTTTTTACTCTTTTGACGTGGGACAACCTCTTCCAATCAACCAATATGAATTCTCAAAAAACATAAATTTTTATAACGAAGTTCAAAAAAATATCTCAACGTAGTAAATAGTGGATGTGTATGGTATGACATGATGAGGGTCTGAAGGGCTGTTTTTATGATTGGCATAAAATGAATTTGAAGTGTTTGTTCAATATTAAAAATCTCATCTAAGTCAGAGAGATTTCTTTTTATTTCAGAGCTGAAATAATACTTTACGGATTGTCCTCACAATCTCAGGATTATAAAGCAAAAATTGAGGATTTATTTGCTTGCAATTTTTACGAAGGGTGAAACATTGGTATTCCACAGTCATAACTAGGAGATGACTGTAAGTCATGTTACTACTGCGTATTACCCAGTAGCTACAGCTTAAGCTGTAGGATGCAACAATTAATAAAGTTAAAATTTTCAAAATTTATTCCTCCAAATAATGATAAGTGATAAAATTCAATAACTACTATTTTGTGATGTAAATTTAAAATTATAATTCCATGCTTAAAAGTATTTATCAGTTTACTGCATTTTAAACTAAAATCTAAAATATCTGAAATCCTCATGCTTCCCACTTTCTTAAAATTTTGGTAACTCCAAGTGATATTCCAATATATTTCCAGCGTCTAGTTTTTACATCACAGTAGGCGAAGAGCCTTGCTGTCGCCCGACAAGATAACCTGTGGGTTGACAACTATGATATATAAAAGAGTAAATAAAAGTGAACTAACGATCTAAAAGTTATATTATTGAAAAGTATTTAGGGTAAATACATATAATTTTTCACTATTAAATAATGAATTAATTAAAATGACCAACTTTTATGGTGATACTAATATTTTGGCGCAAACTTAGTAGTGTAAATCTTTCGTGACTGCTTTAACACTCTGATCGTTTTGGTATTTGTCTCGTAAGGAATCTCTCTCTTGTACCACAAGATGTTACAAAGATAAAGAGAGAGTTTTTTGAAATGGGTACCTTCCGGTACCAGTCAATTACCTAAGAGGTACATATTTCAATGAAAGGAAAAGGATTTCGTAGGGTATACGAAATCTTCTCGTATTAAACACGCCCGGAGTATTATCATCTGATTCACATAATTTTAATCGCTGAATACACATGAGAAATCGCTGAATACGTACTCAATACACGTGAGAAAACTTCATCGGCCGGTGATAAAGGTGAAGAAGAAATAATTTGCCATTTAAACACGTTTCAAACGGAAATACTGGAAGAAAAATACCCAAAGGAACATCTCAATACGTCACAGACAGAAAAATTGATAGACGTTATTGAAATCGAAGGAACTCGTACTTGTTCAAAATTTCCTATGAATATTACCTTGGGCATTATTTGCTAGTATGCAGCCAATGGAAAACTTTCCTAAGAGCACACTCCGACATAGCTATTTCTTTGATGAAAACCTGTGGCTATTAATAAAAGTATTCTTACGATTACATGTCTTTAAACCGTTATAAATGAACCATAAATAATTAATGATACTTTACTTCTTCAACAATGGACTTTTTTTTTCTTCCAGATTCCCTCTAATGAATGAATACATAATTTTCCTGGCTTACGCATTATCTAATGCAGGCTTATCTTTCTTCCTTCGCCACTCAGCAGAATTCCACATGAGAACGCGGAGCTCACAAAAATGGCGAGAGATCTCTCGCGTCGAGGGAAAGAGAGCTTCGGGATGAGCGACTGCGGAAAATTCTCGGCCTTACACGCTGCCGTGGTATGAGAAAGGGGAGCGATGAATGATCGAACAGTGAGTCCGGTTTCGGCTTGGATCATTCGAAGATTGGAATGAAATCTTTTAATAGGGAAGCAAATAAAGTGGGGAAAGGGTAAGAATGGGATGGATTGGTATGTGGACGGGATGACGGCCATTTGAGCTACGGGGTGGGACGAGGAGGGTATGTGTGGGAAAGAGAAGGAGAGAGAAAGGGAGGAGAAAATGGGGCTGGGCTGAGCTGGGGGGGGGGTGGCAGGACGGCATGGAGGGAGACATCCGGATGATGCGAGGGTGTGAGGCAAACCGGAGGTCGGGCAGGCTTCTCGGGAGCCGACCAACGCTTTAGCCCTTCTTGGAGGCCACGGAAGCCATAGATCTTTACGATTCTTTTGATCAATCTCCGTTCCCTTATTTCCTCCTAGCCTTTTACTCCCCTTACACAGCCCCCAGACAGACACAGTTACCGCCCGCACAGATTGACTCTCTCTCTCGGTCCCCTTACCAACTGTATCCTAGCTCCTCCAAGTTTAATAGATTTCCATCCTGTCGGTATCAAGCTACCCCTGATTATCCTCATCGCAGTGATTACGTCGCGTTTGTCTCACTTGAACCGTGGGCACGTAGAAAATGTCATTGAGTGCCTTATAATGCAAATATTAGATTTAAACAATTCACGAATACTGTATTAATGTAGATTAGATGAAACTAGTAAAGTAAATTTCTTCTGCGCAATAACGTCACAACATTTGAGGAGTTCATTTAAACTAAATTTTCCACCACAATAATAAATACAACCTTCATGTGAAATATCCATGTTGTTAGAGCCCGAACAGGGATGTTTGGAAAGGTGAAGTTACATAATTACTTTGAGTTATTCCATTCAAATCATCTAAATGAGCACACATAACATCATTTCAGTAACTACTTATGTGATTTAACGCAATGTGGCCTAAAATATGAATAATTATTAAAATTTGTGAATGCGATGTGATGTACTGATTCCTACTAATTTATGAATACCATATGACAATAAATTAAAATTGAGCAGTTTTATTTTACCCGAAGTTTAGTAGGATCGTAAGCATTATACTATATTTAACTCACCATCGCAGTGCCTCTATACTCTCCGAAACTTCAACTTTACACGAAGCCTTATGTCTTCCTTTGTCTGTCCACCTTGCCGTCCCCACCCTCCCGACTAACGACTCGGTCTGCACCTCGTAACCAATGGCCCAAAGCACCATGCTGTGAAAACTTATTGAAAGGAGTGAGGGCGAGGAATAGGAACCACAGATTGCGGTACGGGCCTCCGTCCTCTCCCTGCGCCCCCACCGCCACCTACACGCTCGCAACTCTCTCTCTCTCTCTCTCTTTCTCTCTCTATCTCTCCCTGTCCACGAAAGGGGAGAGGAGGTGGAAGCTGCATTGGTTGCACATGCGCACGAATGAGGGCAGGCACTTCACCTCGATCTCCCGTTTCCCTCCTCACTGCCTACGGAATTCCCTTCTCTTTCTTGCTCCGACCACCCCTAACCGACGAACTCCGTTCCCTTCGCCTCCCCCACCTACTACCGACTTAATCCCCAATTTCGCCTACCACCCACAGGCCTCGCCTAATGCCAATGACCACACCTGTAGCCCCTCGAAACGAAAGCACCTCCACGAGAATTATATTCGCATGTGAGACATAAAATAAAAATCCATGCTTACAAACAAAACTCAAGTTGATGTTTTAACTCGAAATTCGTCCCCATTAGGTAAATCTCCCATCACCAAGCAATGAAGGCGTCTAAAATAACTACCTCATATTTGAACGAACGGCTGTAAAGTACAGGGAAAAACTGAACGATACTGAAGGGATGAAAAAGTATAATTTCACGAATCAATATTTCTTTGCCAAGTTGAATGTTTTCCTGCCATTTGTTATGGTAGCGTTCGCCTGGACTGGAAACTCGGAGTTACGCTTCCGTGGATGTTCAAGGAAACGGTGATTTAAAAACGATTATGCCAATTACTGTACTCATTTGCTGTACTCATTTGCTGTACTCATCTTATGCTGTTTAAATGATTTTCAAAATAGGATAAAAGAATAAGCATTAGAAAAAGAATAAGCACACGCAAGCGGCCAGTAATTTATCAAGTATACATGTAAACTCATTTAAATATATTATATATAGGCAATTTATACATTTTACTCTACAATTGGCAATTACAATCGGCATTCTCGTATCATAAATTAGAATTAAAAACGGTAAGTATGTATATTTGATGCTCGTCATACAACATTAAAGCACCACAACGAGGTAGAAGTTTCAAAAGTTGAAAATGTTTAAGAAAAACAGTTGGTACTAACAGTGGGAAAATTACATGCATAGATCTCAGTAATTTCATAAAAATTATTTAGTTTCAGCAGAGGCTCTGTTTATAAAAGTAACGAATAAAATGAATATAAAACAATTCTCGTGTGCTCCTTTACAGTTGAACTTTGCCAAAGAGACGTAACTCTTTGATGATTCTTCATGTAACTATTTTTAAAATTTATCAAAGGAAGTAATATAGAAACATTTCACATTAAAATATAATATTACAATAGAAAAATTTAATTAAGGCATTTATATTTTTC
Source organism: Hetaerina americana (assembly GCF_022747635.1). Classification (NCBI taxonomy): domain Eukaryota; kingdom Metazoa; phylum Arthropoda; class Insecta; order Odonata; family Calopterygidae; genus Hetaerina; species Hetaerina americana. The sequence goes on along the minus strand of NW_027287095.1, from coordinate 24,733,757 downwards.
TGCTTCTTAGCATTACAGTGATTGATTCCTGCATCATTTCTTAAGACACAATGAGAATAATCTATGCTTAAATGTGACGCCTTTCGTGTTCATTTTAAGCCGTACTCCATACAGTGGGGAGAAGTGCAATTTTTAGTCACCTAACGAAGCAATTTATGTATTTCTGTGATTAAGAGTATAGAGTACACTGACTGCATAAGGGTTAATACTGTGCATCTAACTTTTTATACCAATCTTTCATACCTCGTGCAATGTTTATGGGAATAGAAACATCAAAGCACTATACGATGTAATTCTAAGGGAACATCTGTTAAAATTCCATTCCAGGATATAATTACTATATCAAGAGGTCACTTCCTTCCCATTAAGTCCTACATCAGTTATAGTAACCTTAAGGGGCATTCGAAGATAAAAATCACCGCTCAAATCTTCACTATATGGGTGATAATTCAAAGGGAAGATTTCCTTTGGAAGATAGGGTCAAATTAGATTGCGATTTCTTTTTTCCGATAATTTCTCACCGCGAGAGAACTCGAGGTTTTCAAGATCTCGCTTGGTATTGCATGGGAGTAAAGGCAGACGTTGAAGGTTCCCGAGCAATCCGTAGACGTCGACCCCAAAGCGTGAAGCCCTCAGTGCGGGATGAAACCCCTTCCGCCCATCTCCGAACCCTATTCGACCATCCAGCAAAAATAATACGAAGGGAAACGACGCAGCGATACTTCCCCACCCATTCATTCCCTCCCATTCGCTCGGCACAGCAACACGCTTCGCGCTACGGACGGACACGCACACATGCGCAATCCCCCTACCCCACGAACAGATGAACGACGACCGCCGTGGAATGGAAAAGTCAAAGAGGGAAAAACCCCCCGCCGTCGCGAAACCAATGCGCGTGTTATGCTCCGCATTAGCCGGACGCCCTTGCGAGAAAATCCAGCACAATGAGCGGAGAGCGTTCATAAATAAGAGAAGAATCTGAATATATTACGCGGGGACGATAAGGAGGAAGAGGGGAGGTGCTGGGGCTGAGAGGGAGGAAATTCGGTTGAGGGTGGGGTGAGTGGGAGCGAATGGACACGGGAGAGCGGGAAGGAGGGTTTTGAGCGAGATTAAAAGGGTTACGTTCGGAAAGACGGAAAGGAATGAGTGGACGTCGAGGGAATCGGGAGTGAATGGAGTGGGAATCGAAAAAAAAGACGAGTGGATTGGTTCTTTTTTTTTGTAGGGTGGGGATATCCGGAGGAGGGGGGAAAAGGATACTACCGAAAGGAGGCCCCTAGGAAAAGGAAAAAAATAATAAGCCGCGCGGCGATGGAAAAAATAAAAAAAAACTCGATTTATGTTCGGCCATTGTTAAGATTTATGGCGTGAATGGTTTCACGAGATACGCTTCGGGAAACCTAATACGAAAAAATATCCCAGAATAATTAAAGGTAAACCATTGGAAATTTTATTTCTTGGCTTAGAAATACACTGACAATGGTTTTTTAAACATAAAATGAGAAAATATATTTCAAATGGGCACATCCTGCAATAAATATCCTGTCAGAAATCTATACAAATTAAAATTCGGACTCAAAAGCCAATGATCGATTTTCGTGTTCGATATGAGAAATACTGACCCTTAGGAAAAGTCATTTCAAACTGTGAAATTAACATCTCCCATGAAGTCAACTAATGTCTTTGAATAATATAGCTGGTCGGGAATTTTGAAATCAGTGACTAGGAATCCGTGACGCCACGACGTCCGGGGACGCAGTGCGAGACTGTTCGCAATCATTTGGCCCCATAATCCTCTAGATTCATTCATGGAATGTCAACGCAACATTGAAAGTAGATATTTAATATTCAGTTATAAATATTTTATCATACCCATGAGGCTAGTAGAGTGTAATCAAACTGCCCCTTAAATTCGACTATAAACATTAATTTTAGTTTGAAAATCAACCATTATTACGTATAATATTCTACAGACGCGCAAACGAGATGAGAATAAAAATAAGTTATATAAATTACGTAAATTGATACATCTTTGTGAGGAGAATAGTTTTATTGATGAACTTCTTCAAGGCTGCAGACTGAATCTACGAGTCTCATCTTACCAACTTCTTTATATTCAAAATGCTACAAGGAGGAAATTAATATTTATTGAGAAACAGACAAGAGATCATATGCATTCGAAATGGCTTTACGCATGCTCCCCATCCTTGAGGTCTCTCAGCGAATTACAACGGATCGATCTCGGAACGCATCAGTACCTACCCGACGAGAGTTGAAGGAATTTGAGTGTAATCTGTGCGTCTATCGGCGATGTGGAGGCTTAGCGTGGACGGTTTATCGCTTGGAGGTCGAAGCCTGCGCGGCCACCGGGATAAATCAGGCCTTGGAGGCACCCCGCGTCGTGGAAAGAAATTAGTAATGACTGGACCACAACGCCACTCATAGCCCCCCCCCCCTTGCCTCCTGTTTTCTCCCCCAATCCTTTCACCATTCCACACCACGCCCTTCTCTTCCCTCTTTCTGCTATCCCCACCTCATTTCATTCTCCTCATTATCACCTTGTCCTATTTCTATGCCTTATCATTTGCTGTTACTCGAAATTAGTTTTATACATCATATATTATACGTAAGGTACCAATTGTCCCAAATGAAAGAACCAGGTTCAGCAGAGAACAGTGAATTACATATATTATCTCTGGATTAGTCATACGATTAGAATAAGCTTATGCAAAGGTAATAGTTTGTATTTTGCATAAGATCCTAGTTCTACATTTTCTCACGATAATTATATTTTAGGAGATTCATAGCTCAATATCCCACTAAACTATCATTAAAGAAATCAGATACAACCCATAGTGTCCTTTACTAGATAATGATTCCTGAGTCACTACATAGAATTCGTACTAAGAACATATTCCGCAGAGAATAAAGGTGCATTCAAGGGCAACTACAACTAAGTATTTTACCGGATCAGAATTACAAATATGTTCAATTCTTCTCAGAGGCATCTTGCATATTTACTCGTACTGACAATAAGTGGATCTTATCTTGCAAAACCGTATTATATTATCAATGCAAGAAATGTTCTTCAAAAGAGTTATTTTGAATATTTTCAAAACTTTCTTGATTTTCTCTTTTGACTCGAATTTCACTCTGCATAATTGCGGCGGAAAAATTGAATGAAATATGCAATGTTCAATGGTTCAAGACAGTTGACTAAAGAGAATTAGGAACGTATTCTTAATGGAGAATGCTCTGTAGAGGCACTTTCCTATTATGCCATTAATTATTATAATGTATTGCTCCCATTATTACAATATTTCGATAAATTTTTTACCAGGAAGTCATTTCAAACTCGTATGGCATTTTTCCTCCATTTTGGAAAGTCCCTTCTGAATTGATTCAAATGAAAAAGAACCAAAGTAGGAATAAAATAATTATTCGATATATTCGCTTTTTCCATTTTTCACATTTTAATCAGTCCTAATATCTAAGCCAAGGAATTGGATGTTAAACGTAATACTGCCAGAAGCACAGAAGAAATATTAATAAAAAAAGCATTACATGAATTAAGAACTTCAGGATTATCACATTATTTATAAATAAAGGAGAATGGTTAAGATCAGTGTATTTTGCCTGCGCTGCCAAATGTCTAGTTCCTTATTTGGAGTTGCCATGCCATTTTTGCGAACCCAGAGTTCTAATATACAATTCTTCCAATCTTTAATTTCTTTATACGTTTCGGTATCTTCGACACACGCTTTCTGTCCATATCCTTAGCATTTTGGTCTTCTCTTTCTAACCATTCTTGGCCGTAAAACTGTTCATACTCCCACTCTCTCACCCTAATACTCAAGCCTCCCATTCTCAGTCTCTCACGTTGCGTGGCCGCGCACAAAACATTTAAGTATCGGACGGCTATCAATTAATCCAGGTATTGGAACCTTTCAAAAAAGTATTTAAGAAAAAGGACAAATAAATATATCGGCGGTCGAAGTTTCGAAGTAAATCACTTCTCTGCGGTGGTTGATGAAGGGAGTGGCGAGTGGGAAGTGGGATGAGGACGATGGCCTGCCTGGGAATTGGTGGCGTGAGGGTGCCGAGGTTGCGGGACGTTTATATGGGAATATAACATAGTATGCAATGGGGTGGCGTGGAGGGAGTCGGATCCCCGCGAAGGATTTTTAAGCTGAAACTAATTGAGTGACTGCGGGGGGAGAGCAAGAAGAAAAGGGCATACGCGACGAACCTATTACGGCCAAGTGGAGTGGAGGTGCGGCGGCGGCGGGGGGGGGGGGGGGTGGCAGAGAGAGAGGAAAAGTGAGAGGCGGTTGAAAGAAAGTGGAAGAAATATTCGTTCTTTCCTCCACACGAATTATGTGGAGTTCAAAGATTTACAACGTGTGATTGCTTCCTTTTATGGACCTTAGGGTTTCCATGGAACCTCCTTATCTATCATTTCAAGGCTCTTCTTCTTCATCGGGGGAGGTTTCTCACCTCTTCTGGCGGCCATTTTAAATTGCGTTTTCGTCGTATTTCAAAAGAGAACCTTTTGCGTAGTTGTTGAAGTAGACGCATATTACAATCTATGGGCGACGATGAAGCATGTGGAGAAAGGAATGGGTGGTTGCGGTTCGTGTTGTATTAGCTGTGTTCATACAAATCTCTCGTCAACAGCTTCTAGAAGGTGGTGTTCTAAATTTGTTTTTTGAAAAGAAAGCGCTTATGAAGGTTTGAGTCATAGACAACTATTCACGGCAGCTAACCCTAGCCAAAGAACTGAAGATTATTATCAATTAGCCCATCTTTTATCAAACGCATTTCAAAAAAAGCTGTAGATATCTTTATCGAACGATACAGCTATAGAACTTTCTATATAAAATAAGTATCGGGCACATGTTCCTGGGATTCGATTGACATATCTTTAAAAGTTTTGGAGATAATATTACGCAAAATGAAACGAAATCATGGCTTAGGATGACATTATATGAAGGTAATCAGACGAATGCATTTAACTAATTTTGATCATTATTGTGAGTCCAACGGCAATCGATGCTAGAAAACCCTTTCAAATAATTTTATATATATATATATATATATATATATATAAATATATATATATATATATAAACCACAAACACAGTAATCAGCCCAAAGGTCGGTTTGCTAGGTGATGCTAGAGTTTACCCAGTACTAAGCCCGACAACGTGTGAAATTCACAACTGGTTAGGGGGGCCCGTTCCTTTCCCTGAGCCAATTATGATTTCCCAGGATGATCTGGTACCCGAAAAATCTCATAGCTTGGGTGCAGCTGCAGGTGCCCAGAGACTTGCCTGAGAAACGAACTCGGGAACCTCCGGTCAATAGTTCAACGCTCTACCCCCTGGACTACCGTAGGACACATATATATATATATATATATATATATATATATATATATATATACATTTATACATACATGTGTAGAAATATATGTATATATATATAAATATATATATGTATATATATATATATATATATATATATATATATATATATATATATATATATTTGTATGTATGTATATATATATTTTTAAAATATATATGTATATATATATATTTTTTTTTAATAATATATATATGTATGTATATATATATATAATACATTATTTCTTTCCATTTCATATCGTCTACCAATCTGTATCTACAATTGATACACCAAAGTTACTACAAATTTTAACCATATAATTTTTTATACTTTATCCTCGTTAAATTATTTATTTTTTATATTAGTTCATTTCTTTAAATTCTTAATAAATAAAACATATATGATGAAAATAATATATCTATCAGCTTATAATGCAAAGAAAATATGATTTTGTATCAAAAAGTTACTTTTTTACAGACTTGATTTCTATTTTGAAAAAATCTACAAATAAAGGAATATCCCCCTCAAATCAAGAAAAAATTGTGGTCCGTGAAGCCTGTTATTAAGAAAAGGCAAATTTTTATGTCAAAACCTTTTTTTTATGCTAATACTACTTCCGAATAATTACTCACCTACCCTACCTGAAAAATAGCCAGACCACCGAAATAACTTCCCGTTTTCTATTACACTTGAATAGTACTGCTGCTTGGTCTTTCAGCGTATTCACTGCCTAGATCCTCTAACCATATGAAGTTCATTAAAAGCACACTGTTTAAATCATTCAGTTCTCAAAGAGTCTTCAGTAGGCCATGCAGGCTCAAATTCATCAAATTGAATTACTTTTTCTAAGGACTATCGAAATCCCATCACAGCTATTTATTCTCTTTCCGTGTGAGTTGATGAAGTCAAGAATTGAATTTAGCTAACACATCTACGATTTCAAGATATATCTAGACACACTCAAAAGAAGTAAAATAATACTGAGGGTAAAAATATTTCTGAAAAGTACCCAATTTACAATAAAAAAATTAAAAGAAGGATATTTGTCCTTTAACAAAAGTTATATAGCTCAAAACCATGATTCGTCCAAGTTAATCCATTTAAATAATAATGCTAGACCTACTTACGTATACATTAGATTTCCGTGTTCAGAATACTAGCTTCGGTAAACAACAGTGTAATCACCGTATATTTCTCTCTGACGCATTTCAGACCTATGGTGCTCTAGCTCTAATGAATATATGGAAATGACTTTAGATTCATACCATTATTGCTTTCAAACAAAAAGGCATATGTCATATTGAAGAAATGAATATCTAGTAAAGTTATACACATCGTTGCTATATAATAAAGGAAATCATAGATACCAATACATTTTAACAATTTCTTACCATAAGATTTGTAGTGTTGGTAAGTATAAAATTATTTTTATTTCCGTATGGTTAATTATTAATGATTAATATTTAACAATAGATTTTTTAAATTTATATATTAGTTCTACGGCATCATTGACAGAATGAGGAAATAAGACTATAAAATAAACGAGTGGAAATCATTATATTTTAAATAAAACTATTGATGAAAACCATTGCCACCCAAAATTTAAATACACGCTAATAAACAGTGACAATTTCAGCTGTGTGACACCTCTATTGGCAACATTTTCAAACTAACTTATGAAAGCTGAAGAATGATCTCAAAGTTAATTTTGAACATTCTGCAAAGTATCTAAGAATGAATGAATGAATCTACAATGTAAAGTTGATCAGATAAAAATTCAACTAACACAAATTTTTGTCTTGTACTTTTTAATACCACGTATCTCCATCTAATTCCAGTCTGTTTCTGCAAACGATTTTGCAGATTCTACTTTTATTATTCATTGGAACGCTCATGTTTGTATTTCAGAGTCTTCACCTCTGGTGTTTTCTTCTGTTGAATGGGCTACGCAAGTAATTGTCCTGTAACTTCAAGTACGGTATTAAGCGAAGACATAGTCACTAATATTAAAACATTAAAAATGTTAAAAGCTCTTACGATACTACTGAAGCTAGGCACGAGAGAAAAAGACGCATTCGATTTAGAATCAATTTCATGCCCTTAGGCCAGAACTGTTCAATGGTCATCGAAACTACCTTAGAAAATACTATAAGCTAAAGAACCTCAACATTAGGAGCGTTTGCTCTAAGGATTCCGTAACGGAGTGACTCGTATCTAATCTTATAGGACATACCTGTAGCATCCACCCAAAGACGAAGAATTAGACCAGGTGTTGGTTGAGGTGAACCATAGGGAAAGAAAGGTGCAGACACCGTGAGGCAATACAGGATAAAAAGGGTCTGAGGAAACGGATTGAGAGCGAAATGGCTTTGAATGAGAACAGACCCGTAGCGAGAAATGGGAGAAGGCGGCAGGTAGGACGCACGGGTTGTGTGCTTGCAGGTAGCGGTAAATGTGCCCTCGAGGAGGGAGCAGTCGTGGAAAGGTGGCGGCATGAGAGATGGAAGGGTGCGGCGTGTCGGTGGGAGGTGAGGGAGTGAGTGGCTACAGAACCGAATGCATATGCTTTAAGTCTATCCGTGACAATTTTTGACTAATCAAATATTAATGCAAAAGATAACGTACACATATGTATGCATGTGTATGGTGTGTGTGCATTACGTCTATATAAATAGACAGGTGGGAAAAGGCAAAATCCCATCGGTGGTGGAGGGGGTAGAATATGAGAAATGGAAAAGGAAACATTGGTCAAAAGACGAGAAAAGGGCAATAATAAGATAGAAGAAACCTCTTTTCTTTTTCCTCTCGATCCAACCTCCCCACCCCGACACGAACTCTCCTTATGAAGTCCCCTCTCTCTCTCTCTTCGTCCTCCCCCTCTTGTTGGGTGGTCTCCATTGGACACGCAGTGCATGCTGGGAAGAACAAAACTGGGGATGAGAAAAAGCGGGGGATGTGAAAAGGAATCGAATGAAGGCGTCATTATGACTGATGTGCGTCATTTTGTGCCGCGTCTGTGGAGAGAGGGAGAGATAGAGAGAGAGAGAGGGAGGGAGAGAGAAGAGAAAGAATTGCGGCCTAGGGACGAAAGACTTGCGGAGTTGGGAGTGGGAGGCAAAAGGATTGCTTTCGAGCAAATGGGCATATTGGGATGGATTTTGATTCGAGACGGGAATGGTAGACGAGCTAGGTCTTCCGTGCGCTCGTCTTGGGATTGAGAGAAATGTGTGGCAGATGGGGGCTATTTTTTCGAGAGAGGAGAGTAGTGACTTAATATCTATAAATTATCAGGACAGGCATGGAAGACTGATCGTTTCGATGAAAGAAGAACGAAATATGGGTGGGTCTGAGAGAATACTTTCATATCACTTAGGAATGAAGTTACGGCAGCGAGCAAATTTGTATCGCTTAATTTTTAATTTTGTTTAAAGTTAGGTGAAGGGATGTGAGTTGTGGAAATTTCAAGGTGGGAAAGTCTCTTATTACAAGTATAATATTAAGTGTCCAATAAAAATATATTAGAGTCCAGGTGATCTAGAAGTGTACTTAATCTGAAATAATGGAACACTTGATAGAAATCTAGAAGAAATTTCTCAATAGATTTTATCCATTCCTTGCGATTCAATGAAGTGTGATGTGACGTTTTTAACCCATTCTCCTTTATTTGAGCAAGATAACTTGGGTTACTATAAAATTTTGGTAAAATATATAGAATTAAGTTTTCATAGTTAATAAGAGAGTATATAGGACCCCATTTAATATAAAATAACTATCATAATTTTTCTTATCTGGGCTCTTTATTATTTTTATTTCTTTTCTTTGGACGTTTAAGGAGTAATTTCATAGTGATTTACATAACTGCTCTGCGGAACCATTTGTGATAAAGTCAAATATCATCATGGGAAAGTTACTTTTACCGCGGGACATTTTTCAAGTGATTTTATTAGTTTTTATGACGAAAAAAATTCGAAATACTAAAACTAATACTATAATTATTTTATGCATGTATTATGCTTCCTAGATAGGGGTATATTCACAGTTCAGGCATCTTTAGTAAATCTTCGGATAGTAAACGGCTAAGATATAACTTGATTAACTGCGCACAAAAAAATTATTTCATGACGCAATTAACTGTTATAAAAATAGGAACTATGGTATCATTAAAAATAGTTAATTAAATGAAGCATATTATAAATAATATGACATCAGTATTAGTGGCATAATAATATAGTTGAGAAAAAAATTAAAATTGCAAAATATATTTTATTTCTACATTCCATTTTAACATATTACGATAATAATTCGTATATAACTCGGCTGCTTCTAATTCTTTAAAATCAATACATACGAGATTAGAGCTGAGAAAAGAACATTCTCATGATTGAAATTAATTCAATCTGAATAGATGGTATTTACGTGTGCGAATATTAATGGGTTTACATCCTTCAACCTGGTTTATAATTTCTTTTGATATTAAAAAAATTATTATTGCGCATTATTTTCAAGATTGAGAATGGTATATAGAATCGTACATATATACCATTGAACGAAAAATCTGAGGTGACTCCTTGGCACCATTTCCACTATATCCCAACTGATCATAAAGTTATTTCAAGACTCATTACGCACCTACTAGATTCCGCACTCTTTGCACGTTGCATACGGCGAGCTCCTTGCGACTTCGAGAAAGGAAATACGCAAAATCTCGGGTAACAAATCCCCAACTAGAAAACGCCGCCGTCATGCATCCACGCAAGCGGCGTCGGGCAGCGTGATAAGACAATTTTAGAAAAGGTGGGGCAAGTCAAACTGAACATTCGATCCTGAAGGTTGCGGAAAGGGAGAAGTCGCTTGTAAACGCGTTTGGCGGGATGGTGGTTGGGGTGCCCGGGGAGGACAGCCATCCTCTATCCCCGCCGATTGACTGACAACGAACCGCTCGCATCCCTCCTCCCGCATTCAAACAGCCCCCACACAAAACGCCTCCCATCCCCGCCTCCCAACCCCTCGGTGAGGGGATGCGTGAGTCCATACGTGTAAGCGCGGTGGCGCATAGTAGCCCACCCCCCACCACTTTGAACTGTGTGCACTGCGGCTTTGGGCTGTGCTTTCAGGGAGCCCTTAGGTGTCCGGATTGAGACGTCTGGGGAGGAAGTTTGGAGGAGGATGAGGCGTGAGGGATGGTGGGGAAAGGGACGGTAGTTACCGTGGGCCACCGGAGGGAGGGGGTAAGTTAATGATGGGAGATGAGAGAGAGAGAGAGAGAGAGGAGGGGAGGTGAAGAGGAGGAAGGGATTACGGGGAGGGGAGAGCCTAAAAGGTGCTTTCTTATTTTCTTTTTTCATCATGTCACTCCTGAGGGGGGGGGGCTTTCGCTGTTGTTGCAATGGGTGAGGAGGCGGGGTGAGGTGAGGTCAATTCCGCTCTACACCCTCCCATCGCTCCATTCGCCACCTCGTCCGCAAAGGGGTCTCTCCTCGAGGCAGCACAACAAACACGATCGTGGCGAGAGGGCACCGCAGTCACCAAGGGGCGGCAAAGTGGGTTGGGGAGTCCGACCGGGAGAGATCGACAGGAAGGAAAAGGCATCATTAATAACGGCGTCCGACGTGACGGAGCCACGGAAGGGGAGAAGGGATGAGTGCGGGGCCGAGAGGCATCTCCCCGGAGGATGTGGGACGGGGAGTCAGTGGGGGAACCGCCACGGAGGGCATTTTCTTCGATAAAGGCGTGTGTGCGCGCGGGATATTGAATAAGCCTCTGAGAGAGAGAGCGGGGGAAGAACCAAGGGCGTGCGCGGAGTGATTCAATCTCATGATAAATTCCTCTCGGTAATGTATACAACTAGCGTGGCGAAATAACAGATGCATGGACCACAAAGGAGTACAAAATACATTGGCAAGGAAGATAGCATGGGTTACATTATAACCAATTTTTTAACAATCCCGTCTATATCTTTAACATGCTCTGGGCTCCTGCCAAAAAATTTAACGCAAGGCTATACTTGCGATGGTCGCTATCACTTGGATCTTGATCAGGAGCTCAGCTATGGTGTAAATTGGACCCAGCAGACCAGTAGCAAAAAGGAATGGCCACCAGAAAGCAATTTACTTGGGAGAATGGATACATATATATTTTTCAACATACTTTTTGACCCCAGAGATATAGCAAGTAGACTCATTGCTCAGTAAAAAGTTTCTAAAATTCGAAACAGCGATGTCTTGGGTCTAATTAGGTAAGACCATTTATAAATACTGAAGTTCTATTAGCTGCTATTTGAGCACCAATGAAATAGGGTGTCACATATCACATAGATTAGAGTACGTCATAATTTCCTTCATACAACATATTCATCTATACAGATTATTACGCTATACAAGATGTACATTAAAAGTACCGAAATTCGGTTACTTTGAGTTCAGCTTAAATGGGTACAGGATATATGAAGAAAATGGATGTAAAGCTTACAGTAAAACTAAATCGCCACAATTATGAAAGTTACGGTATAAATTATTAATTTTTTTAACATCCTATCGATCGTGGGACACTCTTCGATAGACGTAAGGTAATATATGCGTTGATTTGTTTATTAAATTAGCTCAGTAAACGTCATATAGCATGAATTCAACACGACTAGGCGTTCAGAAATGCCTTTCCTCATTTCATCCTAACCTCCAGTCATCTCAAACCGATTCGCATCCAAAACATTGGCGATAAAATGCCAACTTTCCAAAGTTAAAACTTGAATTTCTTTTTCTTTGCTTTCTAAAATGTTGCAAGTCTGATAGGACCAAGGGTTCCATGGGTCCTGAACAATCCGTTAGAAAAGAATATGTTTTTATTGTGAATGAAAAATAGTTAAACCGTTATAACGTCTCCAATAACACCGGGGGAACTTCGGTATATCAAAAAAGCTAATAAGCTTTGCAAAGTGTTATTAGCGATAATCTAACATTAATGCCCCGACATAAGCCTTTCTTTCAATACTAAAAGACACTATGCTATACAACCATATTCTATAGAAGGTAGCCATAGAAAATATATATTATTTTGGCACTTACCCTCCATTCTACGAAGATCTACTTGGTGTGTGACGTCACAGAATATTTCCACTCTTTTCTGAAATTAAAAATCAGACATAATTTATACAGATTCGCCGAAACAATTTTAACTCCCCTCACAAAAAACTTTGTTTGAAGAAAATCTTGGGAATTCCATTCCACCTCATTTATTTACAAAGCAATATAAGAAACATTGAACCCAGTGTTACACATATTAGTCCTTTCGTCATGCACGAAATCTATTTATTTTTATCTAAACCTAATGTGAATGGTGCAACTAACCCCCCAACTAACATGAAGTACCAGCTGCCTGCCATGCAGATAATTTCTAATGAGCTTTTTAAAACGTACTTAAATTCATAAGGAAGTTTGGTACTTACCATATTTCAAAATGATTATAATACATACCCATAGCTTTTGTATTTATCAAATTTATTTCGATAAAATTAACTAGCTGATTGAATTTATTGAAAAATAAAGCAAAACTCTTCCGATATGTCACATATTTTCAACAGAATTTAGGTGCTAAGGCATTAAATTTGGGATACATTACTGCACTGATTTGCATTAAAAACAGGAGAAAAATACTGCATTATGAATAAAAGCTGTTAAATTCTGTTTACCTAGAATATGTTTCAATAAGAAATTCATCTCTTCAAGTAATAATGTAAATAATTAAATATATGTACTTGTTAATAGAATTTACTGAATACTAATGAGATATTTAATTGTCATGGGAATTCAAAATATTTACGCAACTTTACAAAAGATGCAAGATACCGCCTGAAAAGAGTTATTCCTTACACATGAATTTTAATGGGGGAATTCAGTTGGCAGAGAAAAGATTGATATTCAAAGAAAACGACTCGTTAGTGTTCTGAAAATATTAAAAGCAAAAAATATGATTATTTTTAATTAATTCACCTAGATGAAAAATAGAATGTTTAACGAAAAATGTGAACAGCAATAAATTTTCATTAATTATGTCTCTTTAAATATTCAGTAAAACTGGCGGTATTTAGTCTTTACGGAACCGAATTGCTGATGGAGCATTTTTAAAACCACAGGGTAATTTTGCTTATATAGCCCCTGTGCCCGAAACGCGACCGAAATTATGGTCCCATATTAAAACATTCGTTAAAAATCAGTCAATACTCACATTTCAACTTCATTTTACGATTCTATCGAGGGTAATGAGATGAGCGGGAGGGGGGGTGGAGTATTACAGATTAAGGCCACTTCTCGTTTCTAGGAAGGTTGGAGATCAGTTTTCAGAATATGAGAAAAAGAGTTATATGAAAATGAAAATTTCCCACATTCGGTACAAACAGAAAATGTTCTAATACCAACGTGATACAGTTTGAACGTCATTTAAAGTTTATAAGCGTGATAAGTGTCTCAGTACCACTCATTCTGAGAATACTTCACTCTACTATACCAACAAATAATGATTATATCTATTGTAGAGGATATTTACATAGAATAAGTTGTCTTTAATCGGTTTCAACTGTATAATTCAGAATATTCTTCCTCAATCTGCCACTATATACATACATTCGTAACACAAGATGCTTAGCAAATGATGGCAGCGCGGGGTACCTTCCAACGGTTTTAAATCTTGCTGGAAGTGACTGATGGATGGATGAGGGTACCATAATGGGGAAAGTAAGAGCAAGGAAAACAAATTTGAAATGGTAAAAATCGTGACCCTGAGGAAAAATCTTAAAATGAGGGAAGACGCAATTCGCTTGGACAATTCACGTGGGAGAACTATCGTTAGTGACACGTAAACCGTTTAAAAACAAAAATCAAATATAAGTATGTCGTACCCTCATTTACAGGCAATGATGCCAAAATATGATATGATACCTATGTGATCTATTACTTACATACTATTCAATTCCATTCCATTGGTCTCGTTCAGCGGTGCTTACGAACATTGCAAAAAACATTTAGAGGTATTGATGGTTGCGGGTGACCTCACCTGATGGTCAATCGTTTCAAGCCTGAGTACGATCTTTTAGTTGCAGCGGAAGCGTTCGTAGACCAAATAATAGTGTTGGATTGGCACATACGAATTCAAACGCCCTCTCGGCTAACATTGCTCGAGTACTTACTGAATGATCGCCCTATGATTCGTGTCACTTTGGGTGATTACAACCAGTAAACCATACACATTCTCCAGAACTATGAGCGGTAAAGGTGAGAAATAAGTATTTTGGCAGAAATACTTATTTCTAACTTTTGAAACTTGATTTTAACGCCTATTCTTTGTGTAATTTGTGCGAAAGAGAGTCCCAAAATATCTTATTATGCCGTCTTTTCACCTGTCTACTTCTTCTGTCAGTGATAGGGGTAATTAAATATTTTATATTCAACACCATTTGTGAAAAAAAACTTCTGTTGTTGAGGAGTTTTAGCTATAATAAAAGTTACCGTATGGAATTCAAATTCGATGTTGAGTTCAGTAAGAATGGCTAAAAGTAATCAGAATACTAATACACTGCATACTTACCAGTACAATGAAATATAAAAAAATGTTATCTTTGAAAAACAACTTCTTATAATATGCCTAAGTATAAAAAAGAATAATATCCGGCAGGATATTTTATCGATAAAAGTTCGCGGTTCGAGTCCCACCTTGGGTTTTTATGTGGTATTAGATTTGATATTTTGTCCTGACGAAAAGCCAAGAGTGGTATACCTGAATTTGAGAATCATAAGGGCCACCTCAGATGTCCAGCACGAAAAAAATGAGAATTTATTAAATTTCCTAATTAGATCCTTATCAGTAACTACCTATCTGCATTCCTTACTTAACCATAAGGTGTGGAATAATGGACAGAAATAATGCCTAGGTCTCGAGTTCATCATACGCTGGCTCTGTTTAAGTTACGATCTTGTTAGTGATGATTGGGTGCGGTACCGTTGAAAATGAGACACGGGGCTATACAAATCATCTCCGTCTCTCGGAAGATGTAACGAAGTCGCCTAATGATCCTAATCAATGCTCACAATACCCAAAGCAGAGAGGCCGGCCGCACCCTGGGGCAAAAAACATATGCTTCCATCAATCTCAAAATTAGTTACAACATGCACTCACGTACGTGACATCCTCGAGACCTTCCCATAAACTCATTAGATAGAAAATTTATCCACTTCCGATATATTTCAACTCGCCGCCACCCCCGGGCCGCCACCCATTTTCGATCTCTCATGAATAATTACGCCCTCTTCCGTCTCCCTTATCCTTAGCGAACAATAACGCTCTCTTATCTCCTTTCCTTCCATTCTCCGCCTCCCACCCGACTGGGCCCTCCTCCCGCAATCCATGAATGAGATCCTTATACACATCGCCCCCGTCACCACGGAGAATCCGATGAACCACTCGCCCCTACGCACCTGTAACACCCCAACTTATCATCTCAACGCACCACGCCCTCTACCCTCCCCCTTCCCCAAGCCTTCTCCGACACGCCCACCTACCCCACTTCTTCCCAGACGCCCCTCCCCGCTCCCAGGCCTTCCTTCTCCCTCGAAAACCCCTCGACCTCCGCCCCCTCCCCCATCCACATCATTTCTCCCCGGTCTCCTTCACCGAACTCCCTCGTTCCCCCCCGTTCCTTCCCCGCTCTTCCTTCGCCCTGGTCCTCAGACACCGCCATCCCTTCTTCCCTCGCTCGAGTCCTTTGTGACGTCTCCGTACAAACTTCCAAAAGGTGCGGACGTCTATGCCGCGTTCCCTCCTCTCCCTCCCTCGGCTTCGAACAATTCATTCGGAGCCATTCATGACGTCACAATGGCTCGTCGATAAGCTCGCGGTGGCTGGAGGACTGGGACATAAATTTTCATTAGGGGGCCGTTAGTTTGGGATGTCGCCGTCCCTCGTCGCGAGATGCTCCGCTCCTATCGAGGAGGTTGCGTTACGCGTGCACGAAACAAATGAAATACGCGTGCGCGTACTTGCCCGAGTCGAGTGAAAAAAAAACGGTTTCCCTCGCCACGAATTATTTTTTCAGCGTCGCTGACTTAGTTTACTGCCATTCATGACGGTTACATTATCCCCTCCAGATTCACACTTCACACTCTGGAATTCTTGTGTTTTGATGAATAGGGAAGTCTCCGGCTGATTTAAACATCTTTATTATACCCACAGAATTTCGTTCCTTGGAATATGCGCAACATAATGATGGGCTAAAATAAATATTCCAATTCAAAGATAAAGTGAACATTAATAAAATGAGCACATATTTATGAACCACGACGACCACAAAGAATCACCACTGAATAAAATGAAGAACAATCATAAAACAAATGCACTTGGTTTGGTAAATGTATATTGTACCAAAGTCTCAGTCTTGGTTCTGAGAAAAGCAAAATAAGCTCAAAAGAGAAAATATGGCTAAATTATGAAAATATCTTTGAAATACTCTCCAATTTCTACAATAATGTAATTAATGGCTGATGTCTTTACATCTCTTAACAAATGCAATTTATATCACTCGTAGTATGATAAGCATACCAGGTAGGTCGAAGGGTAGGAGTGATGGTTTTACGCTAAATACCCTCTTGAGGAAGGCAACGGGAAAACACCAGTGGTGAATCCCTAGAAAATATGATGGACAATAATGCTTTGTTGTGCTATGGCAATATGATATTTAAAAGCATTGTGTTTCACATTAGTTAGGGCTTAGGAGTACAGTATTTTGTTGTGACAGGGTCCATAAAAACCTATATTAAACCGGTAGACTACAGAAAATAATAATTAGGTATTGCTATTTGATCATAATGCTAATTTGAGTACAAATTTGGATCATTCCTGAAAATTACGAAGTCATGGGCTTCCAAGCATTGAGGAACAACGAAAACACATTCTGCTTGACAAAGAGTCATTGGTTAGCTCTTCATTCTTTCTATCAGAATTTACATATTTAGACTGGCTTTACTCCCTTTACCATTTAGCCCCCTTGCCATAGAGACTAACTTGAATTACACCCTAGATCATCCCACTATCTTCGGATATCTCTACTATTAATGATTTCGCCAGTAAAGCCGTTTCTCTGACGAATTCTCTACAGCAGCCATTACTATCACTTCATTCATGTCTCTCCTATCCACCTATTGTGTCAATACTTCGCCATAACTAACCTCAGAGAGCTCCAATCTATGCTAATGAACTTCCCACAAACCCTAGGGTTCTGAAACGTACTAACCAAAGCTCTGTATCGATTATATACCTATATTACCTGTTTTCTTTCTGTCTTAAACTCGAATTCTTATAATTAATTCTATTATAATTAAAACTACTTATTTATTTCCCAAGTTTTCTCGTCATTTCATCCATAAAAAACCCATTCCCATTAAAAAATACGTAAACGGTTTCATTCACTACAATGTGTAATGTTCTGCTCGAATATTTAACGAAAAGTTCACACTTTTTAAGGATCCAATTAGTTACTTGCCTATTCTGATGATGATTTTCAACCCATATATTTCACAGTTATTTTGTATTCCTACTAAAACTTTGCATTGCAAATCTAGCTGAAAACTTGATCTATCATCTATTTCATTCCAACCGTCAATCTACCCTTTTTTCTTACCTTCTCTCTTGCACATTTGCTAATAAGTCACAGGGATGATAACGGATAATTATTTATTTCTTCACTGATCATTAGGTCTCATATACATTCATTATCCTTTGCTTTTTCATCGAGCAGAGGTTGTTGAGAGATATTCAATTTTCTAACCCTAATTCCGACTAATTGAAGCGTTGATTAAAATATGATGTTTATTGATATTTAAATTACTCAACAGGAAAGCAAAATTGAATATACCTCTTAGCATAAAAGGCAGCATGGAACTTGTTGGACCACTCTAAGGAAGGCATTGAATTTTATTCCAATTTCGGATATTGATTTATATTTTGAATCACATTCTAATGACTTATCCTAGCATATGGACGTAGTGTGGACGTAGAAAAAATAACCCTCTCGGGACGTTATTACTTGCAAAATAAAACATTTTTCACCAGAGGGTAATATAAAATTTATTATAACCAAACTTCCTCTGT
Organism: Hetaerina americana; assembly: GCF_022747635.1. Taxonomy (NCBI): domain Eukaryota; kingdom Metazoa; phylum Arthropoda; class Insecta; order Odonata; family Calopterygidae; genus Hetaerina; species Hetaerina americana. Next base: position 24,715,214 of record NW_027287095.1, on the reverse strand, counting down.
GTTCGCCAATTCCTTAGTAAAATATCATTTTATTTATTTCATCAAAATAGTTACTGCATAATGATAATTTGAACTAGAAATCACACTAATATAATCGATGCCAAAATTATATTTTAATGATTTACAATTCTAAATAGATAGTTTTAAAAAGTATAGGAAGTAATCAATGCATGAACGTGTACATCAATCTAATGTCACTGAAGATCATTCAAAGCTTATGTATCATCAAGTTATCATAAGGGTAATGATGCTGGTATATTAATGGAAAATTTCGTCTCAATTCCTCATGGAAATGTTTTCGTCTTGATTCCTAATGGACATTTTTCTGTATCAAAGCACTTTGGATTTGCAACACCGACGGAGTTGCCCTTCATTGATACTATGAGGGATGAAGTATGTGAAGAAGATGAGGCAACGGGAACGAAGGGTTGACGCGGAAGAAGAGGAATGTGGGATGAACAAAATTAGCCATGGTAAGAGAAGTGGAGGAGGAAGTAAAGGAGAGAGAGAGCGATAAGGACGAACAACGCCCGAACGGAAATGAATTGTGTTAAGGAGACGAAGGGCAAGTTGGAGTTGGGCTTGGGTGTCGGTGGGACCGAAGCTTACTATTGGCGGAGGAGGGCGCAGGGATTAAGAAAGAGATCGGGGTCAGTGGATTGGAAAGATAAGCCATATAGAAGGAAAGGGAAGGAGGGACCCGTGTCTCTTTCCTTTCTCTTTAACCCTTCTCTCCGGTCGAACACTTTACAATGTCCGCAATAAGCAAACCCTGATCACTCCAGCATGACCTTCTCATTCCCAGCAGTAATCACTCACGTCTTCTCAAGGAAGTTCTAGCACCCTCCCCTTTATCTCCCGTTCCAAAGGATGGTAAGAAGGGAGAGAAGGTGGAGGGAAAAGCAAGGCGTGATGACTGAGAAAGGCAATCGCGATGGTTTCGTGGCTGGGTGAAGACGAAATTAAAATATTTGAATTTATTGCCACCTCGAATTCACCGGTGTCTAATTAGCGATTATAATGAGTTTAAAATCAGCGCGTTGTCATGGAGAAACTCGAGTATTTTATCTTGTTTCCTATGAAACTGTATTCACAACACATGACACAACCTTCTGGGGTAGATGGGATTAATGTCTAGATCAATCAGTGATGCGTCGAGTTTATGTTAACACAATATTTTGTAGAGGATAATGCACCTTGGTCACGTGTCTAACAGAATCATATTACAAATTGATGGTGAATATATTTCAGGAATAGTAAGACGCGATGGCAATAATGTGTTGAAACCAGAATTATTCATTTTGGTTTTCAAGACCCTCCGACGGGTGGAATCGACCTCACTGCGTATTTGTACCACCATACCGGTGATCATACATTGGATTTGGATCTTTGGATTCTTATGTTAGATATCTAATCTTTGGCTAAGGAATAATCATAGAGAAACATTGTCATAACATTCGTCAAAAGTTCAACATTTCAACAAAAAAATCTATTTGTTTATTAACACCGAAATATAATATATAAATTGATACTTTTTCCTCAATTTTAATCGACTAATTCAAATTAACGACCTTTTCTATAAGTTTCAGTCCTAAAGGATGAAATCTTTACTGAAGTATCCTCGATCATTCGATCTAAAATTCAGCGCAGCCTTCGTCCAATAATCGTTGCTGCTACCATTCGAGATTGGTAAACACCACGGAAACAAGGAATGCATCATCGTCTCAGGTGGTAAACACATTCGTCTTAATTAATGGTAATGATACGGAACAGGAATCGACGGGGGACCTCTATGCGTCTAGAACAGGGCGATTTCAAATGGGTGGTAAAGGAACAAATTAAATAGTAAAAGCCGTCGCGAACGGAGAGACATGACTGCATGAGAAAGAAAGATTAGCGGCGTAAAACAGAAGTATAAGAAAATATTTTCTTCCTGCATTACCCGAGAAACGATTGGCTATGCCCCGAAGGCGTGAGGTATAATCTAGGAAAGCGAGTCCTTGTGAGTGATCGGACAAGGAGGTCGGGGGAGGGGGGGGGGGTCTGTATTGAAAGGAAGGCGACGCGAACTCTTGCTAAGCCGAGTGGCGTTCGGAAGGAAACGAAGTTAGGCGGGAGCCGCGGCGGGAGACGGGCAGGCAAAGTATCGGTTCAACAAAGGCGGGAGGTGGGGGTGGCAGTGAGGGTCAGAGGGTGCTTGGATAATAGAGAAGGGTACTGGGATGAGTTGAAGGCGGAGGGGGAGGAGGAAGAGTGTAAGGGCGTGATCCTCATCGTCGGCGTGAAAGAGGGGCGGGGAAGTGGCGAGCCGGCGGAGGACAGGGCGCTAACCGAAAGGGGGTGTGGATCCCCTCAGGTTGGTGGGTGGACTGTGAAGGAGGGGGAGGCAGGGGGGAATAAAAGGTGCCGGACGCCGAATGCGAGAGCGAAGCGCAATGGCCATTTCTTTATTCATTTGATTTTAAATCTATTCCACCGTCTCCCGTCCCTCCATCTCCACCTCCTCGTTTTTATTCCTCAAAGGAGAATTAGCACACAAAGGAAGGCTGCTTATCCGGAGTGTGGGTTGGTTGGTGTGAGGGAATGGGGAGTGGGAAGAAGTTCTCGGAGGCCTTGTAGTGGGAAGGGAGGTGGGAGGTGGTAAACGAACGAAGCCAGCTCCGGCTTGCCCAGGTTTCCCGTAGGAGTGAGACAATAAGAATAGTATGTAAGCGCGGTGATTGCTTTATTCATATTATTCTTTTGGCAAAAATAAACTACATCTTTTGTTTACCTTTAGAATTCCTCCGCACTTGCTCCACGATGCTTAGGGCTTCTACTTCTTTTTTTTCCCTCATTTTACCACACGTCTTCCTTTTTTTACCTCTCCTGTTTGAGACACCATGCCCGTTTTGATCTAGTTCCCTGGCATGAAAAAGCCTCCGTCTCATTGCTTCCATGACCTTCTTCCTTCTTTCCGACTGTTTGCTTTTGCTCTCCTCCCGCCTGTTCCTTTTCACTCGACCAAACTGCACCGTAACTTTTGAGCTCAGGCTCCACTATTCTTCGACTTCTCCCCAGTCTCTCCGACCCTTACCCTTTCTGACCAACAATTCTACCATTTTAAAACCTCCTCTTGCCCACCTCATTCCTTGGATTCGCTTTCCTTTTTCAGACGAAGAGAGCGCCAGGGAGAGGAATTAAGTAGGGGCGACAATGGGTCCGCCTCCCCCTCTCCTCCCCTCCTTAACAATGGGCCAAAGGGCGCGCGCGGCGTCGGTCCTTATCCACCTTCGGTTCGATTGTTCTGCGACTGGAGGGAGGGAGAAAGAACCATAGGGGTTTGTTAGGAAGGATGGGAAGTTAAGGTTGCTAATGCATCTGATGATCTTCGAAAGGAAGTTATGGGAGTAAATGAACCCGGAGAAACGGGTAAGATGGTAGGAAAAGGGAGGATAAGGGTGAGAGAAACGTCGGTGAAAACGGGTAACACGGGAACGAATGAATATCAGTGATTTTGTGCTCCGAGTTTGAATAAAAGTGAAAGCAAGCCAATGGTCAGGTTGGGATTTACTCCTTCTTAATAATGGCGTAAATGTTGTTTCAGAGCTGGTACACTTAATATTGTCACCTAATGTGAGTCTACGTGATTTATCGATGAAAATTCAAAGAAATACGGAAAATTTTCGATAATTTAAATGAGTAAAAATGTAAAATTGTAAAAAGTCTAAATAACCGATTCACTTCAGAGTTTTTGCTCGCAAGAGAAAAGAAAAACCATGAAATACTAATAAATAAAATAAAGGTTGAGTTTTCATAAGTGTTTTTGCATACCATTAGGAAATCTTCGTAAAAGAATACTACTACCATCTTGTCAATTTACAATTTCCCGGGATAAATAAGAAGGCGAGCAGGGAAACTCTTTTTCTGTATTTCTTAATGTCAAAAGAAGTAGTAAAATCCACACCAGTTATAATCTCCATTTGAATTTCAATTCGAAAATTGGTTGGCTACAGTCTTCCATTCTTCCCTTTCTAAAGCTAACTCGAATAAGGCCTGAGAGCTCTTCCTAGTATTGTTCTTCTTCGACCTTCTTCATGGGCCTTCCCTTTTATTATGGCTCCACCAAATCCATCATGACTCATGATGTACCCGATCTATCTGATTTTTCGTAGGCTTACGGCGCATCATATTAACTTCGTGTCTCCTCCACTTCTGTACACTTCCTCGTTTATCAATTTATCTGCCCATTTTATCTTCGGCGTCGGTCTCCACCACAAGGTTTCAAAGACTTCTTGTCTGACCCGCTTTTCCAATCTCACTGAACTATAGAGTGCCATTACCCCATGCGAATGCTTTCATATATTGCTTCCTTGTTGGTAAGTTTATCTCCTTTGGGCATACTAGTGCATCTTCGTCATAAATGCCGTCACAGCTTCAGCTAATCTTCACTTTATATCCGTTTAACCTCATCCATCTCAGGCTGTGCAACTTCCTAGGTCCGTGAACTATTCCATTTGACCTAATATTTGTTCTCACAAAGAAAAAAAATATGCTCGCAATTTCTCTTTCCCGAAAACTAAAATTTTAGTTTTCTTAATGCTGATTTTTATGTTTTGCACTAACTTGGTCCATTCTATAAGTTAAGAAAGTTATGAAGGTATTTGACATTATTTGATATTGCAAGGATGTCATTTGTGAAACGAGCCATGGGAATGATTTTCACATTCATCCAAATTCTTTTGACGCTTGCTTCTTTTGCTTCATTTATTTCCTCCGCCAAGCAGGAGTGATACGATAGGCAGTCAGTGATGGTGAGAGATTACATCCCTGTCTCTTTTTGTATTTTCGATTTTTTTCCTTTCTTACGTTCTTTATTTATTTAGCATATATTTTCTCCATAATCCAAGCCCAGTGTTTCCAGAAAGTTAAATATCTTGTTACACTCTGCATTATTTAAGACCTTTCTCGAATCCTAAATACAGATTGATTTCCTGAATGTTTTTCTTGAATAACCTCCATCTAATGATTGGTATTATAATTTTTGTATCTTGTGACACTAGGCTCAACATATTTAGACCCCGTTTTCTTCAATATTGCGTTGTTACACTCCTCAAGTTTATTTATACTTTAAAACTTTCATTGTATCTGCTCATTAGTCGTACTTCAAATAGACTTTTTCGGCTTTAACTTAAAACGCCTTGAAAATCCCCATGTTGATTAAACCACCCTCCAACAGGTCTTTCCCTCAAGTCAAATTTTATTCCCATGGGCCATGATGTAATTTTTTCCACGAGCGATAAGAGATCAGAATAACAATGTCCGTCAGCGTTAGGGGTAAAAATATTCCGGTCAAAATTAGTCTGGTGTATATTCACTCCCTGCCATACACCCTAACAGTGTCTTGCAGGGCTCTTAAAAAATAATTATATTCGCAATTACATATCTAATATTATTTATTTCAGATTTTCTAAAGACAAGTTAACTCTTAACTATCCTGTAGGCTGTTTAGATGTTCCCTTCTTCAGGTTGTGATTGATTTTTTGGCAGCAGCGCTTTATCCAATCTTCCTTGGTCTAATATTTTTCTGCAAAATTTGCACCATATTGCTTAGAGATGGTTTTATTTCTGCAAATTATTGGTAAAAAACCGATTGAAATAAGAACTCCAGTTTTAAGAAATAATTTATCAATGATTATCGATCGGTATTCCATAGTTTTTCTCGTTGAATTTACCTAAACGAAGATTTTCTTTCGACCACCCTCACAAATTAGACCTAATTACTATATTAATAAATACCTAGGCGTATAGGTTAGTTCCTTTCCCACAAATGCGTAGCTTTAATATTTTAGATGAATACAGACAATTTGCTGGTCAGTATACGTATAAGACATTTAAGGGCAAAGTAAGTAAATGCATTGTTTGATCTCATTAAAAAATGACACCTCGTTAATTAAACTACGATTGCTCGTCAATGCTCTAGCTAAAAAGAATGTAGAGAAAATATGAATGATCTTAAAGGTGCCTGGGAATAAGAAGTTCTAAAATGTAAAAAAATGAACCTTTAATCCTCGCAAACATTACCACAACTTATATTAAGGAACAACTGTTATTATATGGCACAAATATATGGTTGGAGATTTTCGGCCGTATTAATATGACAGATTAAATGGAAATCTGTTTCTTTAATTCTCTCAGCAAGCCCTTTATGTTCTCACACCATCGTTTAACTCAAATAAAACATTTGCAAAATGACTAACAAGTTAACATACGATTTGAACGCTTAAGTGTCTTAGAATTTTAAGTATAGACTCTACGGAAATGACAATGTTCAGTAAGAAGAGATATTGATCATAAGGATAAACAGGCCACTAATACTGCCCATAATAATCCTGAACTATATAATTTATTATATTAATCAAGTATCAAATTAATGTGAATAAGACGGCCGGGTACTCAATAGTGGGTTAAATGCTGGTCTCATAAATTAAAGAAGCCAGATGTGAGCCCTGCCATCTGTAGTCCGTAAACTTTGCCTGTTTCGTCCCTCGAAAATACCCATCGGGACCCCCAGATACATGTGCTAATAGTTACCTCCACAGGGACGTTTTTCAAAGATTCATATTTATTTAAAACGCAGACTCAGATTCTCCACTTAAAACAGGTCACTGTGCAATACACTAGGTACATAAATATCCGGATTTTTATTCATTGCAAGTATTATTGTAATGGTTAGGTGTGAATTCATAATAATGCAAAGTGGCTGAAATTCTGTGAAATGAAATACGGCACCGTTACGATATAGTTGGGTAGTTAATTGACAACGAAGAAAAAACTGCCCATTCAAATACACATAGGACACATTCTGGAATTAGAATTTTATGTGAATTCTACGTAAATAATATAATTGAATATGTTTTCTAAATGTGGAATTCTACAGAATATGTTTACGTGATGTCATCACTTGTGAGCTTTTAAACGATGATATATTTCATTTGGGTTCAATAAGAGCATTATTGGAGAAAGTAAAGAGAAATTATTATTTAAACTAAAGAATATATTCATCTAAAAACACAATGCACATCAGAAAGGACGGTGTGCATTGTGTTTGAAACGGTTCCATACAATAGGATCACTCCTATTGCGCTCTAAATCATTTTCTGAAAGAAAATTAAAACTCATCTGATCTAATTTAATCACACCTGATTCTTTTGGCCGCACTCTGCCATGATTGTTTCGTTCTTGAGATTTTCCCAAAACGCCTGAGTAATTCTGCAAGGATATTAATATACAGGATATTAATAAACAGGATATTAATATAATCCCTGCATTCGCAGGGCTAATTCAATTTCGTTCATCTTAGTATACTTTCCATATCTGCATATATTTCTTGGACCCAAGCTATTGGTTAACATTATGGGAATTATTTCTTTATCTATTATATATATATATATATATATATATATATATATATATATATATATATATATATATATAGATTTACCGTCTATTCTTACTAGACACTAAATGATAAATTTACAATATATTCTCTTTCCGGTATAATCATTCATTTATAATATTTTTTATTAGGTAATCTACCGGTTAAGGTAGGTTTTTGGATGACATAATTACTAATTAAATAATTTGTGACCCCTAGTAAAACACAACATCCTACTTTGCAGCAGGTCCCTCTTCAGCTCTGAGTACTTTCTTCCTCCCTTCATCCCGTCCAACATCCCTATGCTGTTCCTTCCCTTTCCTCGTTTGCCTAACATTCTCCCCTCAATTACAGTCTTCAACATCCCGCTGCCGGTCAATACCCTCTTCAGCCACTTTTCTTGCCTCCATAGGATTGCTCCCAACAAACCCCTCTCTTCGCCCACCATACCAAGTACTTCCTCGTTTGTTTTCTTCTCTGTCCATTTCACCTTCTCCATTCTTCTCCACACCCACATTTCAAAAGCCTCCAGTCTACGTCTATCCCCCTGCTTCAATGACCACGTTTCCGCGCCGTACATAGCTACGATCCATATCAAAGTTTTTACGAGTCTTATCTTAATATCCTTACTCAAAGTCCCTGTCATCAACTCCCTCCTCCTTGTGAAAGCCTCTTTGCCTAGGGCAATTCTTCCCCTTACGTCCCTACTACTTTGACCGTGTTGGTCCAAAACACTTCCAAGATACGTAAACTGTACTACCTGCTCTAGTTTTTGCCCTCCTATTTTTATGTTTAGCTAAGCCTTTTTCTTTCTAGAAAATCGCATAACCTTTGTCTTATTAATATTGATTCTCATCCCATACCTTTCGCACTGAATTTCCAATTCGCTCAGCAATGCCTGCAACCCCTTGGCTGACTGACAAAGTAAAGCTTGGTCATCAGCAAACCTAACTGATTTTACGAATTCCCCGCCTACTTTCATTCCTACTTCCAGTTCTTCCCTTGCCTCTCTGATCATTTCCTTTGCATACAGGTTGAACAGCAACGATGATAATGGGCAACCCTGCCTTACACCTCTTCCTAACACTGCACAACCGGATTCCCCGTTCCCCACTCGCACCTGAGCAGTCTGAGACATGTGCAGATTGCTGATTATCCTCCTTTCCCTCCAATCTATTCCTATTTTCTGCAATATAATCATTAGTTTTTCCCAATTCACTCTATCAAACGCTTTTTCGAAATCTACGAAACATGCAAATACCTCCTGGTTGTGTTCTATATTCCTCTCGATTAATAATCTCATTACTGCAATGGCATCACGCGTACCTCTCCCCTTCCTAAACCCAAACTGATCATCCCCTAAGTAATCATTTACCCTACTCTCTATCCTTTTGTTTATGATCCTGAGAACAACTTTAGCTGCGTGGGATATCAAACTAATTGTCCTGTAGTCCTCACATGACGTGGCCTTTACCTTTTTCGGAATAGGAACTAAAACTGATCTCACAAAGTCTTCCGGCCAGATTCCCTCCTCATAAATACTACGGATCAACCCATATAGCCTCTTCCTCCCACATTTTCCTAAATATTTCAACAGCTCCGCGGGAATGTTATCCACCCCCACGGCCTTATTTAGTTTCATCTCCCTTAATGCCCTTTCTATCTCATTGTCTAATATGCCTGGACCTAAGCTATCTTCCTCTACGTCAATTTCCTTTTCTATGTCTAACTTTTTTGGTCTAAGCTCTTTACAATGCATTTCTTCTACATCCATCTCTCCTTCCATTTCTCTTGGATCTTTCCTGTGTCAACTATTACCTTACCCGCCTTATCTCTAACTGTTAGCATAGATCTCTCTTTCTTACTTCCCGATAAAGATTTAACTTTGCTGTACAGCGCACCGATTTCACCCTTCCTCTGCAGACTTTCTATATCCTCGCACTGCGTCTTCCACCATGCTTCTTTTGCTTTATTTGTTTCCCGCCTCAATTTATTGTTTAATCCTTTGTACTTCATTTTGCCTAATTCTATATTTACATTCTTCCATTTTTGCCGCTCGTCCATCTATGTAATCTTCTCATTTATCATATACTGACATTTTTTATTTACGTTCTAACGATTCCGGGGTAGAATAAAAAGTGAATATTACCATATTTTTTTTTAGGTTTTCTCATTTTCTCGTCAATGTTTAGTTAATGCCCCAGCTTTATTTTAAAATTTGTGTACATATCGTTTAATATCAAACTAAAACATATCACTCATCTCCTATGCATTTTATGACTTGTTATTTCGTTTGATGTTCAACGGGAAAAATAAATTGTCATACGAAATGAGACACGCAGTTATTGACATTCATACATCAACCTAACACCAGACTAAAATTAATTTTAATATCCTTTATTATTTCAGATGTAATTGAATGACGTGCGTCATTACTGTTATTCCAAATTCATAGATCCTCATCCTTACATGAACAAAGCCTTAAAAACAACCTTTATTTTTCTTCTTTGTACCAATGAATTCCGGATTTCGAACCGACAGGTTTTATACTTACACTCGTGGAATCGTCTTCACAATTGCTTCCCCTTTCAGGTTTTTATGCGACGGGCTTAGGAGAGCTGTCGTGAATCTCCCCACGCCTCACGAAGTCGAAGACCCATTCGGAAAAATCTTTCTCTCGCCCGACCACCGCCACCCACCGACTCACCCCCCTCCTCCTTTTTATGCCTTGTTCCCCTTACGAACAACCCCTTCAAATCCTCATCCACCACCCCTCCCCGTCCGAATGTGAATTACGAGCTTGGCCACAAACGTGTAGTCGACCGTGTAAGAGCCGTTTCCAACCATGCCTCCCACCCGCGACTCGCCCCTCACTCTCCCACCAAACCTTCCCACCTTCCTTAACCCTCCCAATACCCCATCCCAATCCTCTCCTCCCCGCCTCCCTGAGTAATGTGTCTCTGATTGAGCAATATTGTTCTCGTACCCTCGTCTCTCTTCGGAGTCATTCCTCCCACTCTGACGGAACGAACTACGAACTCCCCCCTCCCGCCAGCCACCGCCCACCCCCCTTTCCCTCTTCCCGCGATCCCCACCCATCGTTTCTTCCTTCCTTCCTTTCGGGCCGCACGAGTAATACCTCGAGGGTATGTATGCCAAGCAAGCCCCTCCGACCCGCTGCTGCACCACCCCACTCCTCACACACGGATCGTATAAACCTTTCCTCCTCCCTTTCTCTCCTATATCCATTCATTCGGTCTGCATCCCTACTCTTCGGTCGCGTCCTACCTCCCGATCCCTCATTGCTCTCGGCCGGGACTCTGCTCGCGCCCACAACATGCCAACCATTTATTCCCCCGGTGTTCTCAGCCGTCCCTCGATATTCTTAACAGCCTTTTACCCGCGGATCTCGTCACGAACGCTCGGGCTCAGACGTGGATCACCGGGACTCAATGGTTATGACAACGTGGAAGGGAAGGAAAATGAAGAAAAGAGATAAAGGTATGTGTAGATAAGAAATAAAAATCTGACCAGTCGATAGAATGGCCTAGTAAAGAAAAATGCGTCACAATCGATATGAGATAGCGCACATGTGATATTAGTGCTTTGATATTAGTGGCAGTTAGTGGCTCTAGATTACCATAAAACTTTCAATACATGATGTAATTAGAACATATGCAATGTTATTATAAACTGTTTCTGAGCGCAGAGCCTTGCACGGTACGATAGCGAAAACATAGGGTGTAGGAAACATGGAGGAAATAATCAAGTTACTTAGTGATCAAATAAGCATTTTTAGCCGGAAAATCTAAGAAATCCAAAAAATATTCTTGGGGTGATTTTCTCGTTTCAGGGAGTTCATTCGAGGTTTATCAGAGAAAAATAGGTCTAATTACAGTTTTATTGGATATGGATTTAATCGGTGCTGGCATTAGTACTGCAAGATTTACTCATAATTCTACCCACCTACATATCGAGGGGCTTTACTAGTTGTCTGTCTCAAGACTGTTTCAAAATGAGGCAACCCTCGGAGAAAAAAAATCAAAATAAACGTTTCGCTACGTCGCGCAAACATCCATCGCCAAATCAAGATTGGAATTGAGGGCTTAAAAACGCTCTTTTGCTGAGTATAGTAAAACAACACCTCTTTATACCAAGTATTCTTTACAGAAGAAGGGAAGATGCATAACATCTCACTTTTTCCTGACAGTAGGATTACCATATGTTACATTAGACACACGGTAAAACGAATAATGAGATTAAACAACCACCTGAGTGCTCTCATGGGGAGATCTTATCCCATCAAACGATACTTTCAATAAAAACGGTCATTTGAGCCAGAATCAATGTCTACGATTATTTTTGGGCACTCACTTCCAAATTATATTACGGAGAATTATTATGGAATAATCTAAAAATTTACTAAAATAAAATTTGAACACATGCTCCATAGAGTTTCACTGATAAAAGTATTTGTATTGATGGGCTAGAATTTTTCCAAGAGCATTGGTCATACGCAAATAATTTCCATCCCATGCCCATGCTTAAATTTGTACCCATTGGTGGGACAAATGCCCGTAGCGCGATTCCATCGAGACCCGACAGTCCATTATCCAGCCGCTAGCCACTCGACGGCATTGAGCGGAAGAAAAAAGATTTTATACTCGTGCACCCGTAGCTGCTTATCTTTGTTGAATTGATTACCAAGAATGATGAAAGTAAAATAATCGATAAAAGAAAAAGGCGCAATTATTTACAGCAAGCCCATTGAACAAACTTTATATCCAAGTGGATAATTACAAATTAATTGCGTAAATGTTAATTTCACCAACAAATATGATTATTTCAGTGTTCTCAAATTATTTTGGAAAAAAAATAATTTTTTAATGTCATTTCTCTCTTACACTTATTCCAAAGACTCTTACACATATTTAAGTAAAATATGATCTGAAAATATTCATTCTTGTGTCGAAAAATTATCCATGCCTGCAAAATGTACTGAAATACGGAAAGAAGATCGTAACGAAATGCCATTTATCTGAACCGGAATAAAACCACATAATCAGAAATTAAAAGATATTCAAACTGAAGATTTAATGTTTTACATTTCACTATTATCACAGGAGAAATATGAAAATTAAATCTTAAAATTCTAGGACATACTTCGTAATCATATCCGATAAACGACATTTTAATGCATTTACTATATATTTCCAGTACTTGCACTTATAAACCTAATTAACATATAAGTGATAACTGTGAAATTTAAGAAAAACTACTGAAGAAAGTAAGTATTTAGGATAGAAGGAGTAATTAACTTCTTCAACAGGCACAAAAAAGAACAGTATAAATTTAGGGCGATATAATTTATAGTTCAAGATATAGAATGGAACATCGTGCAACAGTGGCGGTGTTGACAACAAAAGAACAAGGAAAATCAGCAATTCACGGCGGAATCTGATTTTATGGGGTAAAACGGTGCTCATGAGAAACGTAAAATTGATTGTGGCTGTAGATAGAATATCAGAATACATCAGAATAAGAAATATGAAAGGTGCTCTATGAAGCGAGCGGTTGCAAAACAAGGATAAATCCCTTGCCCCTGACCTATGGACTCATCGCACTAGGCGGGCAATTAAAGGGAATTATTGCCTCGAAGAAATGTAAAGAAGGATCGAAAGGCCGGCGCGGGTGGAGATGTAAAGGGGAAATGGGATATAAAGAGGGAGAGGAAAGGTATAGAAGGATCGTGAGTAGTAGAAAGGTTTGTTGCTCGGGTTGTTAATGGGCAGATAAGGCTGACCTGTGCGGGTGGTTGGGGTAGAAGGGGTGACGGAGGAACAAACCTTAGGATACAACGAGAGAGAGGAACCGACGATTGAAGGAGGAGGCGGCCGGGATAGGCTCCGGTGCGATTTGTGGGCATTGGCGTTTTCGTATAGGGTGGGATTCGATCAAATCGACCGCCGTGGAGAGAAATCAACCTTGGAGGCATCCGAGGGCGGCTGAGGGGTCGAAGACGTGGAATAGCCGGTGGGAGGATAACGGAAGGGGGCGCGGGTGGATGAGGTGGATCGGAATGGTTCGTGAGGAGGCGGCGGTTACTCTTCCAGCTGCAATGTTGAGCTGTTGGACCCCCCGAGGAACAAAAGACCGAGGGAGGTCCTCTAGATCAACTAAAAGGGAAGCGTTTCGAGGACTACCTGGTCAGGATATCCTTGCTTCCAAAAACGGATCGCTTCCACGAATGCAATCACCATTGGTAAATCCAACGCCCAGCGCCTTCCACCTTGTTGTACTCTTTGTAGAATACAAACCATATAACTTATATAACTGTACACAACAGGTCATGAAATAAGCTACAAGTATTTGGCTACTTTTAGGAATAATTTTATTTTTCTGACACGGAAGGCCAAAAAGTTTAATTATATTAGTTCAATTTTACGGTAAATCGTGCATTAACCGTAAGTTTATTGAAATTAACGGATATTACTTCAAATGATTCACAATAAAATTGATTTATTCATGTCATTTTATGTAAAATTGAAGTACCCGTTGTACATTTATGCTTTAAGAAAACACTTACTTACAACAAAAAATAATGTTCCGTTTCCCCAGAGCTATCCATCAAGAAAAATGAATGAAGTAGCCCATTTTTATTTGCACGAGGCTGTCGTTTATTTCATTTTATCTTCGCGGTTATCCGTTGAAAAATCAAGTCCCGCTCAATAAAGCATCTTCAGTTATGATTTACACATGGAGAGTAACCAGAAGTAATACAAGCATAGCAAATGCATAGCAAAATGTTTTCATTTGAGACGAACAAAAACATGCGAGTACGAGTATAGGACACCTAGGGCTACACACTCATCCAACTTTTTAGCCAATGTCTTTTCTGTATTTAAAAATATATTTTAAGCTTCAAAAAGATAATATAATACATTAAAGTATATTAGAACGAGATAATTCCTTACGAAATAGGTCGCTCGCTTGTTGACGACCGGGATAACAATTCTGGGTTTTGATTTTATTTACCAAATAGTTTTCATCGAAATTCGAGTCCAATGGTATGTAACGCCACCCACTGGACTGCCTACAATTCACCTAAGCTAATATTAAATGTGCTTCAGGGTATAGCAGAATTAATTTTTGTAGGTATTCATTCCAATATTAATAGAGGCAAGAGAACTATTGATTTGCAATAGATATAATAGCAGGATTATACGAGCCAAAGCTTTAAGCCAAATGTTTCTTACAGCTACATCTGTCGTATTATGGTGGCTGCATTGAACATATATTCGCAACTTCCACTGCGATTAAAAAGATCAAAAGTAATGGAGAATAATTAGTAAAAATTTCTCAGCCATCCAACCATCAAAATTCTTGCAAATAATAAATGAAGAGTACGGTAAGGGACAAGAGATTCGAGGCCATGTTTACCTAATGGTAATTTAATTGTTCGAGCAATTATTTTATTAACTCTCCGCTTGTCCCCGAATCTTCATCGTCTTTTCCACGCAAAATCGATCACTTTGTCTGACGTGATTCCTTAGGCATTCTCTAACAGGGAATTAATTTGCCTTTCAACCACCCCCATCATATCCTCCCCCAATCCCATAACTTGCACCAGCCCCTCTCCACTACACCTAAACCGACGTGCCATTTAAGTGGAACGCAAGGTGCAACGTGGCGCCCATCCGTGAAGATCCAAAATCCAACCCCTTCTCCCGATGCCTCCATCCATGAATGCACCTCATCCCCTCTCACTTCCAACTCCGCCCAGTTTCCATTCTCCCTTCGGCACACCACCTCTCCTCCTCTTTTTCGTCGTCCCGTTCCGATAACTCCAAACCCCCCCCTCATCAAGAACCTCGATCGTCCCCTTTTCCTTAACAAAACATCATCCCAACCTACCACCCTCATTCCTTCTCCGAACACTGTAAAAACCACCCCTTTTCTATTCCGAACTCCTTTTCGCTTCCCTTCTACTAACCCTTTCACAAGCGCTCACCTCCTTGCTCCCATTCTTTCCATCGCCAAGAATTCCCTCGCAAGACTTCCACCCCATACCTCTTTGCCCTTTAAGCTTCCCACCCCCAGGAACCTCCCTCTCCCCCCCCGCAACCTCCAGAGCCCCATTTGATTAATGGGCCATTTGACGCGATTATTGACTCGGGCCTGATGGGGTTCGCCCGTTTATTCTGTGTCGGAATTTTTTCCTACCCTCTCCATACTCCTTGCGTACGCTAATTCGATAGGAGGAGGAAGGAGGAGGAGAGGGTGTCAGGTGGTGGTGCCGTCTTCATCTTCTACACCCAACTCCTCACTACCGCCTTCCTCCCCACTCCATTACCCTCCACCTCACGCTTCGTCTCCCAAGGAAATCACTTAACGCCTTCGCTCACTCCCAATGGCTTCACCTCCCTCTCCTTTCACTTCTTTACCCCTTCCCGTGCTCACCCTCTCTCTTCATTTACCCTTTGTCAACGCCCATCACATTGATTTCTTAGTTCAAGAGTATTGTTTGGAACTACGTCAAGTTTATTTCATGCTCGGTTCCTTCCCTTACACGTCCCAGTGGCGACAGCAGAGAAGAGAAGATATAATTGGTTCTAGCTCGTGATTCTTTCATTAAGAATTTACCGTGTATCGCATGTAAATTAGACATAACATGCGCAAGCTCTTTCAAATATTTTTGGTGACATTGGCAATGGAATGGCAAGCAGTATAAAAATTAAATGGGAGAGAACGATTATGAAATATTTTTAATTATTCCAGTGTTAATATTCCAATTGTTATCCCAATGATATATTAAGTGGAAATTAACGAATAGCCAATTGCATTAATTATAATGGGTGTGATACAAACAGCATCTATTTCATGCGTCAGGGCACTTTTGAGATGACATGAACTAGTGGACATCTCCTGAATCAACTAGTTTGGATATTTGAATTAACATGCCTGTAGAATTTCAAAACGTTATAGCCATGAAAAAAAATACTCTTCTTCAATAAATTAAACTCAGATAAGTATGTGCGGATGATAAACATTAGTATATGGTCATACGTATAATTTAAAATTCGATACAAATAACTTATATATTTCCAATCGAAAAAGATTAATTGAGTAACTAGTCGTGAGCATGCAGCTTAATATTTAACAAATATGAACTATTTTCATTATTTATAGCTAAATATCATCAGTCAAACGAGCAATCTCATTGTGCAATATATATAAATCATTTCATAAAATAAAGATTTTATGAACAAACTGATGTATTTTTATGAGTGGTGATACAGAAAAATGGGCGATGGGCAAGAAAAATCGTATGATAAATCGTATCAGGGGAAGCAAAACGCCATGCACGCCTTAAGCAACATTAATTTACCCACTTGAAGTGAGATTTTCCCGGTTCCTATCCCTTCACTATCTGTCGACCTTTACAGGAGACGATTTACCGGAAAGGTACAATAGCTTCATCAAAGCCGCCTGGCAAACTCAAAACAAAATTAAATATGCCAAAGTGAAGCAATTCTCTCCGAGGCGACGCGTTTGATCGGAGCGTAAAAATGCAACAAAATCCAAAAGGATGAGAATGAGTGCGTATCACTTTCACATTGACTTTCATTCACTACTAGTCTCCAGCACCCACACCCCGTAGTACATACACACACACTCACATCTATTGTAGCCCCAATATCCCACCCTTCCTCTCCCGCCCTTCCCTTTGGTGAACGCGCACGTACGGGCTAAAGGAACCGCCGAAACTCCTCCCCCGCACTGCTCGGGACCCCTTGCCCCAACCTCTCTCCCACACACACACACACCCCTTCGCACCACCCCTACCCTCCGATTACCTTCTTCCTTTGAAGCGAAGACAAAAGGGCTTTGGAGGGATTGCTATTGGGATTACTATCCTTAAGGTACATATTAACCCAATCTCACTGCCTCCTCCGCTCACTTTTAAAACCTCACCCTCCTCCTCGCAACCTTTCAGGGACCTCAATACTCTTCCACGTCGCCCCCGCTCCCTTCTCTCCTCTTTTCTCGCCCCGCTGCGCATACCCCGATCTACCCTCACCACCCACGACCACCCCACCCCCCCGATCTCCTCTCCAACCCACCCTCCCACTCCTTCTCGGCAAACACTTCTCTCTCCGATAATTGGTGCTCCCTACCCTCGCGCATTCCAAATTCCTCATCCCCACCCCCGCAGAACCACCCTCTTTTCCCACAGATCCCGTCCCCCGCTCCAAACCCTGAAACCCTTTCGCCCCTTCACCCAAAAAACCTTATCCGCCCTCTCCCTCTCGAGTTTCCCGATATTCCTCCTGTTCTCGTCTTTATAAACGCCCCACATCCTTCACCCCTTCCCACCCAGGGGAGAGATTCCCTTCGATTCTGCAATTTCTTTCAATGAACACATTTCATGACTCCCACTTTTAACACCACCGGTTCATCCCCCTTCCACTTTATCTTCCCGCTCGCCCTGTTTACTTTTCCATCGGCCAATCTGTTATCTGTTCGGATTCTGTAAATGAATTCCAACCGGTTGCGAGGGTAATTTATAATTTGGGCGAAGAGCCATCGCTTCGATAGTTCGAAGAATATATTCTTTGGCTAATCAATATTATCACAGGGATCAGCACCTGTTTACCGTTCGCCGTATGTTTCTCCCTGCCTTATCCTTACACCATCGGGTCCCTCGGCCGTTTCTCGAAGTAACGATATAAAGTTCTCAACCCTTTAGCGAAGGAACATAAGGCGATGAATTGCAAGTTTTGGAAGATCTATTCTGAGCATTAAATTCGATGAAATTATTTTGTAATCATTTCAATAGAATCATTTAAAGAATAATATTTCAATAATCATTAGCGTCAATTTCTGGCACGAGTTTTAAGTCATCTAATTGAAACAAATATGCAAGAGAACGTTTAAAAAATAATAATTCCAGGATACATTTCAAAAATTGGCAATCTAATTTGCAATCGAGCTTAATTATAAAGCTCCGCGGTAATTAAATTGCATATCGATAGTAAAATATAAGAATTTTAGTGTGCTAATAGAGAGCAAAATGTGAATATCGTACAAATGTGAGAGACCTCACGTGTGGGTGTAAAGTGTAAGAAGATCTAAAACATTTCACTGAGCATGAACTGAATTAACTATATTACACTGCTGAAATTTATTTATTTAAGGATTGGATAAAAACTTTAGTCAACGCAATCAAAAACATTTTTACATATTCAAAGCTCTTTTGAAATTCTTTCACTCTCCTGTGGGCGGGCGCTAATTAATTATTTTTTATAATAGCATCAGTTAACTTTTTCCGTGTCGCCGCAAGCAAACTGCTCGATAGGAGGTCTCAAGGTATGGCAAACACACGCAAGTATTCCTGGGAAGGGCTTTAGGTTCCGGATCCCAAGGAAATATCTTCCTCCCTTCCTCCTAACACCCATCCCTTGATCCCCAGCTATGTCCCGGCACACGCTATATAAATTTGATTAGCATGATTGCTCAGCTGCTGCCTGCGCTTCGAACGAATGGATTTTCCATCAAACGTCCGAACACGTCTCAGGGAAGTCGGGGTGGGAAGGGGAATGCACCCAGCGAGATGATAAAAAGGGAGACGGGGAAGGGGTGGAGTGTGCGGCAAGGTTGAGGACGGATAAAAGGTCAGAATTGCTTTTCTCACCTCCGCTCTAATTGACGGCATCGGGAAAGTGGAAAAATAAAGTAATATCGAATGGAGATGTGAATGAATACGCATAAAAACGGACCACCCGCTAGTGTCGGGTCGGCGGTACTGCGCCCTATTCCGCAGCCCAACTTGGTAGCTCGGATAAAAGGGAACTGAATGCCACGTAGTGGAGGGATAATGTGCGAAGCAGGAGGAGGAGCGGGAAGGCGGAGCTCAATCTGAAATATCACTTTACGATCGAAAGAAAATGTTACCTCCGTTACGACCCAACAGAGCGTGGAATGGGAAAATAATTTCTCACCCAGAGGGACATGCTAAATGCTCGAGTATGCCACATCGGGATGAATGTTGAATGCGGGCGTTTTTTTTTACAACAGGGGCAGCGCTGAGTTCCATGTTCTTGCTCCGTACATCGAAGGGCACCACATTGGGGCACTTATTTTTTGATTATCTAATTCATTCAATGATGCGATTTCAAAAGGAAATAAAATGATGCATTTGAGACTTTGGTCCGATTCTCTTGTGCTATTAAAGTGGATTTGAGATAAAATTCCAAGTGAACTTATAAATATCGTATAATGAAGGATTGGTAACATATTTTTGTGCATTGCGAAAATCGGATTCTTATGGAAAAATAGAGCATCTTATAGAACGCTAATTGCGTAAATTTATCTTTTTACGTCAATCTGCATTCATAAATTGAGAATTTTCAATAGTTTTCGACTAGTTTATCAAATGGAATGATGTGATCAACTCATTTGAAGTGTTAAAATGTGTTCTCATTGAAGTTATTAAAATGTATAAATATTATTAATATTATATTTTCATTAATATTGTAAATATAATTAATAAATATCATAGAGAAAAAGACATTTCAATTTTACTGGGACTCTACCATGAAATATTAAAATATATCCAAGTAGATAAGAAAAAATAGTAAATGAATGCTATGATAAAAATACCTTCATTCAATTTACGTAAAAAATAGCATGATATTCCATTATATTGATGATATGACACTTATTAACCTTTGATAAATTAAAAAACTTCTTAATAACTGGAAACCGTATTTCTATATATAAATACCCCGCCTTTATTTTTTGATGATTCATTTATCACAGCATTTCTTTTTTAAAGATGAACACGATTCCCACCCGTATGAAATAAAACGTTTCACAGCTATTCATTTATTCTTTGATAGGTTTTTGCGAAGGCTACACTAAATGCCTTTGAAATACCTCAAGTTCCGGTACAGCTTTTCAAAAACACCGTGCTTCCCTCGTATCCGTGGGCAGACGACAGCTTGCCCGTTGTAAATTCGTAGTTCCTCGATCAATTCACAGCCTTACAACTTTATCGTGAGCAATAGCCTCAGAGAATCCCCAACCACCGTTCAAACAATACCCCCAATTCCTTTCTCGAACCCTACCTTCAAACCGCGTGCCTTTTATCTATTTCATAACCTCTTCCCCCGTTTCCATCATACCTCCTCATTCTACTCGTTCTCCCTCACCCTATGCTGACACCTCAAGCGTAATGAGGGAACAGGTGCAAGGAATACTCTCCCCCAATCCTTTCCCTCCGCCCTCAGCCTTTATCCTTCTCTCCCTACGCCCTCTCCCTCCAGGTCCCTTCACACCCTCAACACTTCCAAGACTCCCCCACCCACGCAACCTCTCCCTTCCTCTCCTCCTCCGGCCACCATATCACTGCTCCAATATTCTCTTTCTCTGCATGCAATCGGCTGATGTCGTCCTCCCTTGCCAAAGGTCTTTTCTCCCTCCCCCAGTCTCTCCCCATCCGTGTTCCGTGTTCCTCATCCCTCAGCCCCTATTTCCTTCCGATTCCACCAACTTTCGTGTTCATCTTTTGCTAAACCTTCGCACCATGTGCAGCGGTAATATAGTTTTATGGTCGACGGCATTGCTTTCACCCGAACGAGACGGAGTGCTCTCGGGGAATTTTCGTTTCCTTCATCTCGATGGATCGATCATCGATCAAGGTTGCAGACGAGGGTTTTAACTCGAGGTCCTTATGCCTAAGGGTGATGCATAGGGCGCTGTTCCCATTAGCAGAGGTAACCGAATTATCATTGAATTCTAGATGAGATATTGGTTAAAAAATGTCGGTAAGCTAATTGAGCTTTCAGAAAAATTTCTTTAATAGCGTTAGCAATGTATATGGACGAGACGGGGACGAAAGGAGCATGCTTGGAAAGCGCAATGGCTAGTATATTATGTAAAAGTAAACTCATTCTAATCTTCTGAAATTAGGTATTTTTTGAAAACATACATCGAAAGGAAACAGCCAAAATGGTACTCATGCAGTCTTGCGCAAAATTAGCTCATGTTTGGTGGATGCTCAAAATTATTATCTTTAATATGTGTCAAAAAACGTGGAGTGAACGTAACTTACGTTAAAAATGAATAATTTTGTAAATATTAAAATTTCAATAATTATGTCAATGAGATTGCGTAAAGAGTCGGTATTAGTTTGCTATAATTTTTATTTTCATGGTGGCAAGAGAGTAAATATTTTGTTTCCGCCCCACTCTCATAAATTTTTGTGGTGGGACGACATATATAATTGATAGCGTCCTTCGAATGTCCACAAGGGAAGACATTTTTGGTTCTTTGTCAGTTCTACGTTCAGCAAATACGTTTAGAGATCATTTTACTGCTTAGAAGGCCATTTTGTGTTCCATAAAGTCAGGAAGTTAGAATAATCATGATTTGAAGGCAATTGATTCTATAGATTCCTAAAATCTGTATCTCTTCGATAATTTGGACATCGAAAGGCAAGTATCAATGCAATTACTATGGCTGAAGGAACGCCAGCCAGAACTTTTAACAGAACTTAATTCATTCTGCTCCATTGAACATCTACGACACCGTACAATATATACGATTCAACTAAGCACTTGGAACTAAAAGCCCTCAAACTAAGTGGTGATTTCATACTTGATTTTTAATTTTCCTTTTGACTTTTCCTTAAATTTAGATTTTAATTTTCCCTAAGATTGAAATAAAAAAGTTATCATAATGGAATTTATATTTAATTGAAAGATATATTTTGTATCAGTTATTTTCCAAGAGTTGCCCTTACGTGTTTTTGAGAGTATCATCGTGGTATAATTTACCCCCGCCTTTTTTGTGATGTAGGAACCGAAACGTTCCCTTTTGATCAACACATATTAAAATATATATTACTTTATTCCTTAAAAATAGCAAGTATGGTTAAAA